>NC_072392.2:25455151-25758181 GCF_028885625.2 Pongo pygmaeus | reverse complement strand
GAATTAACACATTCTAAAGCATTTTCACAGATAGCTTGTTTCTAGTTTTTATTTCCACATTTTTTTCACTATTGGCTTCAATGTGCTTTAAAATGTTTCTTCATAGATTCTACAAAAAGAGTTTTCCAAACTGCTGGATTAAAATGAAGGTTTAACTTTGTGAGATGAATCCACACATCACAAAACATTTTCACAGATAGCTTGTTTCTAGTCTTTATCATGGGATATTTGGTCTTTCACTGTAGGCCTAAATGGGCTTCAAAATAGCCTTTAGTAGATTCTACAAAGAGAATATTTCCAATCTGCTGAATGAAAAAGAATGTTTAACTCTGTGAGATTAATCCACACAATGCAAAACATTTTCAGAAGTAGCTTGTCTTTAGTTTTTATTGCAGGATATTGGTGTTTCAATGTACTTGTTTATGGGCTCCAAAATGTCCCATTGTATATTCTACAAAAAGAGTGTTTCCAATCTGCTGAATAAAAATAAAAGTTTAACTCTGAGAGATGATTCCACACATCACAGGACCTTTTTACAGATAGCCTGTTTCTAGTTTTCATTGCGGGATATTTAGCTTTTCACTATAGGCCTCAATGAACTTTGTAATGTCCTTTTGTATAATCTATAAAAATAGCATTTCCAGCCTTCTGAATCAAAACAAACATTTAACTCTGTGAGATGGATCCACACATTTCAAAGCATTTTCATAGATAGCTTGTTTCTACTATTTATCAAAAGATACTCGATTTTTCTATTTACTTCTCCATGGGCTCCGAAATGTCCCTTCATAGATTCTACAAAAAGAGCATTTCCTAAATGCTAAATCAAAACAAAGGTTTACCTCTGTGAGTTGAATCCACACATTTCAAAGCATTATCACAGATAGCTTGTTTCTCATTTTTAATGCAGATATTCAATTTTTACTATAGGCCTCAATGTGCACCAAAATGTCTTGTCATCGATTCTGCAAACAGACTGTTTACAACCTGCTTAATAAAAACAAAGTTTTAATTCTGTAATATGAATCCACACATCATGAAGTATTTTGACGGATAGCTTGTTTCCAGTTTTTATCTCCACATATTTTGTTGTTCACTGCAAGCTTCAATGGGCTTTGAAATGTTTCTTTGTAGATTCTACAAAAAGAGATTTTTTTAACCTACTGAATTAAAACAAAGGTTTAACTCTGTGAGATGAATCCACACATCACAAAGCATTTTCACAGATAGCTTGTTTCTAGTTTTTATGGCAGGATGTTTGTTCTTTCACGGTAGGCCCAAATGGGCTCCAAAATGGCCTTTAGTTGATTCTACAAAGAGAGTGTTTCCAACCTGCTGAATCAAAATAAATATTTAACTCTGTGAGATGAATCCACACAATGCAAAGCATTTTCAGAGGTAGCTTGTTTTTGGTTTTTATTGCAGGATATTATATTCAGTGTTTCAATATACTCATTTATAGGTTCTGAAATGTCCCTTCGTATATTCCACAAAAAGTGTTTCCAACCTGCTGAATAAAAGCAAATGTTTAACTCTGAGAGATGATTCCACACATCACAATATCTTTTGATCAATAGCCTGTTTCTAGTTTCAGCACGGGATATTCAGCTTTTCACCATAGGCCTAAATAAGCTTTGTAATGTCTTTTCATAGAATCTACAAGTAGAGTGTTTCCAGTCTGCTGAATCAAAATAAACATTTAACTCTTTGAGATGGATTCACAAATCCCAAAGCATTTTCATAGATAGCTTGTTCCTACTTTTTATCAAAGAATATTCACTTTTTCCATTTATTTCTCTATGGGCTCTGAAATGTCCCTTTATAGATTCTACAGAAAGAGTGTTTCCTATCAGCTAAATCAAAACAAAGTTTTACCTCTATGAGTTGAATCCACACATCTTGAAGGATTTTCAGAGATAACTTGTTTCTCATTTTTGATATGGGATATTCAGCTTTTACTATAGGCCTCAATGTGTACCAAAATGTCCTGTAGATTCTACAAACAGACTGTTTACAACTTGCTTAATCAAAACAAAGTTTTAATTCTGTGATATGAATCCATACATTGCAAAGCATTTTGACAGCTTGTTTCTAGTTTTTATCTCCACGTATTTTGTTTTTCAATGCAGGCTTCAATAGGCTTTTAAATATTTATTCATAGATTATAGAAAAAGAGTTTTTTTAACCTGCTGACTGAAAAAAAGGTTTAACTCTGTGAGATGAATCCACACAATGCAAAGCATTTTCATAGATAGCTTGTTTCTAGTTTTCATGGCAGGGTATTCGGTCTTTCACTGTAGGCCTCAATGGGCTCTGATATGGCCCTTAGCACATTCTACAAAAAGGGTGTTTCCAACCTGCTGAATCAAAATAAGTGTTTAACCCTGTAAGATGAATCCACACAACAAAAAGCATTTTTACAGATAGCTTTTTTGTAGTTTTTATTGCAAGATATTCAATGTTTCAATACATTCATCCATGGGCTCCAAGATGTTTCTTGGTATATTCTACAAAAAGAATGTTTCCAACCTGCTGAATAAAAACAAAGATTTAACTATAAGAGATTATTCCACACATCACAAGATCTTTTGACAGATAGCTTGTTTCTAGTTTTCATCGTGGGATAGTCAAGCTTTCACTATAGGTCTCAATTAGCTTTGGAATGTCCTTTCACAGAATCTACAAAAAGAGTGTTTCCAGCCTGCTGAATCAAAACAAGGGTTTAACTCTGTGAGATGAATCCACACATCCCAAACCATTTTCACAAATAGCTTCTTTCTCCTTTTCATCAAAGGATATTTACTTTGTCCATATACTTCTCCATGGGCTCTGAAATATCACTTCATAGATTCTACAAAAAGAGTTTTCAACCTGCTGAATCAAAACAAAGGTTTAACTCTGTAAAATGAATGCACACATTTCAAAGCGTTTTCACAGATAGCTTTTCTCTATTTTACATTGTGGGATATTTGATTTTTTGCTACACTCGTCCATGGGCTCCGAAATGTCCTTTTGTAGATACTACAAAAACAGTCTTTTTATTCTGCTGAATCAAAACAAATGTTTAACTCTGAGAGATGAATCCCTGCATGGCAAAGCATTTTAACAGATAGCTTGTTTCTAGTTTTTATTGTGGGATATTCAGTTTTTCACTGTAGGCCTCAATGGGTTCTGAAATGTCCCTCTGTAGACAAAGGGACAAAAAGAGTGATTCCGTAATGCTGAATCAAAACAAAGGTTTATCTTTTTGAGATGAATTCACACATCACAAAGCGTTTTCACAGTTTCTTTCTAGTTTTTATCATGGGATATTCAGTGTTTTACTCTTGGCCTTAATGGACTCTGACAAGTCCCTTCATAGATTCTATAAAAAGAGTTTTTCCAACCTGCTAAATCAAAACAAATGTTTAACTCTATGAGAAGTATTGACACATCACAAAGCAATTTCAAAGATAGCTTGTTGCTAGTTTTTATTGTGGGATATTTGGTTTTTCACTATAGACCAAAATTGGCTCCAATATGTACCCTTGCAGATTCTACAAGAAGAGTGTTTCCAACCTGCTGAATCAAGACAAAGGATTAACTCTGTGAGATAAATATACACATGGCAAAGAATTTTTACTGATAGGTTGTTTCTAGTTTCTTTAGTGGGATATTCGATTTTTCACTGTAGGCCTCAATGGCCTCTGAAATGTCCCACGGCGATGGTATAAAAAGACTGTTTCCAATGTGCTGGATAAATACAAAGGTTTAACTCTATCAGATGAATCCAAACATCACAAAGCATTTTCTCAGGTAGGTTTTTTCTAGTTTTTATTGTGGGATATTTGGTTTTTCACTATTGGCCCTAATGGGCTCCAAAATGTCCTTTCTTAGATTCTACAAAGAGACTGTTTCCAACCTGCTTAATTAAAACAAAGATTTAACTCTGTGAGATGAATCCACACATTGTAAAGCATTTTCAAAGATAGAATTTTTATTACTTTTATTGCAAAATATTCAGTTTTTTACTACAGGCATCAATGGGTATGAAATGTCCTTTGTATATTCTATTTAAAAAAGTATTTTTTAACCTGTTGAATAAATACAAAGGTTTAACTTTGTGAGATGAATCCACATATTGCAAAGCGTATTCAGAGATAGATTTTTTATTGTTTCTATCACAAAATATTTGGTTTATTACTATAGGCCTCAATGGGTGTGAAATGTCCCTTTGTATATTCTATAAAACAAGTGTTCACAATCTGCTGAATAAAAGAGAGGTTTAGCTCTGTGAGATGAAATCACACATTGCAAAGCATTTTCAGACATAGTTTCTTTTTAGTTTTTGTTGATGAATGTTGGTTTTTTCACTATACTTCTCAGTGGGTCTATGTACCTTCGTAGACTGTACAAAAAGAGTGTATCCAACTTGCAGAATCACAGCAAAGGTTTAACTCTGTCAGATAAATCCAAATATCACAAAGTGTTCTCACAGATCATTTGCTTCTAGTTTTTATCATGAGATACTCTGTTTTTCACTATAGGCCTCAATGGGCTCCGAAACGTGTTTTCCTAGATTCTACAAAAAAAAGTGTTAACAATCTGCTGAATCAGAAGAAAGGTTTAACACTGTGAGATGAATCCACAGATTGCAAAGCATTTTCACAAAAAGCTTCCTTTTAGTTTTTTATTGCAAATATTCAGTTTTTCACTATAGGCCTCAATGGGCTTCCAAATAACTTTTCTGAAATTCTACGAAAAACGAGTTTCCAACCTGCTGAGTGAAAACAAAAGTTTAACTCTGTGAGATGAATCCACACATTGCAAAGCATTTTTACAAATAGGGTTTCTAGTTTTTATCGTGGGATAATCAATTTTTCACTATAGGCCTTAATGAGCTACAAAAAGGCTCTTCATAGTTTCCACAATTAAAGTGTTTGCAACCTGTTGAAACAAAACAAAGGTTTAACTCTATGAGATAGATCCATACATTGTAAAACATTTTCACTGATAGCTTGTTTCTAGTTTCTATCACAGGATATACAGTTTTTCACTATACACCTCAATGGGCTTTAAAATGTCCCTTCGCAGATTCTACAGAAAGAGTTTTTCCAACCTACTAAAAAAAAAAAAAAAAAAGTTTAACTCTGTGAGATGAATTCACACACAGCAAAGTGTTTTCACTGATTGCTTGTTTCTACTTTATATTGTGAAATATTTGGTTTTTTAGTATAGGCTTCAATGGGCTCTGAAACTTTCCTTTGCAGATTCTACAAAATGAGTGTTTTTAACTTATTCAATCAAAAGAAAGTTTTACCTTTGTAAGATGAATCCAAACATCACAAAGCATATTCACAGATAGCAAGTTTTTAGTTTTTATCGCAGAATATTTTGTTTTTCACTATATGCCTCAATGGGTTCCAAAAAGTTTATTCGTAGATTCTACAAAAGGAGTGTTTCCAACCTGCTGAATCAAAACAAGGGTTTAACTCTGAGATGAGCCCACAAATCCTAAAGCATTTTCAGAGTTAGCTTGTTTCTAGTTTTTACCATGGGATATTCGTTATTTCACTATAGGACTGCATGGGCTCTGAAATGTCCCCTCGTATATCCTACAAAAAGAGTGTTTCCAAACTATTGAATTAAAACAAATCTTTAAATGTGTGACATAATTTCACACGTCGCAAAGCATTTTCACAGATAGCTTGTTTGTAGTTTTTATCACGGGATTTTCAGTTTTTCACTATAGGCCTCAACGTGCTTTGAAATGTCTCTTCTTAGGTTCTGCAAAAAACGTGCTTCCAACCTGCTGAATCAAGACAAAGGTTAACTCTGTGAGATAAATGTACACATTCTAAAGCCTTTTGACAGATAGCTTGCATGAAGGTTTTATCAGGGGATATTCTGTTTTTCTCAATGGGTATCAAAGGGCCACCAAATGTCCCTTCACAGATTCTACAAAAAAAGTCTTAAAAACTGCTGAATCAAAACAAAGATTTAGCTTCATAAGATGAATCCAGAAGTCGCAAATCATTTCACTGAAGTCTTGTTTCTAGTTTTTATCACAAGATAATCAGTTTTTTACTATAGGCCTCAATTTTCTCAAAAATGTCCCCTCATAGATTCTAGAAAGAAAGTGTTTCTGACCTGCTGAATCTCAGGAAAGTTTTAACACTGTGAGATGAGATCAGACATCAGAAAGCATTTTCATACATAGCTTCTTTGTAGTTTTTATCCCAGGATATTCAGTTTTTCACTATATGCCTCAAAAAATTTTGAAATGTTCCCTCATAGTACAAAATTATGAGGGGACATTTCAAATGAGGGGACATTTCAAAAGATTGTACAAATCTATGAGGGGACATTCCAAATGAGGGGACATTTCAAAAGAGTGTATCCAACCTTCTGAATCAAAACAAAGGTTTAACTCTATATAATCAATCCACACATTACAAAGCATTTTCACCATATCCCCCAAAAAGGAAACTCTTGTTCTCCTACTCCTATTGGAGGGCTGCATGATTCCTATAGGATGAAAAGCAGACAGCTGTGGCTGGCTTTTGCCTGGTAATCTAGGCTCTGTTTCATTTCATCTGCACGTCCTTTCTCATAGTGGAGAGGCTCTTTCATTGGGCTGTTGCTGGGTGGGACTGCCTCTCGCCACAGTTCTATTGGCTGCTGGGGATTTCAGGGAGCAAAAGGGACTTCGCATAGGCAGGCTGTGCTCCAGGTTGTGTATTATGATCTCGTTGTGGTGCCTGAGGTTGTTGGCACTTTGCAGGAGACTTTTGGGTCCTCTGACAGGAATTCTTGAACGTTGCTTGGACTCCAGCACAAGTCAGCTGGTTCTCTCATGCGAACCTTGATTTTCCTTTGTTTTAATGGGGGGTCAACAGTGCCCCTCAACAGCACTGCTGGACACCATTTTCCTGCTTGCAATCGCCACAGACGGCCTCTGAGACAATGTCTCAACCTCCTCTGCACCCGTGAGAGGCCAGTTCAAGGTGTGAGAACACTGCTACACCTTGGACTTGCCTTTGCCATAGTTCCTGCCTTTCCCAGAGAGCCCCTGTGAGGCCCAGGATGAAGGGAGGCAATGAGGTCAAAGGCCCGGCCATCTTTCGCTGACACCCGCCTCTGGGGTCTCAGGTATGAGTTCATCACCCAAAGACCCCTCAACAGCTCACCAGACTATATTCCAATCCCCATGGGACCCGATTCCTGAACGCAGCCTCCTTCGGGAAGGGAGTCAGAAGAGCAGTGTCCAGAGACCAACTCACACTCTGGAAATGCCTCCTTCTCCCGCGGGACCCGACCACGGAGACTGCCCGAGGGGGCCCTAAGGTCGAGAGTTGTAGGGTTCTGCAGTGGGTTATCATAGGCAGCCTTTTTCCTGATACCAGGCCAGCTCTGCCTGTACCATTTTCCTCTGCTTAAGCAGGCTGACAGCTCTGACATCGGGGCGCCCGAGACTGCCTCGCTAATGCGCATGCGCTAGTCTCAGGGCACCAGGCCTGAGCTGTAAATTCTGGCTAGCGTCACAATGAATGCCATCGTCACCTAGCGACAAATCCCTGCGGCTTGGCGGAGGCAGAGACCTTTGTGGAGGTGCCTTGGCGGTGGACTCTCGCCTGTCTTCTCTGTGGGATCCACGGGATAGTCCCATGATCCTAGGAGAGGGCAGACGTGAGCCAGCCTGAAGAAACGTCAAGCAGAGCCAAAGGAATAAACCGCGAAATCCGTAAGGATCCAAAAGGATCTGCAGGATGTCTCAGGCCTGTCTAGTCGTTGTAGGGGTGAGTCTTTTTGAAACTTGCCCCACTGTGATTTTTAGATACAGCCCACCTGTGTTCCTCAGGGTTGCTCTGTTTTAGGTGGGGCTTCCTTCAGAAACATGCAGCCTCAGAAGCTACCGGTCTGTGTGTTCTGTGGGAGTGTTATGAGTGTTGGAAGTCTGCGTGTGTGTGTGGCTTTGTGTGTGTGCCTGTAAGTGTAGTTGACTTAAAGGAATGCGGCTAATGCACTGCAGCGCTTCTTTTTTTTGAGTCTCCCAACCTTTTGTTGTCCTGTCTGTGTGGCTTTGCTTGGTCTGCACGGCTCGATGTTCTTTATCTTTCTGTGGATCATGAATCCGCAGTGAATTGGGAGGCTGGCTGAGACCGGCCTCGGTCAAAATCACCTCCACTGCAAAAAAAAAAAAAAAAAAAAAAAAAAAAAAGCCATGTTTTTAGAAAGAACAGGAACACACCACACCCAAGAAAGGACATCTCCCAGTGTTTTACTGTCTTGCTTCCAAGTCAGGGAAAGACACTAGCAGTTCTGTCCGCGGGGCCCCTTGAATTCACATCGAATTCGGTTCCCAGCAGAGCAGGTACTTCCCGTCGTGAGGGGGCACTCCTCCATCATCTTCAGATTTCATTCAGGGACAGAGAGTGTGAGCCGCAATACGGTCAGATAGGGGAGAGGACACAATCTGTTGAGGGGTGGATGAGGTCCCACAACTTTACCTGCAAAAAAGGTGAAGACAGATGAAGGTGCTTCCAACTGCATCCCCTCAATACCTTAATTGCACAACCAGTACACCCATGGCCTGGTGTTCAGGTAGGAGTACTCCAAGGTGCAGGGAACATTTGGAGTGCAAACTGAGGCCATCCTGGCAAACTCCCAATTTGGGGGCTTTCATACCTAGAGCCAAATGGAAGTGTGATGGGTTGATGCTGGGTGGGATGTGGCCACCGCACTTGCCTCTTCTTTTGCTAACTTCCATGTTCCTCGTCGGCCTAGGGTTTCCTGGGGCTGGCTCAACGTCTTACACACTAAATGTTTCCCAGTTCACAGAGGACGATCCTCATGGGAATCCATTACATGAGTGTTTTCTTCTAAACGCTGTCATGTTTTAATGACTGGCAGCTGTTATACTTTTACAACCATAAATTCCCATTACATTTGCCAACAAGGAAACTCTCCTTCTCCCACTTCTATTGAAGGGCTGCATGATTACTACAGGATGAGTAGCAGGCAGCCGTAGCTGGCTTTTGACTGATAATCTAGGCTCTGTTTCATTTCATCGGCACGTCCTTTCTCATTGTGGAGAGGTTCTTTCATTGGGCTGTTGCTAGATGGGACTGCCTCTTGCCATAAATCTTTTGGCTGCCAGGGATTTCAGGCAACAAAAGGGACTTCAGGTAGGCAGGCTGCCCTCCAGGTTGTGGGTCCTGGTCTCCTTTTGGGGCTGAGGTTGTTTGCACTTTGCAGGAG
The DNA here is from genome assembly GCF_028885625.2 of Pongo pygmaeus. NCBI lineage: Eukaryota > Metazoa > Chordata > Mammalia > Primates > Hominidae > Pongo > Pongo pygmaeus. The sequence continues at coordinate 25,748,941 of NC_072392.2, read as the reverse complement.
CGTTTCGGGTTTTCTGACAGGAATCTTTGAACATTGCTTGGACTCCAGCACAAGTCAGCTCGCTCTCTCAGGCGAGCCTTGATTTTTGTTGGTTTTCATGGAGGGTCAACAGTGCCCGTCAACAGCACTGCTGGGCACCCTTTTCAGGCTTTCAATCACCACAGACAACTTCTGAGACAATGTCTCAACCTCATCTGCAGCCATGAGAGGCCAGTTCGAGGTGTGAGAACACTGCTCCACCTTGGACTTGTATTTGTCATGGTTTCTGCCTTTCCCAGAGATCCTCTGTGAGGCCCGGGATGAAGTAACGCAGTGAGGCCAAGGGTCCAGCCATCTTTTGCTGACACCTGCCTCTGGGGTCTCAGTTTAGATTCCATCACCCAAAGACCCCTCAACAACTCACCAGACTATATTCCAATCCCCATGGGACCTGATTCCTGCAAACAGCCTCTTTCAGGAAGGGAGTCAGAAGAGCAGTTTCCAGCGACCAACTCACACTCTTGAAACGCCTCCTCGTCCAGCGGGACCCGACAACGGAGACGACCCGATGGGTCCCTAAGGTCAAGACTTTTAGGGTCCCGCAGTGGGTTATGGCAGGCAGCCTTTTTCCCGATACCAGGCCGGCTCTGCCTGTACCATTTTCTTCTGCTTGGGCAGGCTGACAGCTCTGACAGTCGGGTGCTCTGGCCTGCCTCGCTAATGCGCATGCGCTAGTTTCAGGGCACCAGGCCTGAGCTGTGAGCTCTGGCTAGCATCACAATGAATGCCACTGTTGCCTAACGACAAATCCCTGCGGCTTACCTGGGAAGGAGACCACCGTGGAGGTGCGAAGGTGCGAAGGCGGTGGACTCTCGCCTATCTTCTCCGTGGGATCCACAGGATACTCCGAGGATCCTAGGAGAGGGCAGATGTGAACGAGCCTGAAGAAACGTAAGGCAGAGCCCCAGGACTAAACCTCGAAATCTCTAAGGATCCTAAAGGATCTGCAGGATGCCTCAGGCCTGCCTAGTCGTTGTAAGGGTGAGTCTTTTTGAAACTTGCCCCACTTTGATTTCTAGGTATAGCCCCCTGTTTTCCGCGGGGTTGCTGTCTCCCAGGTGGGGCTTCCTTCAGAACCACCCAGCCTCAGAAGCTGCAGGGCTGTGTGTTTCTGAGGGAGTGTTGCAAGTGTTGGATGTCTGCGTGTGTGTGTGGCTTTGTGTATGTGTGTGCGTGTGTGTGTGCGTGCGTGTGTGCGCGCCTGTAAGTGGAGTCGGCTTAAAGGAATGTGGCTAACGCACTACAGAATTTTTTTCCCCCACCTTTTGGTAGCCTATCTGTGTGGCTTTGTGTGGGCTGTGGGACCCCATGTCCTTTGTGTTTCCGTGGTTCCTGAATCCGCGATGAATTGGGAGGCTGGCTGAGATCCGCCGGGGTTTAAGTCACCTCCCCCTGCAAAGGAGCCAACCTTCTAGAAAGAAAAGGACCACACTACACCCAAGAACAGACAACTCCCAGTGCTTCATTATCCTGTGGCCAACCCAGAGCCAGACCCTAGCAGTCCTGTTCACAGAGCTCCTTGAATTTACCTCGGATTGGGTTTCCAGCCAAGCAGGTGCTTCCCATCGTGAGGGGGACACTCCTCCCTTGTATCGGGATTACATTTAGGGATGGAGAGTGTGAGCAGCAATAAGGTCAGGTAGGGGAGAGGATACAATCTGGTGAGGTGTGGATGGGGTCCTGCACCTTCACCTGCAAAAAAGATGCAGACAGATGACACAGAAGGTGCTTCCATGTCCATCCTCGCATTCCCTTCATTACAAAGGCAGTCCACACATAGCCCGGTGCCCAGTTGGGAGCACTCCAACGTGCAGGGAACAGCTGGAGTGCAAACTTGGGTCATTCTGGTCAGCTCCCGATTTGGGCTTTCATTCCACTTGAGATTGGGATGGATGGATGCCGGGTGGAATGTGGCCTCTGCACTGGCCTCCTATTTTCCTGGCTTTCACTTCCTTTCTCAGGGTCTTGGCTTGTTCTTTCGCCCAAAGGGAGTGGGGTGGACAGATTACCTCTGAACCTTGGGTGCCTTTGATTTCTTTCTTTGTAGTTGATGTCATTACAATGAACATTGATTCCTGCCGTGTGCCAGGCCTGAGTCCTGGATGCCCAGAGGAAGGAGGCACCGTTCCCCTGAGCCTGCTAATAGGTCTTCCATCCACCCTTCTCATTATAATGCAGAGTTCAGGTTTTGAGACTAGGAAAACGTGAATTTGACTCCACTGGGTCACCTGCCAGCTGCTGACAGCCACTTAATTCCTCCAGGCCCAACATCCCTATATGTAAGCACAATACACAATTAGGGTTGCTGTGAGCCTTATGCAAGGGGAGACTTGGACGTGCTTGGCAGCAGCAGGTGGTCTACCCAGACTCTCTGGGTAGGCCTTGGTCTGCTTCCCTCCAGGTCTGTGCCACCTTCACTCAGGCTCCTGCAGAGGCAGCCCGTCACCTTGTGACCAGGCTGGAAAACAGCAACTGGCAGGAGGGCATGGGGACTAAGCGGGTCCCTGTCTCGAGCCCCTGCCAGTCGGCCAGGCAGCATCTCTGGGATGGGTGGCTGGATGCCAGTGCTCTTGTCCTGGAACCCCTCTGTTTCCTGCACTGGCTCGTGGTGGCAGACTTCCAGGCCTCTCCACATTCTCTGTCCTGGTGATGGTGGGAGTGTCTGCCCCTCTGAAAGGTGTCCCTGGAGGTTGGGAAATGGCCATGCCCTTTGAACCTCATTTCTGGCCCAGGGTCTGGCTCAGACAGAGTGCACAGGGTGTGTGTTGAGGAGGGTGGAGGAGTGGCAGCCCTTTACCTATGAGCCAGTGCTCTGCAGGTCTGCCCAAGGGCCAACATCCCAGGGCCCAGGCCCTAAGATGAACGCGGCATCCCAGGTCCCAGCATCTTCTGAGAAGACATCATCCCAGTACCAGGGTGCCTGTTGGATAGTGCCTCTGCCCATCTTTCCTCTGTCTCCCAGCAGGTTCATGGTTGCAGTGGCCTGTGCGGGAGGGGTGCAGGTGATGGGGCCAGGGACTTTTGCAGGAAGGAACTAGGACATTGGCCAAAGAGGCTGCTCCCTGAGCCCAATTGTGTCCCTAATTTACTATGTGACTTCCACAAGTCATTCAGCATCTCTGGTCCTGTTTCCCACACCCTCACCCCGACTATGTGACGAGTACAATAATACCACAGTCCCTGTGACTGTGTTTTATTCAGGAGTCAGCTGTGGGCCTCTCTGACACTCCATCCCCAAGAAAGTCCAGTGTCGGGAGTTAGTTGGACCTCCACCCCTGATCTTATATTTTCCAGCAGCATTTTGGGAAGGAATAGCCTGAAAGGTGAGCCTGCCTGTTATCTCCTCAGAGGGTTCAGGAAAAGCTGGCCCTCTCTATCCCCTTTCCCCAGCATGATCCTCCAGGTCCATTCACCTAATCATTAGGCATGAACTAATTGAACACCTGCCAAGACCCGGGTGAGCTTTTACATCTAGAGAGAACTAAGACACAGCCATGGTCCTGGGGGTCTCACCCTCTTAGATGGGAGGCCAGCAGGAGAGGACATGTGGGTCGGGTTCAAGAGTGGAGTAGGGAGTTGCAAGTGGCTAGTGCCCATCTGGGCATGGTCTCATGGGCCCTTGCCAGGAATGTGCATGCCATCCTCTGGCCATTGTAAGGCTTTTAGCAGAGAAGGGAGTGGGATTGAGAAAAAAAATTCCCCATGGCCAGGGCTGCAAGAACGGCTAAGGTCCTTGGTGGTACCATGGGCACGTGGCAATGACTGGAGGTTTTGAGAAGTAAAGTAGGCAGGGTCTGGTGGTGAAGGGGCATCTATGGGAAATCAGACCAAGTTCTAGCTTCCCAGTTTGCACTCATGGGCAGACAGTGGTGCTATTTACTGAGGGGAGATGACTTGAGGAAGAGTAGGATGGAGGAAACACCGGGCCTGCCTGAAGGTAGATGCCAGACAAAGGGAGGAAAAGAGAAGCCTGAGAGGAAGCAGCAGGCACAGATCAAGGAGGAGAAGCACAAGAGTGCTGGCCCAAAGGGCAAGAAGTGTCCAGAAGAAGGGGGCTACAGAAAGGTCAAGTTAGATAAAGGCCATAGTACACCTATCCAATGTGGCCACCAGAAGGCCAGCTGGTCAAGGGTGTTGCTGAAGGCAGAGGACAGTGGGTCAGGAGTGAAGGTGAGGATGCGGATCGAGAGTGTAGACAACAGGCAGAAGGGGAGAGAGATGGTGTGGATAGACGGGGTGTAGGGTCATAGATGGAAATATCCCCAAGTTTAGGTGGATGGGCAGGAGATCATTGCTGAGAAGGGATCTCGTAAGAAAGGAGAGGTGGAGCAGAACAGAGGGGGCAATGATGTGAGGGTGGCAGTGACACAGGGTAATTGGGGAGTGTGTGGGGACACCTGTGTGTTGGGCATCGGCTCATGGCTTAGGGCAGGCTACTGGGCAAGCCCACAGACCCCTAGAAGAGAGGAGCTCCTGCCATGTATGGCGCAGTCTTGTCATTCACCATGCACTCTAATTTCACATATTGAGTACTTGGTATGTACTGGTCACTGTGTTGGACACAGGGGACATAAAATATGATAAGACACAGTCCCAAAGGGGCTAAGAGTACTGTGGCCTCTTACTCAAAGGCTTGAACCCAGGGTTAAGCTTCTAACAAGTTGGAAGGCAGACATAGGCACCTCCATTTGCCTTGAGTACAAACAGATGTTTAGAGAGGTTTAGTGACTGGCCGAAGGTCACGCTGCCAGGAAATGGCTGTGTCCAGGACAGTTCCAGGTCTCCTGCCCATAAAACCCACCCAGGCCACCGGGTTCAGTTTCAGCCAGGTGGCCTTCAGGGTTGACCACGCTGTTCGACTCGGCAAGAAGAATGCAAGCCAAAGGCAAGCACGTGCTCATTCTTCTGAGCATCCTCTGTGTGCCCAGCCCTGTTGTGGGCATGGGAAGGAAGGAAGGAGACAGGAATTCCAAATTGTGACCTTGCCATCTGCAGCTGAGGGTGTAGTTGGAGAATTTGATGTCCCAGGAGAGGGATGTCTCCTGTTCCCTGGCTGCCTAGGAGAGGGCAGAAAGCAAGCTCTCTTGAAGGAGAGAGAGGGTGGCAAGGGGAAGGTAAGCAGGGACAACTCTTCCCCTCCCTCAAAGGAGGCCACTCAGGAATCCCAGGGAAGCCAGGCAAAAGCCTGTGGAATAAAGGGGCCTCTGAGCCTCCTCCCCACTGCTGTGGTCCTGACTCGGGGATTTCAGGGTGCAGTCATCATTCCCACCTCAATAGGGGAAAGCCCAGGATGGTGGAGCCTGGCTGCTGCAACTTCTTGTACAAGCAGCTCTGGAGGCCCCACATCTGAGCTGGCAGCCCGGACTGGAAGGAGCTGGGAGCCCTTGTTCCTCCTCCTCTTGTGGGAACTGTGAGTGAGCCCTCACCCATGAAGGACCAGGAGAGGGCCGCAGCAGTTTCCTCACTCTCTCCCCTCCCTCCTGAACTTCCACCTGGACCTCCCCTTCCCCCATCCTATAACCCATCCGGTGACCCCTCCTCTCTGGATCCAGGCCCTGCACCCACTTCCTAGGTCAAACTCCAAGGGCAGCCCAAAGTCGCTGTGATTGAGAGAAAGAAACTGGCTTCAGGACAGACCCATCTGTTCTACTCCAGGGCCAGCTGGGGGCCTTTGGAAAGGGAAGCTGGTATCAGCAGGAAGCTGAAGCCAGGTTGAGGGGACTCCAGCGAGTCCCCTTGCCTGTACTTCCTCCTACAGCAACTCCCCCACCCCCAAGCTGGAGAAGCCTCCCTGGGGTGGTTCAGCTGGATTACGCCTGGCCCAACATTTCCCTCCCCAGACTCACCTGCTGACCCAGGCTGACCCAGAAGCCCCGCTGCCTGTCTAGTGTCTGACCTCTGAGAGAGCAGGTTCTTGGGTCTCCCTCCATCTTCACTTCACATTCCTGTCCACCAAGAGCTCTCTCCATCCACCCCTCCCTTCCTTTCAGGTGCCATGGTCCTCTGGGGATCTCCCTGAAGGCTACACCTCTTATTCACCTCTTAGTCCCTGGCTCCCTGCAGCCTGCAGGGGCCTGAGATGGACCAGGACAAGCTCATCTGCCCTGTCGCATCTTTCCCCAGCCACAGCAGTTGCCCTCATTCTAGATGGATTTTCTCTGCCCTCCCTAGAGCTGACTGTGTCCAGTAGAGGGAGGGTGGGCATTAGTCTGGAATGCCAGCCTAGATGGATGGTCAGTGCCAGGCTCTGGGGCATAGGAAAGACCTTGGTCATGACCAGGGGTAGCTGATCACCAGGAATGCAGTTGGGGCTCCATGCCCGAATGCCAAGGAGACTCAGAGCTGGATCTGGGCCACAGAGTGAGGGGACAGTGGCTGTTGGTTTATATTGAGGGGAAGATGGGGCTGACAGGACTAAGGCCCTGGGGCTGAAGGGCATAGGAGCTCTTGCTAAAATTTAGGAGGCTCTGTTTGAAGGAATCTAGTGTTGATAGAATTTCCAGAGCTGCTGCCTGGGCCAGGTAAGACCCACGGGACCCTTCTCTCCAGCTTAGGCTCCCAATGGGTGCCCACCCTGTTTCATCACCTTCTCCTAGCTAGAGGTCCCCTATGAGGCATGAAGGTGGTGGGGCAGAGGCCCCTGTCAAGGCCTTCATGTCTGCCTGGGGGCTGGACCACCTGGCTGGAGAAAGGAAGCCGAGGTAGCAGAAGGGCCTGCCTGAAGATCCTCTGAGCCTTCCTCCTCCTTTTCTACTCCTTGGCCCAGGTGGTTGTATAAATTACTATTCACCCCTATAAAAATTGTTTAACTCCATCACAAATATTTGGATAATGGGGGAAATCTCAATCTAATTACTGTTAGCATTTTGGTTTCTTTTCATTTATTCTCCTTCCTATGTGTGTGTCTTGGGGAGTTCCCATAGGGGCATCACAGAGTACTGATGATTGTGCATTCTGCTTTTTCACTTACCGTATTCACCTAGTCAGCCAGTGTCAGCTGCTGTACCAGGCACTAGGAACCAATAAAAAAGTGTGATTCCTACACTCAGGTAGCTTATTGTCCAGGACAGAATGGCCATCAAATCCAGTTAGGATGTTGTATGCAGATATGATATCATATGGTTACGATATGATACAGTACATCTTCAAGGAGCTGTGTCAGGGACATGATGGAGAAGCCACTCTCCCAGGATCTTGTCAGCAAGAGGGAAATCCAGGAGTGCTTCCCAGAGGAGGAAGATGTTGACAGAGGTGAATTCTAAAGGTTTCTACAGTTCCTTCTCATGAAACCGTCTGGACCTGGTGCTTTTTTCAGTGGCAGATTTTTTTCTCATCAATGGTAATTAAGTTTCTACTCATTGTTTAGTTCATTAGGGGCACTTTATATTTTACTAGGAAAGCATTCATTTTCTCCAAATGTGTAAAGTCTCCACTTTTAAAATTTATTATGAATTTCTTTGTGGCCAAACAAATGATTTTTCTCAGATTTTCATAGATATAGAAAAAATGTATATTTTCTATTTAAGGGATATAAGGTCCCATATATACCAAATCAAGTTTTTGGTTATTCAAACTTTCACTTCTTTTGTATCCTTTGAGGGAGGAGGCTTTTACTCTAGTTCTAACAGAGATTTAGCCTTCCACTCAAATTTTCTCTATAAATCTCTTCTTTTACTAGTTTTTGCTTTTTATATTTACTATGATGCTGTGGGGAGCATGCAGATTTTGAGTGTTCTCTGTAATTTTCTCTATAAATCTCATCTTTTACTAGATTTTGCTTTTTGTATTTACCATGATGCTGTTGGGAGCATGCAGATTTTGAGTGTTCTCTCATTACAAATTGTGCCTATCATTACACGGTGTCCCTCTTTATCCCATTTCAGTGCTTAACCTTAAATTCCACCCCTCTATTATTATTATGGCCGCTCTTGATTTTACTTTAGCTTTTGTGCTTTCCTGGTATCTCTTGGCATTCTTTTATTTTCTACCATTATCATTCTTTAAGTGTTTTTCTTGTATATATACATCACTGGGTTTTTTTGTTGGTGATGGTGTTGACTGAGACAATGTCTTGTTCTGTTGCCCTGGCTGGAGTGCAGTGGCACCATCACAGCTTACTTCAGCATTGGCCTTCTAGTTTGAGGTGATCCCCCCACCTCAGCCTCTACAGTAGCTGGGACTACAGGCATGCACCATTACACCCAGCTAATTTTTTGTATTTTTTTTTCTTTTGGAGAGATGGGGATCTCACCATATTGCCCAGTTATCACTGTATTTTTAAACCCAAGCTGACCTTTGTCTTTCAATGGGAATTCATGTGTTCACATTTCATTAAATAATTGATCTACTGTAGTTGATTTTATTTCTTTTGGCTTATTTTACATTTATTGGTTTATCTTGTGGGTTTTTTTCCTCTGGTTATTGATCACTCCAGTTATTAATTTCCTTTTTCTTCCCTTGTTACTCTTTCCATTTCATTATTGGCTTCTACCCCTTCTCTGGAGTTCCTAATCAAACACATATTCTTTAGCATGTGATTCCATGGGGATTTTTTTTCTCAGCACTGTCATCTGGAGCTCCAACCTGTTGGTCTATAGACTCAGGTCTTTCTTTATGCTTCAGTAAATCTATGTGTTGTTTGATTTGATTGTCATTTTTGTTGTTGTTATTGTTGTTTATTTTCTCTCTTCCCCTTTCTCCTTTCTTCTCTCTCCCTTTTTCCTTTTTCTTTCCCTTCTCTTCTCTCTCTTCTCTTCGTTCTCTTCTCTTCTTCTCTCTTCTCTCCCTCCCCTCTCCTCCCCTTTTCTCCCTTCTCTCATCTTCTTTTCTTTTCTTTCACAGGATCTCAGTCTGTTACACACGCTGGAGTGCAGTAGTGCAATCATAGTTCATTGCAGCCTCAACCTCCCAGACTCAAGCATTTCTCCCAACTCAGCCTCCTCAGTAGCTGGGACTACAAGTGCATGCAACAACACTTGGCTAATTTTTGTATTTTTTGTAGAGACAGGGTCTCACTCTGTTACTCAGGTTGGTCTCAAACTCCTGGGGTCAAGCGATCCACCCACCTCAGCCTCCCAAAATGTTGGGATTACAGGCATGGGTCACCATGCCCAGCTCATTTAATCTTAGTTTTTGTGTTAATCATTTAACCTTCATCATTCCTCAAATCTCTCTTTAAAAATACCTTATAAAGATGTAAATCACTATAACTCCTATGTCTCTTCAAATTTTTTATATAAAGTGACAACTCCAAATACATCTTTCCATTTAATGTTATTTAATAAAAACCATTCTATTTTTATGCTAATATCTCCATTTGGCCATAAAACAATATATCTAGAAACAAAGTGTGAGCTTCAAAGAAACAATGATCTACTGTTTCTATCAACTTTTTACTATCCATAATCCCTTTGCTTCCCATCTACCTCATACAAATTGAAGTTAATTATCAACTTGAAATTTCTAGAGCTTATGCAACTTCAATTCATTTCTTTCCCTTGATATATTCAACTCTACTGCCAAAATTACAACCTTCGTTAAATGCAACTGTCTGTGTGTCTAATCCTTGCCAGCACCCATGCAGCTGAACATGCCCAAAAGAACAATATAGCAATGATTTTCAACATTTTATATCCAGGCCAGAATTCTCCCCTGAGTTTCAGATTTATATATTTAAATGCTTACTTAACATCTCCAATTAACTACTTAATGGAAATCCCAAAATTAATATATCCATAACTGTCAAATTCTTCACCTACATCATCTCTCATTTTACAAAAATTCCATTTTTTCCTAATGAATATTTACCGTGTTCATCATTTTGCTCAAATGTTTCCTCAAAGTGGTGCCTACCTTAATGGTATTACTAAAAGTTTTTCTAAGCACTTCATTTTTCTGCCCTGCTTTGTTTTCCTCCTTAGAACCACCTGATGCACTGTATATTTTACTAATACACAGTTTGTTTCTTTTACCTGCTAGAATATAAATTATATAAGACCAGCGATTTTTTACATCATGTTTACTTTCCAATGCCGTACCAAGATCAGTACCTGACACTGAAACAAAGGTAGATTATTCAATTTTTTTAAATGTGTTCTGTGGATTACTAGAACTGCAAAACTCACTTCAATAAGTCTACGACAGTTAAAAAATACATTCATGACACCTTATCTTCTTGGGGAATTACAGTGATTACTAGTCTTTAAAAGTAAGAAGACATAAACTTCAGTTTGAAACCAGGACTCATCATCCCACAGTTAGAGTTGGACTTCTTTGTGTGTTCAGGGACCACAGAGAGGTCAGGGGTGTTGGCCTCAGCCTCTTGGACAAGGGAAGCCGGCACCTTATGAGCTCAGGACCCCTGTCCCTAGCCTGGAGGATGGCAGAGTCTGGCTCAGCCAGGTCCCTGGCCTGCACAAAGCTAGTGGCACCAGGTGAACATGCCCAGCTCAGTGACTGCCTGGAGCAGGTGTGGGGCAGCCAGACCCAGTGGGTGTGGGCTTGGGAGCCTAGCCACAGAGGATGAGCAGGACGGGCACAGTCAGACAACCCTTAGAAGGCCTCCACCCCTGAGCTGCAGGAAGAGATCCCCTCATCCAGCTCCTCCCCAGGGGCCCACTCTGGATCAACAGGAAAATGTAGCCCCTGATGTGGTTGTGCATAACTGGACAGATGGGAGACACACAGCTGAAGGCCATGTTGATAACCGCCTGCTGGTATCCCAGTTTGACATCCCAGTACCACATATCGCTGAAATGCCAGGTCACCACATCACCAACGGTTAAGTCGATATGAACTGTTGATTGTTGACGAGTCCCAGGATCTTTTCTGCTCTTGAGCCTGACCATGAGGTAGTAGATGCCGAAGTCAGGCAAGGATTGCCAGGCCTGATGGAGGCACAACTGGGCCTGGTCGACAAGAGCCAGGCCACATTCTGGGGGCTTCCAGGATCCGTGGGATGAGCTGCTTGGCCTTGAACTTTTGTGGAAGTGCAGGGTTGGGGTGTGGAGGGAGTACAAAGACCACAGAGGCTGAGGCCCCTGACAACGGCGCCACTGCCCTGGGGGTGGTTGCCGAACCCGGTGCCTGTCTGCTGGAAGGCCTGCATCTCGCTGGCGGCTGTTCTCTGCAAGGTGCAGCCCCTCCTGGGAAGCCAGTGGCAGCCCCTGCAGCATGCACCTGGCTGCTCCTGCCCCGCAGGTGGGGGTCGCTTGCCTAGGGTGAGTTGGATGCAGAACTTGCAGCCAGAGATGCTAACACCAGAAATGCCCTCACAGCCCTTGAGGTTGAGCTGCTGAGGGTGTGGGGTGGGTGTCCACTGGGGCGTGGCCTGGCTCTCATGGCAGGATTGCATGTCTTCCTTGAACAGCTCCCAGTGCTGGCCTCAGCCCTTCAGGGTCAGCTTCTGGGGCTGGGAGATTTGGGGACACTCCTTGACTTCTGTGACAGTGGCCAGGCTTCCAGCCCGTCTGTGGGTACCTAGCCCTCCAGCTTCTCCTCCAGGCTGCTGAGGGCTGCGTCCAGGCCATCTAGCCGGGTATCCACAGCTGGCTTGCCCATCTCCCCTCTCTGAGACAGCCTGTTTCCATAGGACTGCAGGGATGAGACACCATCAACCCCTCCTAGATGCAGCCCACCCCTCCAGCAGCAGATCTCACTGAGCGGCTCGCACAGCGGGATCCAAGCCGTAGAAATCTTGGGGCTGAAAGCACGGCCAGAGGCGCCTGGCCCTGGCGTCCCGTTAAATGAGGCACGGCAGGTACCAGAGCCCGCTGTGCAGCAGGGATTCGTCCAACGGGAGTTGGGCCCTGGCGGGCGAGGGAGGGTCAGGCGGCGTCGGTCACCGGCTCGGCAGGTGGTCGCAGGCCTTGGTTGGCCACTGTCCCAGAAGTGAGCCAGCCTCCCCGGAAGAGCGCTGGAGCGAAGCTCCCCGCTAGGACCACCTTGGTCAGGTTGCACACCTCCTCGTCTGACTCCTTCTAGTCTCAGGAGCTGGAGTGGGGCTGGAGGCAAGTGAGCCCCACCTGCGGGGCAGGAGCAGCTGAGTGCATGCTGCAGGGGCTGCCACTGGCTTCCCAGGAGGGGCTGAACAGCGCAGGGAACAGCCATCAGCGAGATGCAGGCCACCCTTGGCCTTTCAGGAGACAGGCGCGGGACTCGGGCAACCACCCCCAGGGCCTTGGCGCCTCCGTCAGGGGCCTCAGCTTCTGTGGCCTTGGTGCTCAGGAACTGGAGTGAGGCCAGCTCAGGGACGCCTGGCACTGTGGAGGCTGTAGGTGGCGGCTGCGGCCCAGAAGCACTGACGAAAGCGCCTTGACAGATCAAGTCAAAATGTTACTGAGGGCCGGGCGCGGTGGCTCATGCCTGTAATCCCAGCACTTTGGGAGGCCGAGGCGGGCGGATCACGAGGTCAGGAGATCGAGACCATCCTGGCTAACACGGTGAAACCCCGTCTCCACTAAAAATACCAAAAAAATTAGCTGGGCGCCATGGCGGGCGCCTGTAGTCCCAGCTACTCGGGAGGCTGAGGCAGGAGAATGGCGTGAACCCGGGAGGCAGAGCTTGCAGTGAGCCGAGATTATGCCACTGCAGTCCGGCCTGGGCGAAAGAGCAAGACTCCGTCTCAAAAAAAAGAAAGGTGTTATTGAGAAGGCCAGTTCATTCTCTAGGATGCCAGTGGCAAACAAACATGAGGACGACCAGGGAGACGAGGATTTTGAGTGCTTACTTTATAAAGTGTCTATAATATCTGCAGCAGAAGAACTTAATGGCAAGTTGGTCAGAAGATAAGCCTGGAAATCTTAAATGTCCTATACTCATTTTTAATTATATTGTATGTTACATACTCTTTCGGGCAAGAATGATGGAGATTATGTGAAGTGGAATAAGGGCTTTCCCTCTCTGTTTGCTTCTGACCACTTCTTTGTTACCATTATCACAATTGGTACAGTTAGCTGGGTGTTGTGCTAAACACATTAAAGACATGTTATTGAATACCCATTTTAACCATATAGGATAGGTTTTATTAACAGGGTGTGAATATGGTTCAAACAATTTACCCAGAGTATGTAATGGATTAGCCAATACTAGTCTGTTTTCCTCCCAAGCCCTCTTTATTATTATATATTCTTCCCATGAGAGACCAGAAGATGCCTAAAGAAAGGAATCGAGGGAGCAGAAGACGTTTTGTGAGGAGGAGATATTTGAATGGTACTTGAGTATAAGTTGCTACACGGTTGTGTGCTATGACATCTATCCACAAATAACCCAGTTTACCCCATAAAACCTTCAACCAACTTTCATATCTCAATTTTCCTTTGAAGTATTCCTCTGAGTGTTAAAGAGAAGTATGAAAATTTGCTCCACAGTAAACTGCAGAGATAAACAGAGATGGCTATGGAAATACTACAACTATTATTAAGGAAGATGGCTATTTGCCTTTTAGTATAAATTGAGTCAATGAGATGCATAAATATTATTTCCAATATCAGTGAATATTTGCCTAAGACATAATTTATTATTATTATTTCCATTTTTAATTTGTAGATACCATTGTACATATCGTGTACAATATGATATTTTTAAAGTATATATATTGTGGAATGATTCAATCTAGCTAATGAACATATGCATTGCCTTACATACCTTTTTTGTGGTGAGAATACAACAATTTTAAATATTTGTCCAATTCACATTTGGAAAATACAATTAAAATAAGTTTAAAATGCCTATAATTCACAGTGCAGTCATAAAAATTAAACCGATGAAACACACTAAAGTCATTTAAATGTATCCTAACTTATTGTTCTTGATCATATAGTAAAACATCATCAAAATATAGTCTCTATTGTTTTAGAATTTGATTTCTTAGATCTGGTCATAATTATGCTGTATAGATAAAACTCTGTGGTCTAAACGGATTTGAAGTCAGAAACTTGCACTGCCAAAACAACACTGTGTGTTATCAGCTCTGCCTCAATTTGCAAATCACATAAGCTTTCTGAACTCCATTTTATTCATTTGGGAAATGAGATCAATACACTAAATATTTCAGTTAATGCAAAGTAGAATACAAAAAGAACCACACTCTAGTTCCATTCCACGTGAGCACTTCATCTATTTCCCTCCAGAAATCACCTGTACTCCATAGGAAAGTAAATTCATACCCATCTAGTTAACAGTGTGAGAATGTAAGTTTAAAGCATGTTTGACTAAGGAAACTTAATCATAATAAAATGGTTTAATTTCCCTGAGCATGAAATATTCTCCACAAGAAATGGCATGCTATGTTTAATTGGTTCTGGGAATGATTATCCGATATTAGTCACTTTCATATTGGTGTCCCCTAGAGTGGAAAATAAATAAGACAGTGATTGCACTTCTGCATGTCCATCTTCTGCCAAGACATTTTGCTGATGTGCAGTGTCTGCAGCTTCCCATTTCTTGGCTAAGTTTAAGCTTTGTTAGTTTAGTGCTTAGGAAAGCCTCATGTTCTTACAGAAATCCTTTTGCTCTCATTACTTTTTGTGATGTTATGGACAATAATTTGCCTTGGGAGCATGACAATTGATTCCAACAGTTGCCAATGTGGGGGAGGGGGGTGTCAAAAGGTGGGCTTTTTCAATGTCAATTTTAACCCAGCAGCAATTTCTGCAGTTGCAAATAATTCTATTTTCTTTCTGGTCACTTAAGTTCTGTCAAATTAAATTGGTGTTCAAAACTCATAGCACAGTTTTGCTTTTTTATTACTACATCTGCAATTTGATTAGTGTGATATATTTTCATATATGAGTGAATATCAATTAAAGGCGATGAACATTTATAGGTAACTTTTTCAGCCATAGAGGTTAGTAATTTTAATGTGTAAACCATCTGAATTCATACTGCAACCATATTTTTGTAACATAAGAAAATGTAGATTAAATAAGTTTTATTAGTATTTTAAATGTAATAAAATTATTTTCGGCTGGCTGCAGTGGCTCACGCCTGTAATCCCAACACTTTGAGATGCCAAGGTGGGTGGATCACCTGAAGTCACTAATTCAAAACCAGCCTGGCCAACATGGCAAAATGCCGTCTCTACTAAAAATACAAAATTAGCCATGCATGGTGGCGCATGCCTGTAATCCCAGCTACCCGGGAGGCTGAGGCAGGAGAATAGCTTGAACCCGGGAGGCAGAGGTTGCAGTGAGCTGAGATCGTGCCATTGCACTCCAGCCTGTTCAACAAGAATGAAACTCCTTTATGAAAGTATTTTCTTGAAATATTAAAATATAATTTAATGTATCATTAACACCATATGCCCATTAAAAGGTTGTGTTAAATAACTATAATATTACTGAGAATAACTTATGTTTCAGACATTTCACTTACATCATTTAAATCAGACTTCCTAATAACCCACGTATAAACCTTGGTATGAAGTAACTGATCCTGAGAGATGTAAATTATCTTCCCAAATTCATGCATTTATTAAGTTTATCATCTGAGTTTTCTGACATTATATGTAACATTTTTTTCTCCATACCACGTTGGTTCCTTGCATTCCAAAGCTCTTGAAGAACACTGAAAGAAGTCAATGGCCTTCATCTGCATTTCAACCAACAATGCTACAATCACCCTTGTTCACAGTCCTGTCTTCATACAAAAAGAAATGTTTCCATTAGTTTCCAGCATCATCTCACATAGTTATCATTTTGGTTTAGAACACTAATCCACTCTCAGAATTTCTCAAAAATACATTAAGTTGCTAACAATAGTCAGCACATTGCACAATAGATCTCTTGAATTTTACTCCTTCTCTCTGACTATAGTTGTGTATCCTTTGACCAACATCTACCAAACTCCCTTCCCAACCACATTAGCTGCTGGCAAAAAAACATTTTACTCTCTACTTCTTAACTTTTTGAGATTCCACATACAAATGAGACTATGTGATAATTGTCTTTCTGGCCTAGATCATAATATTCTCCAGGTTTATCCACGTTTTCACAAATGACAGAATTTCCTTCTTTTCTGTGGCTGAATGTATTTCATTGTATGTATATGCCACATTTTCTCTATCCATTCCCCCGTCGATGGACACAAGTTGATTCCATATCATGACTACTGTGAATAATACTGCAATAAATATGGGAGTGCAGATATCTGTTCCATATACTGATTTTATATCCTTTGGATAGGTAGATACCCAGCAGTGGGATCACTGGATCATATAGTAGTTCAATTTTAAAATTTCTGGAGAACAATAATACTTAGCGGCCTAAAACTTAATATTTAATACATAGCGGCTGTACTAATTTATTAGGTTAGTGCAAAAGTAATTGAAGTTTTTGCCATTGAATGTAATGGCAAAACTGTAATTACTTTTACACGAAGTGAATATATTCCCACCAATAGTGTACAAGGGTTCCCTGGTCTCCACACCCTGATCAACACGTTTAATTCTTGTATTTTTATAATAACCATTATAATAGGTGTGAGATGACAGCAGAGTGGAGCTGTAGTTTGCATTTCCATAATAATTGTGATGTTGAACATTTTTTGCATATGCCTACTTGGCCATTTGTATGTCTTCTTTTGAGAAATGTCTGCTCAGATCTTTTGCTTATATTTTAATCAGTTCATTTGCCTTCTTGCTATTGAGTTGTTTGAATTTCTTATATATTTTGGATGTTAATTACCACAAAATTCATAACAATATAAGGTAATACATATGCTAATTAGCTAGATTTAGTCACCTCACAACGTAAATATACCTCAAAATATCATGTTGTACAAAATAAATACATAAAATTTTATCCTTCAATTAAGAAATTAAAATAAAATGAAATTTTCAGCATGATAGACATTCAAATATATGAATCATGTCACCCCAACCTCTCTTTATCATTTTCAGTAGTTACGGGTGAAATCTGAGTCAGGGCTGATGTTCCTAGTTCCCTACTATTATATTCTTAATACACTGCAGTTTCTCAATCATCCTTATTAAAGCAGTTACCAAAATTTAAAAATTAATTTTGAATGTACTATGATCATCTCTGAAAATTATAATTTGAAGAAGTGCTTCTATGAATGGGATAAAATATTTCATTATTTTTTTCAGCATTCCACATTTTTGACTAATTGACTCAGCTAAACCACATAAATCTTCACTTTTTTCTATTTTATATATCATAATGCCTATCTTTCAACTGTGAAAAATTATCAACTATATTTGTTTATTAACTTTGGGAATATGAAATTTAGATTGTGATCTTCTAGAAATAAAATTTAGAAGCTTTTTTTCTAACCAAAGCATTCAGACTTGAGCAAATGACAAATGCAGAATATTTTATGTGTTGACAAATATATACATATAATATCAATGTTTTTGTGTTTCAAGTTTTTAAGCAATATTTGCTAGCTGATAAACTTATTTTTTATTTACTAATAAGAAATAATTTGGAGTGCAGAAATCAAGATACTGTCCTTGCATGACATTAAGATTAATAGATAAATGTTATCACACATACAGGCACATACAACACCACCAGAACTTTACCTAAATGATTGTTTTCCAACTTATGCAATTGTGGCTGTTCATAAACATCTTGTTTATTGATGATCTTGATTATAAACATCTTGTTTATTATTGATCTTGTCTATAAACTATCTTTACTAATTAGGAAACATTTTTTTCTCTTTTCTTTTTTTTTTTTCAGAGAAAAGGTCTGGCTCTGCCACCCAAGCTGGAGGACAGTGGCACCAGCTCCACTCACTGTAACCTTTGCCTCCCAAGTTCAAGTGATTCTTGTCCCTCAGCCTCCCAAGTAGCTGGGACTACAGGCATGCACCAGCACACGTGGCTAATTTTTGTATTTTTAGTAGAGATAGGGTTTTGTTATATTACTCAGGCTGGTCTTGAACTCCTGGGCTCAAGTGATCAACTATTCCTGGTCTCCCAAAGTGCTGGGATTACAGGCATGAGCCACTGTGCCTGGCCTCTGTTTTCTTTATTGCTTTATTTATCTGGTTTTGAGTTGGGAGATGATATTAAACAAGAGTTATAATTTTCCAAAAATTGAAATAAAAATAATTTTAGGCTAGAGGAAAATGCAAACAATGGCAACATTAGGATCTATTAGCTTATTTGAATTTTGTAATAAATAAAGATTTGATATAATGGGAAATTTCGTATGCTC
Organism: Pongo pygmaeus; assembly: GCF_028885625.2. Taxonomy (NCBI): domain Eukaryota; kingdom Metazoa; phylum Chordata; class Mammalia; order Primates; family Hominidae; genus Pongo; species Pongo pygmaeus. The sequence goes on along the minus strand of NC_072392.2, from coordinate 25,730,720 downwards.
AATGTGTAAGTACATTCTCAATTCTTGAAGGAAATAATAAAACAGTATCAACTTAGAAAGATATAAAAAAAATGCTAAGTTGTCACACAAAAAAAAGAAATTCAGAAAAAAGGAAATTCCAAAGCAGAAGTCCTGGTATGTTACTATTCCAGACAAATCTCATATGAGAAAGCACTCAAGATAATTGAAACGTTAATTTAATAATTAATTAATTAAAATAATACAGTCCTGGATGTCTTTCCTTTTTTATGCTTTCTTTAATTTCTTTCCAGCTATATATAAATGTGTCTTGGTAGAAATTTAAGTGCCTGGGAATGAATAGTACTGTCCCCCAGGATAATAAGTTATTAGCAAATTAATACCTTGCTTCTGTTAGTTGTCAGCATGTTGCAAGTAAACATTGTTGATAGGCACTGTGGATCTACAAAGGGTAAGATATCATCCTTTCACAAAAGGATAGCTATTAAACCTGACTGTAGGTAAAGTTAAATTGCAACTAAACATATGTAGACATATACCAAGATTTTTAAAATTACACAATATTTCTGACCAATAAAATATAAACTAGAGTCTAAACTGTTTGGCTAAGAATTTCATTGCTAGAGTACACTTACAAGTACTAAATGAATTTCCAAAAATCTAACATTTTGTTCTCAATAAAATAAAATGTGTTTAATAAATATGAAGCAAAAAATAAAATCCTAAACAAAAGCAAACACTGTTGATCAGTCAATTTAACATGGACTATTATTGCTATTATTTTTATTGACCAATAATTTATTTCCTGACTTTTCTTCCCAGATATGGACACTATTGATGGGAGCGGCTGGCCATCTGGAGTGGCAGTTGCCATCATGCCAGTAGCGCTTGGGCCGCACGGGCAGTGTTGTCAGGAGCAGCAGCAGGAGCAGCAGTGGCGGTGGTAGGTCCCCGTTCCCTGTGTCCTCAAGGCATCTGACTGCACCGCCCCCTAATGGCTGGGCAGGACCCACTCCCAGGTGCAGACCCTCCATGGTGGCCTCAACTTCGCTTCCCACCACATCTGGGAGCCCATCAGCGCTGGCAGCCGGGTCTTGCAGGATTGGCCCCAGGAGCATCAGGTTCATTTGTGCGGCATTAGCCAGGGCCCCCATGCCACCTGCACCTCGCCCGTGCACTACTGCAGGGAAAACGCAGAGAGGAGTCACGGCCAGGGCTGCACACTCTATGGAGCCAGTGGGAGCTGGGGACAAGTGGGAGCCCAGCCCCTTCCAAATTGCCAGGGCAGTAACTCCCCAGGCGCAACTGCAGCTGCCCAAGGAGGGTCTGCGACCCAGGCAGTCCTGTGCTCTTGGGAGCCAGGAGAAGGCAGGAGCCCCACCCTCCCAGGTACAGCTGGAGCCTTTCAAGCCACGGCTGCAGACCCAGGCACTCTGCACTCTTGGTGCCTGGGAGGGCCCCCGTGACCCCACAGGCTCAGAAGTGCCTGCGCCCACTGTCTGGGTTCTCCTCGCTGTCAGCACCTGCTCCAATCTTTGAGCAAAGTTGAGGTCGAGCACACTATATTGTGCCCAATATAAAATAGATATAAAAATACCTCTTACACTTAAATCCAGGCATTGTCATTTGAATGACTTAAGAATATGCAGCTAAGGTGCTTTTGAAAATACAAGCTAGTGATTATACTGAATTTGTAAATCACGTAGGATAGTGAGTCATTTTAGAATATTAATTATTTCAGTCCATAAACCTGGATGTCTTTCCTTTTCTGTGTTTTCTTTAATTTCTTTCATTGATGTTTGTAATTTTTGTTGTAGAAATCTTTTACTTCCTCGGTTAAGTTTATTTCTACAATAGCTACATTTTTGTAGCTATTGTAAAAGAAATAGCTTCCTTAATTTTTTTTCAGCTAGTTTACTAGCAACATATAGAAATGCTACTGTTTTTTGTATGTTGATTTTATATCCTGCAACTTTATTAAATTTATTAAATTCATTTATCACTCTAAGAAGTTTTTGGTAGAGTCTTTAGTTTTTTCTGTGTATGAAATCACATTGTCTGCAAACAGGGACAATTTGACTGTCTCCTTTCCAATTCAGACACCCTTTATTTCTTTCTCTAACTGAATTGCCCTGGCTAAGACTTTCAGTATGTGAAATATGAGTGGTGAAAGTGGGCCTCCTTTTCTTGCTCCAGTTTTCATTTTTCACCTTTTCCATATTCAGTATGATCTTAGCTGTGGGTTTGTCTTTATGCCCTTTTGTGTTGAAGCATATGTTTTCTATACTAAATTGTTGAGAGGCTTTTGTCACGTAAGAATGTTTAATTTTGCCAAATGCTTTCATTGTGTTTATTGATTTAATCGTATGGTTTTCAATATATATCAAAAGGAAAGAAAATCAATATATCAAAGGGTTACCTGCACCCCCATGTTTATTACAGCACTATTCACAATAGCCAAGATATAGAATCAACATAAGTGTCCATCAACAGATGAATGAATAAAGAAAATGTAACATACCTATATAATGGAATACTATTGAGTTATAATAAAGAACAAAATCCTCTCATTTGTGGCAACATGAATGCAACTGGAGGGCATTAGCTTAGGTGAAATAAGCCTTGCATAGAAAAATAAACACCACAGGCCAGGAGCGGGGACTCATGCCTGTAATCCTAGCACTTTGGGAGGCCAAGACAGGTGGATCACAAGGTCAGGAGATCGAGACCATCCTGGCTAACACAGTGAAACCCCGTCTCTACTGCAAATACAAAAAAAAATTAGCCGGGCGAGGTGGCAGGCACCTGTAGTCCCAGCTACTCGGGAGGCTCAGGCAGGAGAATGGTGTGAACCCGGGAGGCGGAGCTTGCAGTGAGCCAAGATAGCGCCACTGCAGTCTGACCTGGGAGAAAGAGCAAGACTCTGTCTCAAAAAAAAAAAAAAAAAAAAGAGAGAAATAAACAGCACATAACTACATGTTCTCACGTATGGAAGCTTAGATAGCAGAGTATTGGTTACCATATACAGGAAAGAGAAAGGGGAGTATAAGAAAAATTTGGTTAACACATACAAAATTACAGCTGGAGAGAAGGAATAGGTTATAGTTCTCTACCGCACTGCAGGGTGACTGTAGTTAAAGGGAATTTATTGTGTGTTTTCAAATAACTAGAAGAAAAGATTTTTAATATTCTCCTGCAAAGAAATAATAAATGATTTAGGTAATGGATATTCTAATGACTCTGACTTGATCATTACACATTGCATAAATATATCAAAATATCACTCTGTAACCCATAAACCTGTACAATTATTACATGCCAATTAAAAATAATTTTAAAAGAGAAAAAATGAAATAAAATTAAAGGTACAGAATTTAACTACTTTTTCTTCTATGAAACCCAAGTGTCAGTACCAAGAAGAGTGAATTTATTAGTTTTCTAAAATAAAAAAAATCAAAGACCAAAAAAGAGCAATATCCAAGAAAAACAACTGTTAGTAAGAATACTTAGAAAACTTGGGCACTGTATCACCCTGTTCCTAGATACCAATTTATAGATGACCACTTAAATAGAAGTTTATTCCAGTTAATTCATTTATAATCCCAGAGTTCAAAATTACATTTTACCTACAATAAATGAGATAACACATTTAAATTGTATGGTACTCTGCCTAACACACGTTAATAACTCAACACATGTTAGCAATAAGCTTTTAGTATAGTAGTCATAGTACTAATTTCTCACATTGCAATTTCCTTCATTCAGAGACATGAATACAACTTTCATCATGACTCCTTTTTCATCAAGATAGCTCTTCAAATTATTCTATTTCTTTCATTCAGTATATTAGCTGTGTATACCGATACTACATTCTTTTTTTTTTTCTGAGATGGAATCTCATTCTGTCACCCAGGCTGGAGTGCAGTGGCATGATCTTGGTTCACTGCAACCTCCAACTCCCAGGTTCAAGCAATTCTCCTGCCTCAGCTCCCCAGGCAGCTAGGACTACAGGTGCACACCACCACGCCTCACTAATTTTTGTATTTTTAGTAGGGTCGGGGTTTCACCATGTTGTCCAGGCTGGTCTCAAACTCCTGATCTCAGGTGATCGACCCACCTTGGCCTCCCAAAGTACTGGGATTACAGGCATAAGCCACTGCGCCCAGCCTGATATTGCATTCTTGGATTTTGAACACTGAATATCTTTTTGAAAGATTACACCTCTTTACCAATTTGTGCTTTGGAAATTATTTTCCCTCAAGTGTTCTAAGAGTGTAATGAAGAATGAGGGTCACATTTTATCACTTTTTTCCTTAAAGATTTCAGACATGCTGAGGCCGAGCTTGGTGACTCACGCCTGTAATTCCAGCACTTTGGGAGGCCAAGGTGGGTAGATCACGAGATCAGGGGATCGAGACCATCCTAGCTAACACAGTGAAACCCCATCTCTACCAAAAATACAAAAAAAGTAGCCAGGTGTGGTGGCGGGCACCTGTAATCCAGCTATGTGGGAGGCTGAGGCAGGAGAATGTCTGAACCCAGGAGGCAGAACATGCAGTGAGCTGAGATCGCGCCACTGCACTCCAGCCTGGGTGACAGAGCATGACTCCGTCTCAAAAAAAAAAAAAAAAAAAAAGATTTCAGACATGCTGAAACTGAATGAAGTATTATTTGCTACCAGATAGATTAGTTCTTTCTAGTTGTAGGAGTGAATACATCTTTAATGGTATATTTTGGGTTATTGCCTTATTTTTGATGCAGTATTCTGTAAATAATTTTTTAAACCTGGCAAAATTCAGTGAGCATAGATTCATCAACTTTGGTGTTATATTGTGTTTGCTTTCAAAAACTGCTTTTGAGGCTGGGCATGGTGGCTCTTGCCTGTAATCCCAGCACTTTGGGAGGCCAAGGTGGGTGGATTACCTGAGGTCAGGAGTTCGAGACTAGCCTGGCCAACATGGCAAAACCCCATTTCTATTAAAAACAAAATTAGCCAGGCATGTTGGTGCATGCTTGTAGTCCTAGCTACTCAGGAGGCTGAGGCAAGAGAATCACCTGAATCAGGGAGGCAAAGGTTGCTGTGAGCCAAGATCACACCATTGCACTCCATCCTAGGTGATAAGAGCGAAACTCTGTCTAAAAAAAAAAAAAAAACAAAAAAAAATTACTTTTGAATAGAGTTGTAAATACATTTTTTTAAGAAAAAAGAAATTATCAAGTGCATAAGTTCATAACACAAAATCAAATAAAATTCAAGGCACAAGTTAGTACTAAAAAAATTATGTTGAATATTCCCTAATACAACATGCTTTTTCCCTTCATGAACAGTTTGTGTTTTACTGAGAAGACACCTTATTTATGGCAGAAGTTAGACTACAGATGAATATGTAGTTTAAACACTCTCAGTAGCTTTCTTAATTTTACATATGCTTCTTTATGCTTCTGTTTATTTTCATTTTTCCAATGTCCATATTCTAGTAAATTTGAATATTTTAATTCAAGTTTATTGAATTTAATATTTAATATTGCTTGTATAATTTAGTATTTGTAAGACTCAAAAAGGTTTATGAAAAAAGAAAAAGATCAACATGTTGCTAATCATTTAAAGATTATTTTAAAATCTTTGACCTTTATGTGTTAATGAATAAAATGTTAGTAGTTATTAGTATAAAATAATTTATGTCTTTTGGACTTAGCATCCAGCATTTCTTTTTAAATAAATAAATAATTATTCTCCTGCAATATATTATGTTTATCTGGGTTTTGAAAAATGATGTTTCCTAATATGAGAAAGCCATTTACATATTTAAATCTACAAAGGCAAATGAAATGGTACTAAATTATTTACATAATAACATTTAGATTGTGGCCCTTATAACATTCTTTGTATACTTCATACAGAGTTGGGGATATGCAATCCTAGAATATTGCTGAGAGCAAACCCTTCAGCTTGATGAACAAAACAAGACTTTTAAATCAAATTAAACTTTTAAATTACCCAGGTTATGGGGGCTTTTAATTCAATGGATATGGAGCATAATGAATTATTCCCTTTTCATTGGGTAATAAGATCTCATTCTTAACTTATAATACTCAAAATATCCTTTAATTTTTAATTTGTGGTTAACCATATCATTATCCCTAGATATTTTAGCTTCTATCTTGAAGTCTATAATAATTTTGAAACAGGAGAAAGTATTTTTTATTACCATATGTGTTAAACATCATGGTTTTCAAATTTAACTGCAAATGTATCTTTTTCATTGCTTCCTGATGACGCCCTTCACCCTATCCATATTGTCACTACCAAGTGGTAATTACTTTTCAGGTTCTCATATTTGTTTTTTTGGAAAATCTTCTCTGTGCCTTATAAAGAATATGATTGTAGGCATTCAAATACCAGTGAAATACACATAATTAGCCTGTGGTCTAACTCATTTCTTTAAGAAACTACACTAATTTTACACACATACTGATATTTTTATTGCCGCATTATTTCTGGAGAAAATAAATACTGCTAACATCATGTTGGTAAAGAGAGTAAAAAAGTCTTTTCTCGAAAAGTGCTCATTGCAGTATTAACCTATAGTGTCAATTTTTTTATAAATTCCTCATACACATTTTATTCTTAGAGAAATAAAAATGCTAAAAGTGAAATGTAGGGTCTTTATAGTTAGGGTAAGTTGTGTCATACCGAGGTAACAAAACAAAAAGTATTTTGTCTCTTTTGGGCCTTTTCTTATTCAGTTATACTGTCAGTTTGGCTTTTTTTGTAGATCAACTTATTGATCTCAGTATTCTGAAATAATATGTTTACTATCTTTTGATCAGCATTTAAAATATTAGATTTATTGTTACTCTTCTGCCTTTATTGGGCTGGAAGAATAATTGTTTCTCTCACTCCACAAAAGCCAAGTTGCAGAGAAAAACACATAGACATTCAATTGCAAAGCAAAGAAACTTGACTATTTTCTGCAATTTTAAAGTGTACATTGAATGAATTAAACCATCTTTTTATTTTCTTTTTTGCTCACTTGCAAATATTAACATCAAGCGTATTATTGTAATGTTATCTAGGTAAAAATCTCAACAAGTTTTCATAATTACCATTTTTAAATATATAAATAGGGGACCTAACTTTAATTTTTAATGTTCGAGGCCATGTCTGTTATTTCACTCTTTAAACACAGTTCGTAATGCAGACACTTAGTAAATACTCAAAAATTATGTGCTGAATAAAAAAGGTTAAATATGTAATATGTACAAAATCTACTGGAAAAAATGCACCAACAATTTTATTTGGTATACCAGTTTATTGTAGAAACTTTATTGCCTTTAAATAGTAATATACTTTTCCAGTGTCTACAATGACTTGTAATATTTGTACACATATAAAATAATATTTCCAAAAATGTAATCCAGCAAGGAAATATACTTTCTAAATTCTAGATTTATAATTTAGGGGTTAAATTATAAAATCATTAAATAAAATACAAATGACATATAGTCAAAGATCCCCTTGGAAAAAAATTAAGTGGCCTCTAAAGTGATGTATTCATATATATAATTTTACAATCACCCTCAGTTTGCTGTTCCTCTGGCATTAGAACAGATTGTTGTTGTTTATTTGCTTTAACATCAAAGGTAAATGTTTTTGTTCCTTTAAGGACATATGTAAAAATAAATGCATATAGTTTACAATAGAATCATATTTAGTGATAAGCACATAGGACATGAGACCATCCGAAATAAATGCAGAACCAAATCTCTCATGCATATGCTCTCAACCACATATGTTTATTGATAAAATGCTAAGTGGAAAAACCTGAATTATGTAAATTTATCTCTCTCCTTTGCCTTTTTAAATATACACACAATCAATCAAACTCTTTGTGATTTAGTAATGAATAAGTAATACTCCATTGCATATGTAATGAAATGTGTGGCATAAAATCAATATTAGGTATAAAAAATCTATGGCAATAAGGTTAGAAGGAATGTGCCATAGCAGCGATTATCTCATAGCCAAGAATATAGGTATTTTTAGTCTCTGATTCTTTTCATTGTCTACATTTTCTATGAATAACACAGATAACTTTTGTAACATTTTATTCTAAATCTTTTAACATGAAAGATACATTTAAAAATACTCATTCCATATACACGCTGATTTTTAAAATATTTATTATGATTTCTCATGGAGTTTAGGAATATTCAAAATCTACTAAAAGTTATCATGTTTTATGATAGCTCTCACTTGCTTTAAAAAAAAAAAACAGTCTTGACAATTTACAAGTATGCAATGGGCATCCACCTGGGGCCTAGATATCCTCTTGGGGACTGATGTCAACCTGGAGCCTGATGTCCACCTGGGACTGGCTATCCACCTGCGGCCAGATATCCACCTATGGCTGAATTTCCATTTGGGACCTGAAGTGTACCTCTGGCCAGGGTGTCCATCTGGGGCGTGATGTCCACCGGACACCTAGGTATCAACTTGGGGCTTGATGTCTACCTGTCCTCAGACTGTGGCCCCTGGGGGTAGGGACCACGTGGACATTTTCAGTACCGTATGCTGGGCCCACCAGGGCACCTGGCACACAGGACTAATGCTAAGGGCAGAGTTGCTGAGTGAATAAATGGGAGGATGTCAAATGCCTCTTCTTGCTTCTGGCCACCTCATAATGTGGAGATCATTCATAAGAACAGGAACTGCATGACCTCAGCATGACTCTCCCCTGGCTCCAGATGCATGAGAACAGCTCAGTGGGCACCAGGAACACAGAACACTGTCCTCCCACCCACCCCGTAGCGAGCGTCAGCACTGCAGCCTCAGGCAGGAGCATCACAGAACAAAACAGGGACCTGCATTTAGGATTCCTCAAGTCAGTGGCTCTCTAGGGTCCCAGGAGGCAAAGGAGCAGGATCTGCAGGCTCCAAGGGCAGCAAGAAGGACCTCAGCAGTCTCTTTTGTCCCTTCTTTGCCTCCAGTTCCTGGGATGTGCAGTTCACTCTCGAGGCGTCCTCACCACAGCCAGGGCAGCAATTTCCCCCAACTTCCAAATGAGGTTTGATCGTGTTCCGGGACTTTTGACACAGGGTCCAGTGCCTGGGCACATTCTGTCCTATCCCAAATCCTCATCCACCCGAACCACCAAGCCTCTCTCTGCTCTGAAGGACCCCCAGAGTGAATAGCTTTTTTCAAGTGTCTCAGCAAACACGGGGTCATTCATAAAAAACCAAGGTCAACAAGCACTATCAGAGCATGTGGAACCCTACGGTTTCATGCTCTAAGCACCTCACATTATATACAGGAGAAAACGGAGGCTTCATCTCCTGTAGCCCCTGTCTACACTAGGGCAGGTGGGATGGTCGTAATTCCAGGTGCCCACAGAGGTGGACTGCAGGACCCCAGTTCTGTCCTTTCAAGGCTGTGCTGGGCATGGCCCTGGCCCAGGCAGAACCCTGGGAAGCTTGCAGATTCTCCTGCCCATGCTCTAGGCCCTTGTCTGAGCCTTTCTCTAAACTCAGCACATTGAATAGGGCTTGCTGGCTACACGTAGGTCAAGAGTGTAACCCCCATATCTCTAATTCCTCACAGAGTTCTCACTATATTCTCCTACCCACCCTGTTCTCAGACCTCCAGACTCAGAGAATAGATAGGCTACTGCCTGGTAACTCTATCTGGATGTCTAAGAGCAAACCCTACATAGCAAATTGTGCCAACACTATATATCCACCACCCACAAACCCATGCCGATCATAATGCCCATATGGAAACTAAATACTTGGATTAGTCCCATATGCAGAAAAAGGCAAATTATAAACAAAAGATTGTTATTAGGTTGGCGTGAAAATTATTGCTGTTTTTGACATTACTTTTAATGGCAAAAACTGCAATAACTTTTACACCAACCTAATAGGAGTGTGTGAAATGAACAGGTCTAGTTTGTCATGCTTTTCTATTTTCCATTTGTTCATATTTGTTGCTTTCTGTGTATCTTTGAGAGTTTGGAGGAATTTGTGAAAGGAACCAGGATAAACATTTTTTCTTGCTATTTGAAGGCCACATTTTTTATCGATGTTACATCTCTAGTAATAGCTTTTTCAAAATTCTGTTTCATCTGCATACCTTATGTTCTTAATTAGTATTGCTACTAATATCAAAAATTATTTTCTTATTTTAATATTTTGTCTTCTGTTATTTCTTAGTTTATGTTACTTAAATTTGTTATGATTTTTGTTTACTTGTATGCTTTTTCTAGGTTTTCAGATGGATGATTTAGTTTTATTAGATTTTCAGTTTTTTCTAAAAAATGTACTTAAAGTTAGAAATATACCTCCAATTTCTGTTTAAATGCATTCTCAAAAACTTACATATCTAAAGGTATTTATCATTATACTACATTGTTTTCATAATTCACCTATTGTTTTCTCTCTAACTTCAAGATTGCTTAATAATGGTCTTAGTGATTTCCAAATATCTGAAAATGTTAATTATTGCTGGCTTTGAGGAATACAATATGATATTGATGATTTAGAATACATTGATTACTCATTTGTTGTCTAATTCATGACCTACATTTGAAAACATGATGAAATACAAATGTACATTTGTATACTTTTAGATAAAGATATTGACCGTGTTATTTACATCCTTTTCAGCTTTTTTACTTTTGATTTTCAATATTATTGTGCTGGCTTACCAAAGAGCTAGTTAAAATTAATTTTCTACCTATTTCCCTATCCCACTTGTTTAAATTAAAATTTCAAAATTATACTTTTAATTATACTTATGTTACAGATTTTCATATTTTTTAATCAATGTTTCTTTACCACTGTTCCTTATAAAGTCGTTTTTGGTATCCTGTGATTGGCCCTTTAAGTGGTGATGAATAGAAATAATAAAGCAACTGAAGCAAGGTGATAAGAAAAAATGAGAAGACAGAAACAAATCAATGTGTCCATTTATGTAAATTTAACTGTGTAAGAGCAATAACAAAAAAAAACCCAGAAAGTTATTTTTCAAATCTATTCATAGAAAGTGAGATTACACACAGAGAGAGAGAGACAGGCCCGAGGTAAAGACCAGGCTCGTCATAGAACTCTGGCCCCAGGTGGACACTGAACTCCAGGTGTACATTAGGCCCCCAGTTGATGCTCAGGCCCCAGGAAGGTAACCAGGCTTATGATGGGTATATGGCTCCAGGTGGATACCCAGGATCCAGGTAGAAATCAGGGACAAGTGGGCACCAGGCCTCAGAGGGATACCTACGACCTTAGTGACCTCAGGCCCCAGTTGGACAGTAGGGCCACAGGTGAACTCCAGTCTTCAGGTGGACATCAGGCCCCAGGGGAAATACAGGTCTTAGGTCTACTCCTAAGACACAGGTGGACACAGGTCTTAGGTTTACCCCTAGGACCCAGGTGGACGACAGGCCCTGGGGGGCCACTGGCCCCAAGTATCCAGTTTCCTAAGAGCTAGGGTGGGCAGCCCCACTGGGCACTGTGGCCAGGCCTGCCATGTCTTCTTGTTCAGCTGCCACATTCTGGTGGGGTGGGCGGGAGGTGTCAAGAGACCACAATCTAAGTTCTTATTACCTGATTTTATTTCACCTCCACTGAGTGCTCACTCTCCTCTCACCTAACAGATTTACTCTCATCTGCAGGTGGTTTAAACGCAAAGGTTTACTGAAGATTTAAAGAGTGTTATCCAGTTGGGATGATTTAAACTAACAGTACACGTTGCATTTTAAGAAAATAATCAATCCCCAGAGGAGGTGTGGGTTATGGAGCCATGACAAATTTTCAACATTGCTTCCCTTACTTGTTGTTTCCAAATAAAAGATTTTTGATTCCCCACTGATGTTGGATGAGAACGCTGAGTGTGCAAGCAAAATATCATTTTTTAACTAAGGGCCCAATAGTGTCTTAAATATGCAGAGCTGAGTCTGCAGGTGGAGAGTGACAGGTTTGTTCAAAACGTGGTATAGAGCGGCCTTGGGTCTCACCTGCCGGCCCTTCCATCCTGTGCCCTCCCAGCGAGGCACCCAAGCCCCGCCTTAGGGCACACCCCTTCACAGGGCCACATAGGCCCCACTCCTCACCTATGCGGTCATCTCCAAATGGCACAGCAAGACCTTCTGTCCAGGCCCAGACCAGGGTCCCAGTATCTCCAGGGGGTGCCTGGCATCCAGGCATCTGTTGAGAACTGGCCCAACGTTGGGGTCTGAGCTAGCCTATGGGACCTGGACGTGTGGGGCAGCTGCACAAGGACTCATGCCTGGCTTTATGTATAGCACCAGGAAAGGCACTTTAATCGTATTCATTTGTTGCTCACAAAACCTCTGAGGTGGGTGCCTTCCTCATGTCACAGATGGGAATGACAAGAAATAATAAGGTTAAAGAGCATGCTGATGGTTGAAACCTGGTCAGGAACTGAGAACTGGAGTCTGTAGACCCCTACCTGTGACCTCTGTGGCCAGAGGACCCTCTCTCACTGGGTTTGTGTTTGCAGCATGTCCTGTCCTTCCCTAAGGGCCTCAGGTTCTGAGGCATGGTGAGGGCTGCTGGAGCCCATCACTGAGCTGTAGAAGGAAATACTAACGCTGGCCATGCCACCCTCCAGGCAGACACAGCTGGGGTTGAAAATCGAGATGGGGCAGTGTTGCCAGGAACAGAGGGAGGCAGGTGGAGAATAACTCACCAGTGAGGGGTTTCCCTGCTACAGCTTTCCAGGGCCATTTCCACTTTCTGGGTGGCATTTTGGGGCAGCTCACACAGTACACTCACATAGCCAGTCCCCAGGGTCACAATCCCCAGATGTTGGTCATCTTGGTGACAGGCCCTGTGCTTCTCCAGGAGCCTTTGTGTATGGGCCCTTCCCAGGTAAGCGTGATATGTCCTGGTTGTCCTCAGTCCAGGGCACTGCCAGCATTTTCCTTTCTGGTCAGGGTCAAAGCTTTGTTGACCATCTCCAGGATACGATGGCCAGCTGGCCCTTGGAGAGCCAGTCACTCCAGGTGACATGGTTTGGTACTGGACGTCCGCGGTCCCCTCTCCCACGCCGCCCCATACTGGGCCCCGTATCCAGCCGCCACCGCTGCTACAGAAAGAACAGCCCCACTGCCTCCGCGCAGCTGCCATTGTTTAAAGGGACCTCAGCCTGACTTCCAGGAGCTACGCGACTCGGCCCAGTAAATGCGCATGCGTGAGGAGCGAGCTGCTTCTCCCAGTCACAGCGATTCCCAGGGTTGTGGTAGAAACCACTCCCTGAGGCTTGGCAAAGCAGGAGCCCTCCGTGGCAGGGCTTCGGTGTCGGGGCTCCGAGGCTCCGGCCTGACTTCTCCACGGGGTCCACAGGAACGTCTCCGGATGCCAGGACTTGAAATGGGCCAACCAGGATGGCGAAACCACAGGCAGAGTCCGGGGAAGCAGAGCGGCATCCCATCCTCAGGCCTGACCGGATGGTGTTCGGGTGAGTCTCCCCAAAAGTCATTCCCCCGTAATCTGGATGACAGGTCTGCCTGTGTGTCCGTGGGCTGCTCTCTCACCCGAGGGTCATTTGCGTGGAGAGCAGAACCCCGCAGCCTCAGGGGTTGCCTGAGGGCTGAGGTGGGGGTGTTTCCGTGACACCGCTGTATGACTGTGTGCGTGTGTGTGTGTGTGTGTGTCCCATTCTCTCCTCTCTCGCTGTCACTCTCTGTCTATTTCTTTCCGTCTCTCTGTCAGTTTGTGTGTGTGTGTATGTGTGTGTGTGTGCCATTGTGCGTGTGTGTGTTTGGACGAATGTGCCCTGTGCGCCAGAAAGCGATTTCTTGCATGTCGGCCGGTCTTTGGTGAGCCTCTTTCTGCATCTCTGCCTGGGTCATGTGGCCGGTTGTCAATCATTTTCCTGGCGGTTCCACTTTGGGTTTGTGAAGGCCTCTACAACGTGAGGAGATGCGTGGGTCCTGGAGCAATTGAAATCTCATCCCCATCCTGAGTGGCCTCTTTTCTAGGATCAAGATGACCACACTCCAGCCAAGGATAAAAGCCCCACAGGAGCTCACTCTCCTGCAGGAGAGGAGCAGACCCACGTCCAAGAAGATGGCTGTATCTTTTCACCGCTCTTCTCTGAGAAATGAAGCCACACCATGATACAGTCTTGAAGAGGAAGCCGGGAATGGGAGATGGCAACAATCTCTGTCATGGTGGCCTCTCTGGACAAGTTACCCGTTTGGCACCCCTCCCCTTATGCCCGTGGCAGTGGCCCAGTGCTGTATCCTGCCTGGGCTCTGGACCCTGCTCTGTCCTCCCTCTTACTCTGTCTCCCTTGTTTCTGAGAGGCCTAGAAGCTTCTAGGTCTGGCTGAATGTCTTCAACAAAGATCACTTCCCAGTCCATCATGGAGTCAGTTGGTGGACATCCATTTCATGATTGTGTCTCTCTCCAAACCTGTTTCTGCTTGATTGGGCAGGTTTGATGACCCTGGAGCTCTTAGCTTCCATATGTGTCTCAGACAGGGAAGCTACCTTGGTCTCCATGTTTCACCTCATGGGTGTGTGGATTGCCTAGAAGCAACGGTAAACGACCATGGCTGGCCTTGTCTTCTGTGACAGCTGCGGTGTCGCATTTCCTCTGCATCTCCTGTCTCATTCTTGAGGGACGTCCTCTCCTCTGCTCCTGGGTAGACTGACTCCCTGAATCTTTTGGCCCCCTGCTGGATCCCAGGTGTTCTTTGATTTTGCTTGGCATTGATGGAAAGGTCACTTGTACCCCCCTTCACCTGGGTACATGCCTGGACACCATTGGTTGTTTCGCCATCGCCCCATATGCCCTCAGTGACACACATCCACACCATCTGCTCTGGGATACGCCACTGCCATGCGTGGTCGCCTTGGTTCCACCTTGGAATAGCCCCGTCCCCGTTTGCCTGTGTCCTGGAAAGTGGTATCAGCTTGCAGGAGCCCCTGGGCTTTTAGAAGCGGGGCAGGCCACTGCTCTTTCAAAGGAGGAGGGAGGCAGAGGGCTCATGGGTCAGTGAATTTTCAGCTGACACTACAGTCTTGAGGCCCATGGGAACATTCTGTGCTGCAGCGAGGCCCTGCCTGGTCAGCGGATGTGGTGAGCCCATCCTTTCTCACCCAGAGGGGTCCAAGATCCGATCCAAAGAGGAGTCCTGAGACTCCAGCAGGAGCCCTAGAGCTCTCTCTTCACTAGTGGAAGTTGGCTCAAGGAAGTCCTGAAGACAGGACTCCTGAGGGTTTGGCCCTAGGTCACCCGCGGACCCCTCTCCCACGATGCCCCCTAATGGATCCCGGATCCAGCCGCGGCGGAGGTTACACCAGGAGCGCGCCTGCCGCCGCGCAGCCTCCATTGTTTCAAGGGGGCGCAGCCTGACTGCCAGGAGTCCAGCGCGAGTTGGCCCCGCCAATGTGCATGCGCGAGGCGCCTGCAGCTTCTGCCTTCAGTGATTCCCACGGTTGTCTTAGAAACCAGTCCCCCAGGCTTGGCAAAGCCGGAGCCCTCCGTGGCAGTGCTTGGGTGTCGGGGCTCTGAGGCTGCAGCCTGACCTCTCCACGCGGTCGACAGGAACATCTCCGGATGCCAGGAGTCGCAAAGGGCCGACCATGATGACGAAACCACAGGCAGAGACCTGGGGAACCAGCGCGGCATCCCAGCCTCAGGCCTGCCAGGACGATGTTCGGGTGAGTCTCCCCAAAAGTCCTGTCCCCGTGATCTCGAGGACAGGTCGGCCTGCGTGTCGCTAGGCTGCTTTCTCATCCAAGGGTCGTTCTCGCAGAGAGCAGAACCCCGCAGCCTCAGGAGTTGCGTGGGGGTGTATGCTGCTGTGCCACTGCTGTATGACTGTGTGTGTGTGTGTACTTGTGTGTGTGTGTGTGTGTGCGTGTCTCCCATCCTCTCTTCTCTCTGTCTCTCACTCTCTGTGGGCTTCTTTCTCTCTCTCTGTCATTGTGTGTGTGTGTGTGTTCCCGTCTGCGAGTGACTTCGGAAGAATGTGCCCTGTGCACCAAAAAGCGACTTCTTGATTTTTGGCCTGTCTTTCATGAGCCTCTTTTTAGGTCTCTGCCTGGGTCATGTGGCTGGTTGTCAATCGTTTTCGCCGCGGTTCCACTTTGGGTCTGTGAAGGCCTTGACCACGTGAGGAGATGCGTTGGTCCCGGAGCAATTGAAATCTCATCCCCATCCTGAGCGGCCTCTTTTCTAGGATCAAGATGACCACACTACAGCCAAGGACAAAATCCCCACAGGAGCTCATCGTCCTGTGGGAGAGGAGCCGACCCACGTCAGAGAAGATGGTTGTATCTTTTCACAGCTCTTCTCTGAGAAATGAAGCCACATCACGATACAGTCTGGAAGAGGAAGCCGTTAAAGGGAGATGGCAACAATCCCTGTCACTGGAACGCTGGCCTCTCTGGACAAGCCACCCTAGTGGCACCCCTCCCCTTATGCCCGTGGCGGTGGCACGGTGCTGTATCCTCCTGGGCTCTGGCCTCTGCTCTGACCTCCCTCTTGCTCTGTCTCCCCTGTTTCTCAGGGGCCTGGATGCCTCTCACTGTGGCTGAATGTCTTCAACAAAGATGACTTCCCAGTCCGTCAGGGAGACACTTCCTGGAGACCTGTGTTGTGATTGTTTCTCTCTGCAAGCCTGTTTCTGCTTGACTGGGCAGGTCTGATGACCCTGGAGCTCTTGGCTTCCATATGTGTCTCAGACAAGGAAGCTTCCTTGCTCTGCATGTTTCCCCTCATGGGTGGGTGGATTGCCTAGAATGAGCGCTAGGCGACCATGACTGGCCTTGCCTTCTAGGACAGGTGGTGTCGCATTTCCTCTGCACTTCCTGTCTCATACTTGAGGGACATTCTCTCCTCTGCTCCTGGGTGGAAGGACTCCCTGGATCTTTTGGCCGTATCGAACGTCACGGAGCCAAAACGACTGGGCTGGGGCTGGGGCTGGGGCTGGGGCTGGGGGCAGGGGAGGTCGCATCAGGGCTACCTGGACGGTGGAGGGTTGGGGGTGGGGTGAATGTTGCAGAAACCTCTTTGCTCCTCTGGCAGATGTTTCAAAATGTGGCTTGGACTCAGGCACAGGCCACCTCCTGGTTCCCAGGTGTTCTTTGATTTTCCTTGGCATTGGTGGAAGGGTCACTTTTTCACCCCTTCCATTGGGCACATGCCTGGACACCACTGTTTGTTTCAACATCGCCCCAGATGACTCCGGTGACACACATTCACACCACCTGCACTGAGATACGCCAGTGCCACGCGTGGTCGCATTGTCTCAACCTCGGATTCCCCCCTGTCCGTGCTTGCACGGCTTCTGTAAAACGGTGTCGGCTTGCAGAAGCTCCAGGACTTTTAGATGCGGGGCAGGCCACTGCTCTTTCAAAGGAGAAGGGAGCCAGAGGGCTCACGGATCAGTGAATTTTCAGCTGACACCAGCCTTGAGGCCCATGGGGTCATTCTGTGCTGCAGCGAGGCCCTGCCTGCCTCACCAGATGTGGTGAGCCCATCCTTTCTCACCCGGAGGGGTACATAATCGGATCTGAAGGATCCCCAGCAGGCGCCCTGAAGCTCCCCCTCCTTTCTCACCGGGTAGGTCCGAGATCAGACCTGAAGAGGAGTCCTGAGACCCCAGTAGGAGCCCTTGAGCTCCCTCTCCACTGGTGGAAGTCGGCTGAAGGAAGTCCTGAAGACAGGACTCCTGAGGGTTTGGCGCTATTCACTTGCGGCCTCCTCTCTCACGCCGCCCCCTACTGGATCCCGGATCCAGAGGTGGCTGAGGCTGCAGCAGGAGCGCCCCTGCAGTCGCACAGCCGCCATTGTTTCAAGGGGACGCAGCCTGATCCCCAGGAGCGGAGCCTCAGTCGGCCCCGCCAATGCGCATGTGTGAAGCACCAGCTGCTTCTGCTATCACAGTGATTCCCACGGTTGTCAGAAACCAGTCCCGAGGCTTGGCAAAGCAGGAGACCTCCATGGCAGTGTTTGGGTGTTGGGGCTCCGAGGCTCCAGCCTGACCTCCCCACGGGGTCGACAGGAATGTCTCCGGATGCCAGGACTCGCAAAGGGCCGACCAGGATGAAGAAACCCTCGGCGGAGTCCAGGGGAAACACCGCGACAGACTAGCCTCAGGCCTGCCCGGACGGTGTTCGGGTGAGTCTCCCCAAAAGTTGTGCCCCCATGATCTCTAGGACAAGTCGGACTGCGTGCTCTTGGGCTACTCTCTCACCCAACAGTCGTTCTCGTTGAGAGCAGAACCCCGCAGCCTCAGGGGCTGCCTGTGGGCTGAGGAGGAGGTGTTTCCGTGCCACTGCTCTGACTGTGTATGTGTCTGTGTGTGCGTGTGGGGGGGGGGGGTGACTCCCATTCTCTCCTCTCTCGCTGTCTGTCACTCTGTCAGTTTCTTTCCCTCTCTCTGTCGGTTTGTATGTGTGTGTGTGTGTGTGCCCTTGTGCGTGTGTGTCTTTGGACAAATGTGCCCTGTGTGCCAGAAAGCGATTTCTTCCATGTTGGCCGGTCTTTGGTGAACCTCTTTCTGCGTCTCTGCCTGGTTCCTGTGACCGGTTGTCAATCATTTTCCTGGCCCTTCCACTTTAGGTTTGTGAAGGCCTGGACACATGAGGAGATGCGTTTGTCCCGGAGCAATTGGACTATCATCCCCATCCTTAGCAGCTTCTTTTCCAGGATCAAGATGATGACACTCCAGCCTAGGACAAAGGCCCCACAGGAGCTCATTGTCCTGCAGGAGAGGAGCAGACCCACGTCAGAGAAGATGGCTGTATCTTTTCACGGCTCTTCTCTGAGAAATGAAGCCATACCACGATACAGTCTTGAAGAGGAAGCCGGGAATGGGAGATGGCAGCAATCCCTGTCCCTGTGACGCTGGCCTCTCTGGACAAGTCACCCATTTGGCACCTCTCCCCTTATGTCCATGGCAGTGGCACGGTGCTGTATCCTCCCTGGGCTCTGACCTCTGCTCTGGCCACCCTGTTACTCTGTCTCCCCTGTTTCTGAGAGGCCTAGATGCCTCTTGATCTGGCTGAATGTCTTCAACAAAGCTCACTTCCCTGTCCATCAGGGAGACAGTTGGTGGACATCCATGTCATGATTGTTTCTCTCTCCCAACCTGTTTCTGCTGGATTGGGCTGGTTGGATGACCCTGGAGAGCTTGACTTCCATAGGTGTCTCAGACAGGCAAGCTACCTTGGTCTCCGTGTTTCACCTCATCAGTGGGTGGATTGCCTAGAATGAGCAGTAGGCCACTGTGACAGGCCTAGTCTTCTGGGACAGGTGGTGTTGCATTTCCTCTGCACTTCCAGTCTCATTCTCGAGAAACATTCTCTCCTCTGCTCCTGGGTGGACTGACTCCCTGAATGTTTTGGCCCCCTCCTGGATCCAGGTGTTCTTTGATTTTCCTTGGCATTGATGGAAAGGTCACTTGTGCCCCCCTTCCACCTGGCACATGCCTGAACACCATCTTGTGTTTCGCCATTGCCCCATATGACTTCAGTGACACATATTCACACTGTCTATTCTGGGATACAGCAGTCCCACATGTGTTGGCATTGGCTCCACTTTGGAGTTGCCCTTGTCTCTGTTTGCATGTGTTCTGGAAAGAGGTATCAGCTTGCAAGGGCCCCAGAGCTTTTACAAGTGGGGCAGGCGACTGCTCTTTCAAAGGAGGAGGGAGGAAGAGGGTTCATGGATCAGTGATTTTTCCACTGACACCATGCCTTGAGGCCCATGCGATCATTCTGTCCTGCAACAAGGCCCTTCCTTTGTCAGCAGATGTGGTGAGCCTAACCTTCTTCACCCGGAGGGGTCCAAAATGGGATCTGAAGAGGGGTCTTGAGACGCCAGCAGGTGCCCTGAAGCTCTCTCTCCACCGGTGGAAGTCAGCTCAAGGAAGTCTTTAAGACAGGACTCCTCAGGGTTTGGCCCTGGGACCCCCGCGGCCCTCTCTCCCCTGCAGCCCCCTACTGGAACCTGCATCCCACCATCGCCGCAGCTGCAGCAGGATTCCCCCTGCCACCGCCAGTCGCCATTGTTTAAAGGGGCCACAGCCTGACTTCCAGGAGTGGAGCGCGAATCGGCCCAGCAAATGCGTATCCACGAGGCTCTAGCTGATTTTCCCGTCACATTGATTTCCATGGTTGACTTAGAATCCAGTCCCTGAGGCTTGGCAAAGCAGGAGTTCTCCGTGGCCCTGCTTCATTGTCGGGGCTCTGAGCCTCCAGCCTGACTCGCAAGGGTTTCAATACCCTTCTCATCCTCAGCTGCCTCTTTGCTAGGATCAAGACGACCACACCCCAGCCAAGGACAAAGGCCTCACAGTTGCTCATTGTCCACCCGCAGGAGGGTGCCCACAGACCTTCAAGAAGATGGTTTCCACTCCTCTCGCACTTTGCCCTCGTTGAGAAATCTAGCCACAGCTAGACACAGGGACAGAGAAGGAAGCCGGCAATGGGATGCGGCAAGCATTTCTGTCACCCAAACGCTAGCCTTCCTGGCCAAGTCACCCATTTGGCACTTGTTCCCGGATGCCCGTGATGGTGGCATTGTGCCGTATCCTGCCTGGGCGCTGGCCTCTGCTCTCTGCTCCTTATTTCTCTGTCTGCCCAGTTTCTTGGAATCCTAGAGGCTTCTTAGTCTGGCTCAACGTCTTCAACAAAGAACACGTCCCAGTCTATCAGGGAGAAATTTCTTTGGGGTCCGTTTCATGATTGCTTCCCTCTCCAAACCTATTTCTGGATGATTGGGCAGGTGTGATGATCCTGGAGCTCTGGGCTGCCATACCTGTCTTGAACAGGAAGCTCCCTTGGTCTCCATGTCGGAATTGAGGGCTGCGTGGTCAGTCCAGGAAGAGCGGGAGGCGACCCCAACGTGGCGGACCTTTGCCTTCTAGGAAAGGCAGTGTTGCCTCCCACCTGTGCTTCCTCTCTCATTCCTAAGGGCCATCCGGTTGCTCTGCTCCTGGGGAAAGTGCCTTCAAGCAGTGAATCTTTTGGCTGCCACTGATGTGAGGGAGCCAAAGGGACTGGGTTTTGCTGGGTTTAGGGGAGGTGGCGTCAGGGGTTCCTACCCGGTGGCGGGGTGTCAGTGTGGTGTCGTTTGTCGAAACCTCTGGGGCCCTCTGGCAGGCATCCCTGAATGTGGCTTGGACTGGGGCACAGGCCCTGCCTCGCATGTTTTCAGGTGTGCTTGGCTTTTCCTCAGCTTTGTGTGGAAGGTCCCAGTGGCCCACGGAGGCACGCCTGGACGTCACTATCTGTCTCGGCATCGCCACATACGGCCTCAGAGACACACGCTCACTCCATCTGCTCTTGGGGGATGTCAGTACCACGTGTGGTCACATTGGCTCCATCTCGGACTCACCTCTGTCTCTCTTTGCACATGTGGCAGAAAGCAGTTTCGGGATGCCAGAGCCCCGGGCCTTGGAGATAAAGGCAGGCCACTGCTCCACCCAGGAAGAAGGGAGGCAGTGGGCTCATGGGTCCGTGCATTTTCAGCCTACAGTATGCCTTGCGGCCCTTGGGATCTTTCTGTGTCCCACCGAGACCCTTCCCGCCTCACTACATTGTAACCCCATTCCTGATCACCCGTTCGGATCCATAATCAGATCCGAAGAGGAGTCTGGAATGCCCAGCCGGCACCCTGAAGCTCCTCCACCACTAGGAACTGAAACAGAAGACCGATCAAGAAGGTCCTGATGACAGGACTCCTATGGGTCCAACCATGGGTCTCCTGCAGGCCCTCTCCTAGTACTCTTCCCACCTGCCATCTCTGACTTCGCCGCCGCCCCAGTCCCCGCAGCCCGTCGTGTCGCCGCCATTTTTTAAAGGGTCCGCAGCCTGACTGTAGGGAGCAAGGAGGGAGTCGGCCTTGCCAGTGCGCATGCGGGAGGCCCGAGCCACGGCTTTGGTAGCAGTGACCGCCACTGTTGCCCAGAAGTGGGTCCCTGAGACTTGGCGATGTAGGAGCCCTGCGTGATAGTGCGTCAGAGTGGGGGCTGAGATCAGTCCTGGCCAGGGTGTTAACAGGATGGTCTCCGGAGACCGGTATTCTCGGAGGGTCAAAAACCAGGAAGAAACCTCAGGAGCAAGAAACCTCAGGCAGATCACAGGGGAGGCAGCGCGAGATCCCAGCCTCAGGCCAGGATTTGCCGAGGGTCGATGAGGCCCCTCTCCCAATCTTCACCTCACCAGCCACCGCCCCAGTCCCCGCAGCCGCCTCTCCACCATCATTTATTTTATTATTTTTTTTTAACAGTCCGAGTCTCGCTCTGTCACCCAGTCTGGAGTGCAGTGGCGGGATCTCAGCTCACTGCAAACTCTGCCACTTGGGTACAAATGATTCTCTTGCCTCCACCTCCCGAGTACCTGGGATTAGAGGATTAATCAGAATCGGGGCTAAGACCAGTCCCGGCCAGGGCATCAGCAGGATGGTCTCTGGAGGCCGGGATTCACGGAGGATCGTCCAAGAGGAAGAAACCGCGGGCAGAGGGCCGAAGAAGCAGCGCGGGATCCCAGCCTCACGCCTGCACAGACGGTGTGCCAGTGAGTCTCTTCAAAAAAGGAGAGGCTTGCTTGTGTGCCCGTGGGCTGCTCTCTCACCGGTGGGTCATAGTTGCGGAGAGCAGAACCCGGAAAATTCAGGGACTGCCTGGGGGTGGGTGTTACCGTGCCACTGCCCTACGTCTTTGTGCGTTTGTGTGTGTGCGTAAGTCTCTCTCTTATTTCTCTCTCTCTCCTTTCTCGCTCTTTCGCTCTGTGTCTGTCTGTGTGCGCATGTGTGTGTGTTGGGACACATGTGCCCTGTGTGCCAGAGGGCAGTATCTTGTACTTCGGCCTTTCTTCTGGTCAGCCTGTCTCTGCGTCTCTGCCTGGGTCCTGTGGCCGGTTGTCAGTCATTTTTCTGGTGGTTCCAGTTTGGGTTTGTGAAGGTCTGGTGAGGTGGGGAGCTGCGTCTATCTCATAAGGATTTAAATTACCTCCCCACCCTGAGAGCCCTCTTTTCTAGGATTAAGGCCTCCACCCACCAGCCAAGGATAAAAGCCTCACCGGAGAGGTCATTGTCTACCTGCAGGAGCTGTGTAGAGCGACCTGAAAAAAGATGGTTCTCATTCCTCTCTCTCTTTCTTCTCGTTGAGAAATCTAGCCACAGGGTAACACAGGTTTTGAGAGGATGGGAACGGGACATGGCAAGGATCTGTGAGTGTGCAGGCTGTGTTTCACATATCATTAAACATAGTCTAGTGAGGGTTCTGCAGATAGCTGGCGTTTAAGTTTGTTTTATTGAATCAAGTAAAAGAAAAAATGCTGAGAAAAAATGACATATCATGACTGCCAGCCCATCTGATTGTTACAAATTTAATAGTACTTTTAATTTATCTTCTCATGTAAAGTTCCTTGGCAGTGATACCTAATTTCCTAAGATAGCCTTGCTTTATTTCCTATGATTAAGATGTCATGCTTATCAGAGTATCTGGAAATTCTTCCCAATGCCCTTGACATATGTGATTAATCACATTCCCAAAATAACATACCAAAACAAACAACAGAAAATTATTTGTTACTTGGTTCCTTCAAATTTGTTTATCTAATTTGTGGTTCCTTCATACACAAAACATTTCTTGTGTGTCTGGCACTCTTCTGGTCACAAATTTCATCTTAAATAACCTAAGTATTGAAATGCTTGTGCCCTTTGATTAATTTTTACTAAATAAATACTTTGATAAAAAGCTACATTGAGGCTGAGTGCAGTGGCTCACACCTCTAATCCCAGCTCTTTGGGTGGCTGAGGCCAGCAGATCACGAGATCAGGAGATCAAGACCATTCTGGCCAAGATGGTGAAACCCCGTCTCTTCAGAAATACAAAGAATTAGCCAGGAGAGACCAGGCACTGGCTCATGCCTGTAACCCCACACTTTGGGAGGCTGAGGTGGGCGGATCACCTAAGGTCAGGGGTTCAAGACCAGTCTGCCCAGCATGGCGAATCTCTGTTTCTACTAAAAATACAAAAAATTAGCCAGGTGTGGTGGCAGGTGCCTGTAATTCCCAGCTACCCAGCAAGCTGAGGCAGGAGAATCACTTGAACCCAGGATGCGAAGGTTGCACTGACCTGAGATCACGCCACTGCACTCCAGCCTGGGTGACAAGAGTGAAACTCTGTCTCAACAAAACAGAAAGAAAGAAAAGAAAAGAAAGAAAGAAAGAAAGAAGGAAAGAAGGAAGGAAGGAAGGAAGGAACGAAAGAAAGAAAGAAAAGAAAGAAAGAAAAAGAAAGAAAGAAAGAAAGAAAGAAAGAAGAAAGAAAGAAAGAAAGAAAGAAAGAAAGAAAGAAAGAAAGAAAGAAAGAAAGAAAGGAAACCTTGTCTAAAAATACAAAAATTAGACCCTGAAGGTCACATCTGAATGAGAAAGACATTGTTTGGCTCAAATTGTCTGACACTAAGGAATAGTGCAGACTGGACAAGTGAGGTGACTCACACCTATAATCCCAGCACTTTGGGAGGCCAAGACAGGTGGATTACCTGAGGTCAGGAGGTCGAGACCAGCCTAGCCAAGATGGCAAAACTCTGTCTCTACTAAGAAGACAAAAATTAGCCAGGCGTGGTGGTGCACATCTGTAATCCCAGCTACTTGGGAGGCTGAGGTGGCAGAATCACTTGAACCTGGAAGGCAGAGGTTGTAGTGAGCTGAGATCATGCCACTGTACTCCAGCCTGGGCGACAGAGCGAGACTCCATCTCAGAAAAAAAAAAAAAAAGAAAAGGTCACTAATGTATCAAATAAAACAGTCATTCATGTATTGCAAATAAATACTCAACCAAGACAAAAAGGCATGTCACATCTTATGGGAAAAGATTGAAATGATGGTGAGAAGAAAACTGTGACCCTTGAATGTAAGACAGAAAAAAATCAGGGCACGATGTTAAGGAATTGGAAATAATTCTCCATATTAAAGGAATACAAGAGACAGAGAGGGGAGAGGGACACGGTAGTCACAGACTGCAGGGGTGTGGGGTAGACGGGAATCAAGGAGGCAGAGAGAGCAGTGGGAATGTACATAAAATCACCCTCCAGAGCTGTGTTGTCTGATAAGGTTGCTGAACAGTTGAAAGATGGCTATTTCAATCTGAGAAATGCTGTAAGTGGAAAACACATTTAAAAAAAATTCTGAATACCCAGTATAAAAGAAAGAATGGGGTGGTGTGGGGGCTCACATTTGTAATCCCAGCATTTTGGAAGGCCCAGGTGGGAGGATTGCTTGAGCCGGGAGTTTGAGACCAGTCTGGGCAACACAGCAAGACCTCATCTCTTCAGAAAAAAAAAAAAAATTAGGCCAAGTGCAATGGCTCACACCTGTAATCCCAGCACTTTGGGAGGCCAAGGTAGGTGGATCACTTGAGCTCTGGAGTTCGAGACCAGCCTGGACAACATGCCAAAACCCTGTCTTAACAGGGTTTTTTGTATTTTAAAAATACAAATTTAGTCAGGCGTGGTGGCACATGTTTGTGGTCACAGCTACTTGGGTGGCTGAGGTGGGAGGATCATTTGAGCCCTGGAGGTTGAAGCTGCAGTGAGCTGACATTGTGCCACTGCACTCCAGCCTGAGTGACAGAGTGAGACCGTGTCTTTAAAAAAACATTAGCTGGGCATGGTGGTGGTCAGGACCAGCCTGACCAACATGGAAGAGCCCCGTTTCTACTAAAAATAGAAGTAGCCAGGTGTGGTGGGCCATGCCTATAATCCCAGCTACTCAGGAGGCTGAGGCAGGATAATCCTTTGAACCCGGGAGGTGGAGGTTGGAGAGAGCTGAGATTGCACCACTGCACTCCAGCCTGGCAACACAGTGAGACTCTGTCTCAAAAAAAAATATATATATATATATATATACACACACACACACACACAATTTTGAAGCAAAGTTTCAAAATCAATCAGTAAGCACCCCCCGAGGTTTATCCTTACATAAAGTGCCCCCTCTGCACATGCAGGATTAAATGAACCTTGAAAATATGCTAAGTGGAAGAAGCTAGTCACGAAATATCACATGTAATTCCATTTAAATAAAATGTCCAAAATACATGAATGCATAGGACAGAAAGTAGTTTAGTGGTGGCCCAGGGTTAGGGGAGTCTGGGGAAATGGAGGGATATGGGGTTTACTTTGGGGTAATGAAAATGATCTAAAATTTATTGTGGTGATGTTTGCACAATTGTGCAAATATACTGAAATCATTGAATTTTACACTTTAAATGGGTGGCTTCTGTGATATGTTAATATTTCTCAATAAAACTTCAAGGAAAAGAGTACTTGTGTGCCTCCAGAGTCCACATTTTTACACTTGATGAAGAAATCAAGATATTGTTTCTTCTTCTTCTTTATGTTTATTTTATTTATTTTATTTTTTGAGACAGAGTCTCCCTCTCTTTCCCAGGCTGGAGTGCAGTAGCACGATTTCAGCTCACTGCAACCTCCCAGCTAATTTTTGTATTTCTAGTAGAGACAGTGTTTCACTGTGTTGGCTAGGCTGGTCTCGAACTTCTCACCTCAAATGAGTCCACCACTTTGGCCTCCCAAAGTGCTGGGATTGCAGGCATGAGCCACTGCACCTGGCTCAAGATTTAGTTTCCATTGTTTTGGATGCCTTAGGACCATTTTATTCAACTTTAATTTCTGATGCATCACCTCAGTGGAAATTTTACATTAGTTCCCAAAGTATTTTACTCTGTTTAAGATTTTATCAGCTGGGTACACTGGCTCACACCTCTAACTGCAACACTTTGGGAGGCCAAGGTGGGAGGATCAGTTGAGCCCAGGAATTCAAGACCAGTCTCTGCAACATAGTGAGACGCCTATCTCTACAAAAAAAAAAAAAGTTGTTTAATTAGGTGGGTGTATTGTTGCGTGCCTGTGGTCTCAGCCAGTAGGTAGGCTGAGGTGGGAGGATCACTTGAGCCCAGGAGGTCGAGGCTGCAGTGGCCGTGATTATACCACTGCATTCCAGAAAAAATATTTTTAATTATATTTTTTTAAGAAAACAAAATATACGCTTAGTGACTTGATACAAATGAATGACTTTTGTAATCTACAGAAACCAAAAAATAACAATAATATAAACCCACAGCCATTCTTCTTATGTGAGTCTCTGGTGTCTCTGAGTTGTAAGAATTGTGAATTATGATTAATAACAAATATGCATGACGAGGACTCAATAAGGGATAGGCATTGATAAATTGCAAACCACACTTACTGAACTAAGCTCTTTAACGTTGTACAAGAAAAAGAAAAGGCATTGAAAAACTGCATTGGCTACCAAAATGCTAAAGTTCACCTAAGTCCATTAATCAGCACACACACACACACACACACACAATGGATGTGTAAAATGGTCAACACAGTCTCCCGTGAATGTATCCTCTTATTAATAGGTCTGTGAGGATAAGAGATGAGGTTCTATAGATCCTGGAATCAGGGATGGGGAAATTGTGGGGTCCCTGGGGTGAGAGATGAGGGTCTGTAGATTAGTGATGGGTGGTCTTTTGGATAGTGATGAGGTCCATGGAATCAATTCTTGTGGATATATAGGGTCAGTGATGAGGGAATCTGGTGTCAGTGATGGGATGTGTGTGGAATCAATCTGTGAAGGCCAGATTTGTAGTGTCATCTCTCAGGCTGATGCATCCTGATCTGTGTGTCAGTGGTGGAAATTCTATGGGGTCAGAGTGTGACAGTCAGGTCCCTGCCACTGGGTGTTCTGGGTCCAGTCAAGTGGACAGATTCCCTTACCTGATCCTGGCTGGAGAGGTCCTTCTCACGCACTCCTCATGTGAAAGGTGGGTTGTCGGCGGTTTTTGTTTTTGTTTTGTTTTGTTTTGTGATAGGGCTGGGTGGGTTGGCTTTTTCTTTAGGGTTTGGTTTTGCCTCTTAGAGACCACAGACACATGCAGCTTTTAGGAAGACATTTTTGTCTGGGCGATCTCTAGGTCCTTTGGGCCAAGCCATCTAATGGGAACGAAGCTGACCATTTCCTCAGAGCAGTTCAGATCTAGACGGTCGCTTAAAGGTGTCCACAAGGGGGCCTGCAAGTGGATTGTGGCTTTGAGTGGCAAGTGAGGGGAAAGAAACAACTAAGAAAGACACACGAGCTGTCCTCAGGCTGCATCTGGCGTAGCTGGAAAAACAGCCCCCCTAACCCATCAGGCGCCAATAGGATGTGCCTCTGGGCTGTGTGAGGCTGCGGAGGCGGGACTTCCAGACCCAGAAAGTCTGGGCACAGAAGCATATTACTGCCAGACACTGAGGCGTTGCCGTGGGAACCAAGGGCCTTTTGAGTCAGATCAGAGCCTTTCTCAGACAATTCTTTGGGTAACTGGAGAGCTACTGTCCAGCGCACGCCCCTGTGAATGCTTAGTGTGCCCTCTCGGGCAGAGTCTTCTTTGGTCTGAGAGCCACTTGTTTCTTAAATCCCTGCGCTGATCTTGCCGTCTGCTCCTACGTAGCCCAGGCATTTGCTGCATGCTGATCCTTTCTTTCCTGACAGGCGGGCCGCCTCTCCAGCTTCTGGGAGGACAGTTCAAATTATGGAGGAGGGAGAGGTGCAGGGCAGCAGTGCGGAGGGGAGTACGGA
The DNA here is from genome assembly GCF_028885625.2 of Pongo pygmaeus. NCBI lineage: Eukaryota > Metazoa > Chordata > Mammalia > Primates > Hominidae > Pongo > Pongo pygmaeus. Next base: position 25,702,106 of record NC_072392.2, on the reverse strand, counting down.
GGAGTTGGGGGAGCAGGGGCTCATTATTCTTTGTAGCTCAGATTCCCAAGCCTGTTACTTTGAGAATCTCTGTCTTCCTTGCAACGTTTCAATCTGAGGCTCTTGGGGAGAGGGCAGAGTTGGAGCCGCGTGGAAGAATGGTGGGGAGAGGAGTGGGTGGAGGGAATGTGGAGAATGTGTCAGGCGGTGTCTTTATTCCTGGCACCTTACTTTGCCTACTAGAGTTTCCCAGTCTGTTCGAGACGCACTCTCTAGACCCTGAGGGTGCCTGAGGAGGCCTGAGGAGGCTTGTTAGTTGCCAGTGTGTGCTCCCCTGGACTCGATTGGAATTGGTCCCACAAACTTTTTTTTGAGGGAGTCTCACACTGTCACCCAGGCTGGAGTGCAATGGGGTGATCTCGGCTCACTGCAACATCTGCCTCCTGGGTTCAAGCGATTCTCCTGCCTCAGCCTCCCTAGTAGCTGGGACTTCAGGTGTCCGCCACAACACCTGACTAATTTTTTTCTACTTTTAGCAGGGACAGGGTTTCACAATGTTGGTCAGGCTGGTCTCAAACTCCTGACTTCAGGTGACCCACTGGCCTTGGCCTCGCAAAGTGCTGGGATTACAGGTGGGAACCATCACGCCCCACCAATCCCACAAATTTAGACATTATGAGACATTGGAGCCATCACGCCCCACCAATTACACATATTTAGGCATTATGATATATTGCTACTTTTAGATCACTTGGTTTTTATATTGTGTTTTTTCCCCTCCATTTGTTTGTTTGTTTGTTTACTTATTTATTGAGACAGAGTCTCACTGTGCCAGCCAGCCTGGAGTGCAGTGCGCGATCTAGGCTCACTGCAACCTCCACCTCACAGGTTCAAGCAATTCTCCTGCCTCAGACTTCCGAGTAGCTGGGATTACAGGTGCATGCCATCACCCCCGGCTAATTTTTGTATTTACAGTAGAGACAGGGTTTCACCATGTTGGCCAAGGTGGTCTCAAACTTCTGACCGCAAGTGATCCACCTGCCTCGGCCTCCCAAAGTGCTGGGATTATACGCATAAGCCACCGGGCACCGGCATCCCCTCTTTTTCATTCAGGGATTTTAATTGTTTTATTTGCTCCGTCGGTTATGTATGATTGCCTTGACAATTTCAGCTTGAATTAAAATTACATATTTTTGCCTGTGTTTATTAATATTTAAACATATTAAAATAATACATGTTCATAATGAAAATGAAACATTACAAATAAATGCACAGGAAAGGCAGTATTCCCCCTCCAGTTCCACTCTTGAAATAACCAGATAACAAGATGATGAACATCTTTCCATGATGTTCTCCAAGATTCATATAATGATTTGCGATCATCCAATGGCATATATGGGCCAGGTGCGGTGGCTCACACATGTAATCCCAGCACTTTGGGAGACTGAGCCGGGTGGATCATTTGAGGTCAGGAGTTCAAGACTAGGCTGTCCAACATGGTGAAAACCCATCGCTAAAAAAAACACAAAAATTATTTGGGCGTGGTGGCGGGCGCCTGTATTCCCAGCTACTTGGGAGGCAGAGGCACGAGAATCACTTGAACCTGGGAGATGAAGGTTACAGGGAGCCAATATCGCATTACTTAACTGCCACCTTGGTGAGAGAGTGAGATTCCATCTCAATAAATAAATAAATAAAGATAAAGAAAGAAAGATGAAAGAAACAAAGAAAAAAGAAAGAAAGAGAGAGAGAAAGAGTCAGAGAAGGAAGCAAGGAAGCAAGCAAGCAAGCAAGCAAGCAAGAAAGAAAGAAAGAAAGAAAAAGAAAAATAGAAAGAAAGAGAAGTTGTGTGCTCAGGTTGCTAAGATCGATGGTAAGAACAAATCCTTTAATGGTGAAAGTGTAAGAAGGAAAAAGAAATTTCTGTTAGTCTTGTTTGTTGCACCCCAAGCTCTAAAAAGTACAGCCATGTGTGTGATAAGTGCTTAGTTAAGATGAAAAAGGCATTAAATTTGTGCGTGGAAATCGTAAACAGAAATGCGCTCTGATTGACGGCAATTGGGTCCATGTGATCCAAGGTTCAGGCATCCACTGCGGGTCTTAGAACGTGTCTCCTGCAGATAAGGGAGGGCTACTATGTAACATTTCTTTCTTTTTTTCTTTAATTATAAAGCATTCTCCTTTTTTATATAACAATTTGCCATTGATATCACTTTAGGTATAAAGGTATTAGGATGTCTTTATAGTAGATAAAAAGCTAACTCATTATTTGTAAGAGTTAAAGTATCTTCAGCTTGACTCAGTTTTATGAATCCTTCTAATCAATCACTGAAGTTTTGGGACCCCAAAACACAACGTTGTTTCTTCTTTAATTGAATTTTCCATGTTATGTAAGAAACCTATGTGCATAACTGAAAATCCCACACTAAGAAAGAGCTTTCCATGCAGTCTACTCCCCCACCGTTTCTCCAATGCTCCCAAGTCTACTTTCTGAATAATCAAATGTTTAAATTTTCTAAACTATTTATAATCTATATATCTGAGTGCTTATCTCTGTTATATAATAGGTAGATCCTCTTCCTTCTGTTTTTTATTTTTATTTTTTCTGAGACAGAGTCTTGCTATGTCACCCAGGCTGGAGTGCAGTGGCGTGATCTCAGCTCACTGCAAGATTCGCCTCCCAGGTTGACTCCCTTCTGCTGCCTCAGCCTCCCCAGCAGCTGGGACTACAGGTGCCTGCCGCCACACCTGGCTAATTTTTTTGTATTTTTAGTAGAGACGGGGTTTCACTGTTTTAGCCAGGATGGTCTCGATCTCCTGACCTCGTGATCTGCCTGCCTCAGCCTCCCAAAGTGCTGGGATTACAGGTGTGAGCCACCATGCCTGGCCCCTCCTTCTTAATATATCAACTTGATATATTACCTGATGGCTTCCTGTTCTGATAGCTGATGACTTGGCTGACACTCACCCCTTACCACAGTGCCTGAACCACTTTTCTTATGTGGTGCTCTCACTATTTTCTTTTTTTTTTTTTTCTTTTTTTTCTTTTTGAGACAGAGTCTTGCTCTGTCACCCAGGCTAGAGTGCAGTGGTGCAATCTTGGCTCACTGCAACCTCTGCCTCCCAGGTTCAAGTGATTCTCCTGCCTCAGCCTCATGAGTAGCTGGGATTACAGGCATGAGCCACCCAGCCTGGCTAATTTTTGTATTTTTAGTAGAAGCGGAGTTTCACCATCTTGGCCAGTCTGGTCTCGAACTCCTGATCTCGTGATCCACACACTTCAGCCTCCCAAAGTGTTGGGATTACAGGCGTGAGCCACCGACCCGGCCACTCTCACTATTTTCAATGGCTCTGTTGGTTACCATTCACAACATTCAACAAATAGACATACCTCATTTATTTATTTATTTTTAATTTTTCTATTTTTATGTTTAAGGGGTACATGTGCAGGCTTGTTACATGGGTAAATTGCATGTCACTGGTGTTTGGTGTACAAATGAGATCATCACCCAGGTAGTGACCACAGTACCCAATAATTTTTTGACCCATAGCCTCATGCCACCCTCCCCACTCAAGCAGGCCCCAGTGTCTGTTGATCCCATCTATGTGTCCATGTGTACTCAATGTTTAGCTCCCACTTATAAGTGAGACCATGGGGTATTTGGTTACCTGATGCTGCATTAATTCGTTTAGGATAATGGCCTCCAGCTGCATCCACGTTGCTTCAAAGGACATGGTTTCTTTTTCTATGGCTATGTTGTGTTCCATGGTATATAATTACCACATTTTCGTTATCCAGTCCACTGCTAATGGGAATCATATATGCAACTTCAAACTATACTACTAGGCTACAGTAACCAAAATAGCATACTAGTGGTACAAAAACAGACACATAGACCAATGGAATAGGTTAGAGAACCCAGAAATAAAGTCACACACCTACAACCATCTGATCTTTGACAAAGTCAACAAAAGTGAGCAATGGGGAAATGACTCCCTATTCAATAAATGATTCCGGGATAACTGGCTACCCACATGCAGAAGACTGAGTCTGGGCCCCCTAACCAGACACCATATACAAAAATTAACTCCAAATGGATTAAAGATTTAAATATAAGACCTCAAACTATAAAAATCCTGGAAGACAATAGTCTAGGAAATAGTCTTCTCAACATCGACCTTGGCAAGGAATTTTTGGCTAAGAGTCCAAAAAAGCAATCACAGCAAAAACAAAAATAGAAAAGTGGTACTTAATTAAACCAAAAGCTGGAGGCCAGGTGGGGCAGATCACAAAGTCAGGAGTCTGAGACCAGCCTGACCAACATGGTGAAATGCTGTCTCTAATAAAAATACAAAAATTAGGTGGTGGTGGTGCACACCTGTAATCCCAGCTATTCAGGAGGCTGAGGCAAGAGAATCCATTGAACCCATAAGGCAGAGGTTGCAGTGAGCTGAGATCACACCGCTGCACTCCAGCCTGGGTGACAGAGCGAGACTCTGCCTCAAAAAAAAAAAAAAAATTAAAGTAAAATAAAAGCGTAAACACAACAAGACAAACTATCAACAGAGCAAAACTACAGAATGGGAGAAGATACTCTCAAACGATGTATCCAACAAAGGCCTAATAATATTCAGAATCTATAAACAACTTAAACAAATGGAACTTAAACAGAACCCTTACTCTGTAGCAAGTTCTGTATGCATAAGCCTCTCTTTGTTCTTATTTTGGTGGCCTCTGTTTATTTACACAAAGAGAAAGGACTGCTATTCCCATAAATCATGGCTTTGAAAATGGTCACAGTTCACTGGGCATCCTTGCTCATGCCTGTAATCCCAGCATTTTGGGAGGCTGAGGCGGGTGGATCATGAGGTCAGGAGATCGAGGCCATCCTGGCCAACACGGTGAAACCCCATCTCTACCAAAAATACAAAAAAATTAGCCGGGATTGGTGGCATGCACCTATAATCGCAGCTACTCGGGAGGCTGAGGCAGAAGAATCACCTGAATCTGGGAGGCAGAGGATGCAGTGAGCCGAGATCATGAGACTGCACTCCAGCCTGGAAGACAGAGTAAGACTCTGTCTCCAAAAACCCAAACTGGTCAGGCTCGGTGGCTCACACCTGTAATCCCAGCACTTTGGCAGGCTGAGGCAGGTGGATCATGAGGTCAAGAATTCAACACCAGCCTGGCCAAGTTGGCGAATCCCCAACTCTACTAAAAAATACAAAAATTAGCCAGGCACGGTGGCAGGCACCTGTGATCCTAGCTACTTGGGAGGCTGAGGCAGGAGAATCGCTTGAACCTAGGAGGCAGAGTTTGCAGTGAGCTGAAATCTCACCACCGCACTCCAGCCTGGGCAATAGAGTGAGAATATGTCTCAAAAAAATAAATAAATAAACATGGAGAAACTCCATCTCTACTAAAAATACAAAATTAGCCAGACATGGTGGCACATGCCTGTAATCCCAGCTACTTGGAAGGTTGAGGCAAGAGAATCACTTGAACCTGGGAGGCAGAGGTTTCAGGGAGGTGGAGGTTGAGGTGAGCCAAGATCGTGGCATTGCACTACAGCCTGGGCAACAAGAGTAAAACTCTCTCTAAAAAAACAAACAAACAAACAAAACAAAACAAAGAAAAATACACACAACTTATTTCCTGGTTTGTGATAATCTGTGAAATATATTTTGAAATGAATTGGAATTCAATACAGTACTATTCACACCCCAAATACTCCTAGTATTTCCTTTCCCAGATGATGACCTGGCACTCTTCCTAGGGCTTGGCTTCTCCCTACAGGTCCCCAGTACAAGTATTTGTGATTCTGAGTCAATTCATTGTCTACATGTGTGACAATGCAATGCTCTTGTTGTAGAGTACCAAGACGAGTCAGATCCAAACTGCACATTTGTAGAGAACATAGTATATGTGCAATTGAACTTGTATGTGGTTGTGATACTGAAAACAATATGAACATAGGCCAGGAGCAATGGCTGATGCCTGTAATCATAGCACTTTGGGAGGCCGAGGCATGGAGATCACCTGAGGTCAGGAGTTTGAGACCAGCCTGGCCAACCTGCTGAAACCCCATCTCTACTAAAAGTACAAAAAATTAGCTAGGCGTGGTGGCAGGCACCTGTAATTCTACCTACTTGGGAGGCTGAGGCAGGAGAATCGCTTGAACCCGGGAGGTGGAGGTTGCAGTGAGCCAAGATCACACCACTGCATTCCAGCCTGGGTGACAAGAGTGAAACTGCGTCAAGAAAAAAAAAAAAAAAATTGGCCTTGGGTATTTCTTTAGGTTGGCTCCTGTGTTCTATTTATAGCATGCCTTTATCAGGGGGTTGGGGTGTGGGACTAAATCTCAACTTTCTGGCACCATAAAGTGTTTTGATTCATCTGGTATTTTCCCTGACCCAGATGTGGAATAAACCATTTATTAAAAATCCTTGGTTTCTTTTATTGAAAAGTATTATTTACAAAGCACCAAAATCTTGGGCTGGGTGAGGTGGCTCAGGTCTGTAATCTCAACACTTTTGGAGGCTGAGGCAGGAGGATCCCTTGAGGCCAAGGGTTTGAGACAAGATTGGGCAACACAGTGAGACCCCCATCTCTATTTTTAAAAACTAAACAAAAACAAAATCACCAAGATCGGGGTGACACGTGTGCTCATTGCTATGGGTGTGTCATTGCTTCTAGGCCCTCTTAGTGGGCAGAACTAGGAAATATATTGTGTGTATACTAACACACATGCTATATGCCTAATTTGTATATTTATTTAGCCTTACTGGAAGCATTCATGTTTTTTTTTTTTTTTTTTGAGACAGGTTCTCACTCTGTCACCTAGGCTGGAGAGCAGTGGCATAATCTCAGCTCAATGCAACCTCCACCTCCCAGGTTCAAGTGATTCTCCTGCCTCAACCTCCTGAGTAGTTGGGACTACAGGTGCATGCCACCATGCCTGGCTAATTTTTGAATTTTTAGTTGAGACAGGATTTCACCATGTTGGCCAGGCTGGTCTGGATCTCCTGACCTCAGCGGATCTGCCCCCCATGGACTCTCAAAGTGCTGGAATTACAGGCATGGGCCTCTGTGCCTGACCAAGCATTCTTAATGGGAGTGATATTGCCCCTAAGAGGGTGAACATTGGTTATTGAAGGTAAAATGAATTATAGTTGTTGCAATGGTTTGTGGCCTTCCACAGTTTTTTTTTTTCGGAGATGGAGGCTCACTCTGTCACCCAGGCTGGAGTGCGGTGTTGCAATCTCTGCTCACTGCAACCTCTGCCTCCTGGGTTCAAGCGATTCTCCTGCCTCAGTCTCCCAAGTAGCTGGAATTACTGGCATACACCACCACGCTCAGCTAATTTTTGTGTTTTTTGTAGAGATGGAGTTTCACCATGTTGGCCAGGCTGGTCTAGAACTACTGATCTCAAGTGATCTGCCTGCCTCGGCCTCCCAAAGTGCTGGGATTACAGGTATGAGCCACCGTGCCTGGCCTATTGCACAAAATTTTACTCCTTGGTATTTAATTTCTCTCAAATATTAATAATTAATATTTTATGGAAGCATTAATCATTTTATGGAAGATAAAAAATCCATGCAAGATCAGGCCATGCACAGTGGTTCACACCTGTAATCCCAGCACTTTGGGAGGCCAAGGAAGGTGGATCACTGAAACTCAGGAGTTCAAGACCAGCCTGGCCAACATAGTAAAACCCTGTGTCAACTAAAAATACAAAACAAATTACCTGGAAGTGGTGGCACCTGCCTGTAATCCCAGATACATGGGAGGCTGAAGCAGGAAAATCGCTGGAACCCAGGAGGCAGAGGTTGCAGTGAGTGGATCGTGCCACTGCCCTTCATCTTGGGTGACAGAGTGAGCCTCCACCTCAAAAAATAATCATTACAAGATCAGTGCTACAAAATGATGGCAAATTGATGGCTATACCTGGAAGACTTTTTCTTAATTGAATGCTCTATCCCAAAGTTATATGAGAGGTGGTCTGTGTGTGTCTGTTGGCTGCCTTGTGGATAGTATTTATGATTGATCTTCAGTGCTTTGGGAATTATGTAAAATAGTTTATATTTTATATTGAAAGCATATATTATGAAATATATACTTTATTTCATATTATGAAATAATTTGAAATATTATTTTATTATGAAAGTAATTCAACCTAGCATTAATTGTGTTAAGTGTTGAAAATGAAAAGAGTTGACTACATCTGAATGAGTGAATATCTGGCCAGCTGGTTTTGTTTTTTGTTTGTTTGTTTTTGTTTTTAGAGATGGAGTCTCACTCTGTTGCCCAGGCTGGAATGCAGTGGCATGATCTTGGCTCACTGTAACCTCCACCTCCTGGGTTCTAGCAAGTCTCCTGTCTCAGCTTCCTGTGTAGCAGGGACTATAGGTACATGCCACCACGACCAGCTAATTTTTTGTATTTTAATAAAGACGGGGTTTCACTCTGTTGCCCAGGCTGGTCTTGAAATCCTGAGTTCAGGCAATCCACCCACCTCAGCCTCCCAAAGGGCTAGGATTACAGGCATGAGCCATGGTGCCTAGCCTAGCTTATGGTTGTATTGAAAACCCCATTTAACTCAAAACAGCTTGTTTCTTATGAATAATAGCTTTTATTTGTTTGTTTTTTGTTTGTTTTTACAAACAGGGCTATGAAATCATCAAGATTTGTGGATCATCAAAAAAAGAAACATCCTGATAAAGTCGAGAAACAGAATATTTAAAAAGTTTAAAATAGAATTTTGAACTGTAACACTGTTACTTCTTATTTAAGAAGGACAAGCCGCGGGATGTGGTGGCTCACACCTGTAATCCCAACACTTTCGGAGGCCAAAGTGGGTGTATCACGTGAGTCCAGGTGTTGGAGACCAGCCTGGGTAATATGGTGAAACCCTGTCTCTACTAGAAACACAAAAACTAGCCGGGCATGGTGTGGGCACCTGTAATTCCAGGTAATCGGGAGGCTGAGGCAGGAGACTCGCTTCAACCTGAGAGGCGGAGGATGCAGTGAGCCGAGATGGCAGCACCATGCTCCAGCCTGGACTATACAGCAACACTCGATCTCAAAAAAAAAAAAAAAAAAAAGGATAAGCAAACAAATTATGATGAAATAATTGCCTTATAAAATTGCAGAAATAGGCCAGGCACGGTGACTCACATCTGTAATCCCAGCAATTTGGGAGGCCGAGGCAGGCGCATCACCTGAGGTTGGGAGTTGGAGATCAGTCTGGCCAACATGGTGAAACCCTGTCTCTACTAAAAATACAAAGTTAGCCGGGTGTGGTGGCACACGCCTGTAATCCCAGCTACTCGGGAGGCTGAGGCAGGAGAATCACTTGAGCCCCGGAGATGGAGCTTGCAGTGAGCTGAGATCATGCCACTGCACTCCAGCCTGGCTAACAGAGCGAGACTCTGTCTCAAAAAAAAGAGAAAAGATTACAGAAATCATTGTAAAACTCCATAGTGCTTTATACTTGCTGAAACTGTCATAAGACTCACATTAGAGACGGTAACTTCAATAGTGATGTAACACATTGCCACTATTTCACAATCACTCCTATTGAGCAATAATTCAATTCAAAGATGCATTAATGAGATGTCAGGTAATACCAAAGAGTAGCTGATTAATTAAGTAAGTTTCCTATTCAGATCAATGAAATCAGTTACTGAGAGTAAGGCCTGACAATAGGATTATGTTTGTTATTTCAATAATGACTGCAAACTAGAAGAAGAGATATTGTTTGTAAAATCTTTAGACGCTGACCCTACCAGAACATCTATTCTTGCTGCTATAAAAACTTGGTTTGGGGCTGAGTGCAGTGGCTCACGCCTGTAATCTCAGCACTATATTTTCTCATATGAATTGGAAAATGCCGACCTCTGCATCCTAAATCTAAACTAATTTCCCACTCACTTGCTAATCTTCAGTCACACCAGGCTGCTTTCTGTTTCCGGAACGCTCCAAGTGCTCTCTGATTTTTCAGGGTCTTCAGTGTAACTGTGCCTCTGCTTGGAATACCCTTCCACACTGCTGGCTCCTCACCACCAAAGCTCGAGGGTTCTCTCTCAGACACCCGTCCTATCAATGCTACGGGAAGTATCCCTCAAGTTACTGCTTATACCACCTATTGATTTATTTCATAGTATTTATCACAATATAAAATTACTTCATTTTCCCCTTTTAATTTAAAATCTTTTTTTTTTTCTCCAGACTAGAATGTAAACCTCATGTGGGCAGCAGACATGTCTGCTTACTTTTTTTTTTGAGTCTCGCTCTGTCACCCAGGCTGGAGTGCAACGGCGCGATCTTGGCTCACTGCAACCTCCACCTCCCAGGTTCAAGCGATTCTCCTGCCCCAGCCTTCCAAGAAGCTGAGAGTACAGGCGCCCAGCACCAGGCCCGGCTAATTTTTGTATTTTTTGTAGGGGAGCAGTCGGGCTCTGGACATTTCCCGGATGATCCCGCAGGCCAACACCAAGTCTCGCGAGATTTCGGCTTCCTCTTAGCCAGGTGGCAGAATCTTTCGCTGGGAGCAATTAGCTGCTGCCGCGCCTTGGAGTCCGGAGTAACTTGGCCAGGCTGGCCCCGAGCGGAACTAGAGAAAGCTGAGGATGAGGAATCCCGCTCCGGTCCTTTTGTGTGTGGAGGGCTGAGAAGAGGAGTTTGCGTGTGTGATTGCGATGGTTGTCGTGGGTCTTCGTGGTCTGTGACTGTGGCTGTGTGGTGCTGACTCTGGGTGATAAGGTGGGCGCTTGTGACTGTGCGCGCTCGGAGTGGATGTGTGTGTCCTGGACGAGCCGCGTTGTGTATGCGGATTGGGAAAACCGGTGACTGTATGGTTGGGGCTGCGTGTCCCAGGGTGGGTGTGTAACTTTGCGTGTGTGCAGTACTGTGTGTGCGTGAGTTGCAGGTCTGTGGCTGTGCAGGTGCAACTTGTGTGGCCCCGTGGTCTGTGTGAGAGAGGAGAGTGTGATTGGCTGTGAGGCAGAGGGTAAGTGGATGTGGGGAGGCATGTGTGCGATTGGAACTTTGTGTGTCCCCTTGAGAGAAAAAACCCTTTAGGGAGTTAGGGTGGGTCCTTGGTAAAACTCCTTTAAACAGAGAAACAGCCTGAAAAATCAGGCTGCAGGCACAGAGAAGGAAAACTAGCAAAGGGGGTTGTCCTAAAGACATTCTTCAGCTGCATTGATAAGGGACCGAGGCCCACCATAGAAATGCCTTTGTCCTTTGTGTGACCAGCGGGCTTCCAGGAAATAGTAGCTTTTTTGTGGGCATGTATACGGTGAGCTCTGTTAGATTTTGAAGGGAAGGTGAAGGTTAAAGAAAGAGAGAGTTGGCGGCTCTATGGAGGGGACCAACTAAATGCCAGAGCCCACTGCCACTTACAGGCTGGAGTAATTATAGGCCTGGGCAGGAGGGGTCTGGGCAGTATGGCTTGTTGCCTGGGAGAATGTTGATAAGGATGTTTCTTGGGCCTTTTCCCAGCAGGATGTGATAAGGAAGTCAGGCGGTTGGGGAGGATGTTTCTCGCAACCCAAACCCCAGTGGAATGTTTCCCTCTGACCAGGGTCTGTGAAATGGTGGGGGCTTACAAAATGGTGCAGCTTGGATTAACAGGTTCCGGCGACCACTTTCCTTTTCTGGACATGCTTTGGACTGTGAGCCGAACCTCAATGAATCATCACTTCAGCCCCTGATTGGTCCTGGGCCCAACTTTCACTTAAGCCCCTGATTGGTCCTGGGCCAAGCTTTCACTTCAGCCGCTGATTGGTCCCAGGCTAAGGTACCGGGCCCAACGAAGCAGTGCTTTCTCCAAGACAGCCCACAGACCAATGAACACATTCTTCCCCTTCCCAGTTCACAAAACCCCCAGATTCAGCCTCTTAGTTGGCAACCCTCTTTCGGGTCCCCTCTCCGCTGGGGAGAGCTTTCTTCTTTTGCTTCTTAAACTTCCGTTCCAACCTCATCCTTTGTGTCCTCCTTCCTTAATATTCTTGGCTGTGAGAGAAAGAAGGCAAAGACAAGAGTCTTTATCCTAACAACTCAATTGCTGGAGAGAAGATTCGTGCATATTCTATGTGGCATCACACGCCATAGCCCTGGGATTGAAATCCATGCAGTTTATGGGATGGTGCTAATCTCAGTCCAAATAGGTAATAAGATCTTTCACTTTGCTGTATTTTAGGCGTAGGAATGAGATTGGAGGTTTGATCAATAGTTTGTACCCACAGGACCAGGGATTTGCCCAGTCATCTGTGAGTAAATGCTTGGGCCAGTTTCCATGTCTGTATTGAATTAAATACTCATACGGTTCTGTGATTTTGTCAAATACAGATTTGGTCTTTGTCCCAATTTCCTGGCATACAACTCCTAAAATCCTTGGAATGTCCTAAGGTCTTGCTTTTTTGTTGTTTTTTGTTTTTTGTTTTTTTTTAAAACGGAGTCTTGCTCTGTCACCCAGGCTGGAGTGCAGTGGTGCAATCTCCACTCACTGCAACCTCTGCCTCCTGGGTTCAAGCAATTCTTCTGCCTCAGCCTCCCGAGTAGACTACAGGCATGTGCCACCACACCCGGCGAATTTTTGTCTTTGTTTTATTTTTTAGTAGAGACGGGGTTTCAACATATTGGCCAGTCTGATGTCAAACTCCTGACCTCAAGTGATCTGCCTGCCTCAGGCTCCCAGTGTTGGGATTACAGGCATGAGCCACTGCACCCAGGCTTTGGCTTTTTATATGTTAGTGATTGAGCGATAGCTTCAGGATGTGGGCTGGTCATCAGAAAGACCAAGGCAGGATTAGAGGGTTGGGACTTTCAGCCCCTACCCTCCCACCCCTGGGGAGTGGAGGGGACTGAGGATTGAGTTGATGGCAAGTGGTCAATGGTTTAATCAATCATGCCTATGTAATGAAGCCTCCTTACAAACCCAAAAGGAGTGGATTCGGAGAGCTTCCAGAGAGCTGAACACGAGGTTCCTGGAGGGTCGTGCCCAGGGAGGGGATGGAAGCTCTGTGCCCCTTCTCCTATACCTCGCGCTAGGCATCTCTTCATCTATATCCTTTGGAATGTCCTTATAATCAGACAGTAAATGTGTTTCCTTGAGGTTTGTGAGGCATTTTATTCTAGCAAATTAATCAAACCCAAAGAGGGGGTCATAGGAACTCCAAATTAAACCCATCAGTCATAATTTCCAGAGGCTGGGACTTGTGACTGGTGTCTGAAAGGGGGGCAGTTTTGGGGGCTGAGCCCTCAATCTGTGGGGTGACACTATCTCATGGTAGATAGTGTCAGAATCGAATTGGTAGACACCCAGCTGGTGTCTGCTGCAGAACTGATTCCTTGCTTGCTGATAGGGAGAAATCTCATATTTTGAGGCCACAGAAGTCTTCTGGGTTGATTGTTGTGGTTTTGGTGTGAAGCAGAGGAAGAACACAGGTTGAGTTTTTTCCAAACGGGTACACGTTGGGGGTCTTCAACCTCAAGTCCATCAACTCCATCGCTGAATTTTTATTCATGTATTTATTTTTATTTTTGAGGTAGGGTCTCACTCTGTCTCCCAGGCTGGAGTGCAGTGGCACAATCTCAGCTCATTGCAGCCTTGATCTCCTACGCTCAAATGATCCTTCTACCTCAGCCTGCCAAATAAGCTGAAACCAGAGGCACACACTAGCACTGTGGCGTAATTAAAAATAATTTTCAGTAGGGAAGAAGACTTACTATGTTGTCTGGGCTGGTCTTGAACTCCTGAGTTCAAGTGATCCTCCCCCTCTGCCTCCAAAGTGCTATGATTACATGCATGAGGTGACTCACCTATCACTGATTTTCTTTTTCTTTCTTTCTTTTTCTTCTTTCTTTCTTTCTTTCTTTATTTATTTTTTATTTAGTTTATTTTATTTTTTTGACAAAGTCTCACTCTGCCTTGCCCAGGCTGAACGGCAGTGGTGCAATCTCGGCTCACTGCAGCCTCCGCCTCCCAGGTTCAAGTAATTCTCCTGTCTCAGCCTCCTGAATAGTTGGAATTACAGGTACCTGCCACCACACCCAACCAATTTTTGTATTTTTAGTAGAGACAGGGTTTCACCATATTGGCCAGGCTGGTCACGAACTCCTGATCTCAGGTGATCCACCTGCCTCAGCCTCCAAAAGTGCAGTGGCAGGATCATGGAATACTGCAGCTTTGACTTCCAGGGCTGAAGGGATCCTCCATCCTCAGCCTCCCAAGTAGCTGGATTATAGGCGTATGGCACCATGCCGGGCTAATATTTGTAATGTTTGCACAGACGGGGTTTTGCCATGTTGCGCAGTCTGGTCTTGAACCCCTGAGCTCCAGCAATCTTCCCACCTGAGCCTCCCAAAGTGCTGGGATTACAGGGAAGAGCCACTGCACCCAGCCTATCACTGCATTTTTAAAGGGAAGGAGGACTATAGTGAGATTCACTACGGCTTACAGAAAATGTAGAACCCTAGATAGATTTAAAGACAGAGATTTTAATATCCTTGAAATGATAATATCCAAATTTAGCTTTCATAGATAGGGAAATTTGAAGTACATCAGACTATAAGGTGGCATTTTGTGCAACTTATTAAAACTATGTTTGAAAGGGAGCAATTGCATTTTCATTACTAATATTAAGCAACAATGAAAAAAGTAGAAATAACCAAGAAATTGTTATATTTAAATCCTCCCTCCTTTTTTGGAAAGACAAGTATTGATATTTTTAGATTCTAATCAAAACTTCTTTTTTTAAAAAAATTGATGATTCTATGGAGATGGGGAGGGAATAACCTATGTTTATTGAACACCTAATATTCCACTTACCCGAATGTCATTTATTCTATATTCTAGTTTTTTTGTTGAGACAGGGTCTTGCTCTGTTACACAGCCTAGAGTGCAGTGGGGTGGTCACAGCTCACCGATGTATACCACCATGCCTGGCTTATTATTTTATTTTATTTTTGCAGAGACAGTGTTTCCCTATATTTCCCAGGCTTGACATGAACTTTTGGGCTCAAGCGATCCTCCTGCCTTGGCATCCCAAAGTACTGGGATTATAGGCATAAGCCACTGTGCTCAGCCAATATTATAGTCTTGATAGTAGAAGTGTCTCAGTGTACTGGAAAACTTTGTCTAAATTTTGAAAAAATATTTAAAAACACGTTGGTTTTATTTAGCCAATACTGAATTCTTTGTTCCATCATTATTTATTGGCTTTATGAGCCTGTTGACTTTCAATTTCCTTACATCTCTTTCACTCCGTTTCTTTTACTTTGTCCCCCAAATAGAAATTCTTTTTTTTTTTAGATGGGTTCTCGCTCTTGGCTCTTGTGACCCAGGCTGGAGTGCAGTGGTGCAGTCTCAGTTCACTGTAATCTTCACCTTCCAGGTTCAGGTGATTCTCCTGCCTCAGCCTCCTAAGTAGCCTAGATTACAGGCATGTGCCACTACACCCCACTAATTTTTTGTATCCTTTTTTTTTGTTGTTGTTGAGATGGAGTTTCACTCTTGTTGCCCAGGCTGCAGTGCAATGGCACGAACTCTGCTCACTACAACTTCCGCCTCCCAGGTTCAAGCGATTCTCCTGCCTCAGCCTCCCAAGTAGCTGGGGTTAGAGGGTGAGCCACCACATCCGACTAATTTTTGTATTTTTAGTAGAGACAGGGTTTTGCCATGTTGGCCAGGCTGGTCTGGAACTCCTGATCTCAAGTCATCCACCTGCCTCGGCCTCCCAAAGGGCTGGGATTACAGGCATGAGCCACTGTGCCTGGCTTTTTTGTATTTTTATATTTATTTATATTTTGGTAGAGAGTCTCGCTCTGTTGCCCAGGCTGGAGTGCAGTGGCACAGTCTTGGCTCACTGCCACCTCCGCCTCCCAGGGTGAAACAATTCTCCTGCCTCTGACTCTCGAGTAGCTGGTATTACAGGCACCTGCCACAATGCCTGGCTACCTTTTGTATTTTAATTAGAGACAGAGTTTCACCATGTTGGCCAGGCTGGTCTTGAACTCCTGACCTCAGATGATCTGCCCACCTTAGCCTCCCAAAGTGGCCTTGCTTGAGGCCAGGAGTTTGAGACCAGCCTGGCTAACATGGTGAAACCTGCTCTCTACCAAAAATACCAAAAAAAATTAGCCGGGTATGGTGGTGTGTGCCTGTATTCCAAGCTACTTTGATGGCTGAGTCACAAAAATCACTTGAACCCAGGAGGCAGAGGTTGCAGTGAGCTGTGATCACCTCACTGCACTGTAGCCTGGGTAACAGATTGAGACTTGTCTCAAAAAAAAAAAAAAATCTTGGCAGGACGTGATGGCTCACACCTGTAATCCCAGCAATTTGGGAGGCCAAGGTGGGTGGATCACCTGAGGTCAGGAGTTTGAGACCAGCCTGACTAATATGGAGAAACCCCGTCTCTCCTACAAATACAAAATTAGCTGAGCGTGGTGGTGCGTGCCTGTAATCCCAGCTACTCGGGAGGGTGAGGCAGGAGAATCGCTTGAACCCAGGAGGCAGAGGTCGCAGTGAGCAAAGATCACACCACTGCACTCCAGCCTGGGCAACAAGGGAGAAACTCCGTCTCAAAAAAAGAAAAAACTTCTTTACTTTGGATAAATACTTAGAAATGGAATTTCCAGGTCAGCCTTTAGATATTATTAATGGATTTAATATGAAAAACCTTTACTTGAGGATGTATAAAGCTTTAAAAGACAGAGTCCCTATTCTTAAGTTATAAATAAAGGAGCATTTGTAAGGTAATATTCAGAAAACATCAGATAATATCCTATAAAGTCCTCCTGTTCATGCTGATGACATTGGATGGCCAGTTAAGGATGAC
The DNA here is from genome assembly GCF_028885625.2 of Pongo pygmaeus. Classification (NCBI taxonomy): domain Eukaryota; kingdom Metazoa; phylum Chordata; class Mammalia; order Primates; family Hominidae; genus Pongo; species Pongo pygmaeus. Next base: position 25,685,279 of record NC_072392.2, on the reverse strand, counting down.
ACTCCATTCTGTCCCCTGCAACCATGGTCCTGACATGTCTAAATGATACTGGCCCTATGAGAACACTGCGGATGTGAAAGCATTTCCTCAAGTTATCTTTTTGGCCTGTTGGTTTTAATCTAATGATGGGATATTGAAAGTGAATCTAATGGAGTGACATGATTGTGCATCTGTTAGGGGGAATGAGAGACAGCTAGAGCAAGGGCAGAGCTCTTGTCTTAAGAGCTGAAGCAAGCAGCAGTGTTACTAGCAGAGCTACTGCACATCTGTACACATGGCTCCAATGGCTCTGACCTGTTTTTTTCCCAGTATGAACCTGATACGTGAGGCAAGTTAGAAAATCAGAGTTGGCCAGGCATGGTGGCTCATGCCTGTAATCCTAGTACTTTGGGAGCCAACGTGGGTGGATCACTTGAGGCCACGAGTTCGAGACCAGACTTGGCAACACAGTGAAACCCCGTCTCTACTAAAAATACAAAAATTAGCTGGGTGTGGCGGCAGGCACCTGTAATCCCAGCTATGGGAGACTGAGGTTGCAGTGAGCCAAGATCAGGCCACTGCACTTCAGCCTGGGTGACACAGCAAGACTGTCTCAAGAAAAAAAAAAGGGAAAGGAAAGAAAATCACAGCTTGTTAGCCACTGGCAGCTAAACACATATGCACAAAAATTATTCAGTAAAAGCAAAACAGTTTTGGTGTATTTTGAAATTTTGTTTTATATCCAAAGGAAGACAATATCTTTTCTCTATGAACTACTGTTTGGAAAATGCCTTCTATATAACAAATGTTATGGTTTTCTTCTAGTTGGATCTTGAGGTCTCTCAGGAGAATGGCTATAAACTCTACCTCACTCTAATGGAGCTCTAGGGGAGGGGCCTGTGGGTCTTTAGAGTAGCCTTTCACCAGAAATTTCTTTTTCCTGGCCCACAGCCTAATGCTCAAGTGTCTGACCCATGACCAGGTGTCTCACAGGAAGCTTGTTTATACTGGCAGGTGCCCTTGTAACTTTTGTCTGACCTGTGTGCAGTTTATTCCTACCATGATACCCACACTTTTTTTTTTTTTTTTTTTTTTGAGACGCAGTCTCGATCTGTTACCAGGCTGGAGTGCAGTGGCACGACCTTGGCTCACTGCAACCTCCACCATCTGGGTTCAAGCAATTCTTCCTGCCTCAGCCTCCTGAGTAGCTGGGACTACAGGCACGCGCCACCATACCAAACTAATTTTTGTATTTTTAGTACAGTCAGAGTTTCACCATGTTGGCCAGGATGGTTTTGAACCCTTGACCTCATGATCTGCCCTACTCAGCCTCTCAAAGTTCTGGGATTACAGGCGTGAGCCACCGCGCCTGATTTTTTTTTTTTTTTTTTTTTTGAGACAGGATCTTGCTCTGGTGCCTAGGCTGGAGTGCAGTGGCAGAATCACAGCTCACTGCAGCCTTGACCTCCTAGGCTCAAGCAATCCTCCCATCTCAGCCTCCCAAGTAGCTGGGACTAGAGGCACGTCCCACTACATCGGGCTAATTTGTATATGATATATATTTTTGTAGAGATAGGGATTTGCCATGTTGCCCAGGTTGATCTTGAACTCCTGAGCTAAAGCAGTTCACCTGCCTTGGCCTCCCAAAGTGCTGTGATTACACGTGTGGGTTACCACACCCAGCCAATGTACATTTAATTATCAAAGTACTATCTATACTATTTTATGGAAGTACTAATTATCAAAGTGCAATAGACGTTTTGTTGTTGTTGTAATTGTTGTTTTTCTTTTGAGACAGAGTTTCACTCTTATTTCCAGGCTGGAGTGCAGTGGTGCGATCTCGGCTCACTGCAACCTCCACCTTCCAGGTTCAAGCGATTCTCCTGCCTCAGCCTCCCAAGTAGCTGGGATTACAGGCATGTGCCACCACACCCAGCTAATTTTGTATTTTTAGTAGAGACTAAAATGGTCTCTCCATGTTGGTCAGGCTGGTCTCGAACTCCTGACCTCAGGTGATCCATCCACCTTGCCCTCCCAAAGTGCTGGGTTTACAGGTGCAAGCCACTATGCCTGGCCAACAGAGGTTTTTAAACTTTTTGTAGATATTTTTGAAAGATCCTGTCTTCCTTTAAGAAAAGAGACAAGGCTGGGTGTGGTGGCTCATGCCTGTAATCCCAGCACTTTGGGAGGCCAAAGATGGATTGCTTGAGCTCAGGAGTTTGAGAGCAGCCTGGCCAAATGGCAAAACCTCGTTTCTATGAAAAATACAAAAAAAAATTAGCTGGGCATGGTGGCGCATGCCTATAGTCAAAGCTAATACAGACGTTGAGGTGGGAGGATCACCTGAGCCTGGGAGGTTGAGGCTGCAGTGAGCTGTGATTGTGCCACTGTACTCCAACCTGGGCAACAGAACGAGACCCTGTCTTAAAGTGAAAACAAAAACAAAAAAATGAAACGAGAAAAAAAAAACAAGAAAGAAAATGGTAAGGGGGAAGTGCCTATTTATTAAGCTTTTGTTGTAAATAGTAACTTGCATATCAGATGTTTACTGTAATATTCTTGAAGCTTTGCCAGGCCTACAGCTTGCTGTGTGCTTTTCAACTCTATTTCATTTATTTGGGAAATAATATTATATATCAATGTACTTTATTCATTCCAAGCTCTAACCATGGAATACTGGGAATGTCCCATTCTATGAAGGAGGTTTGCTGGCCACAACAGGAATATTCATGAACACGGAGGTACTTTGTTGAAGTTACACTAATTTTTTTACTCTTCCCCACTCTCAGCCTAGCTGGTCCACTCACTATATTCTCTCCATCCTTCAGCACCTTCCATCTCTTCCTTCATCTTAAAAACCTTTCCTTTAATTTCAACAGTGCTGCCTGGGTTTGTCATTTCAGGGGTTGGGCATGTTCCAGGATCTGTCTATAGACTTCTCTCAGGAGGAATGGGAGTGCCTGGACGCTGCTCAGAAGGACTTATACAGAGATGTAATGATGGAGAAGTATAGCAGCCTGGTCTCACTAGGTAAGGATGTCTATCCCCAAAGAACTCATGAATTTTGGGTGTAGCTTTCACTTCTCTGGGTGACTTTTCACCTGCTGCCTAGGGAATTGTTTTATGTTTTGTAGATTAATAGATGGGCAGCTCTTTGGGGTCACTCCATCTTCTCCATGCTTCAGACCTTTACACCTTTCTCTAGTCCTTCGTGAGTACTAAGGGACTAACTGAATTCAGGTACAGCACGAGTATGTCTTACTTCTTTTCTTTCTTTCTTTCTTTCTTTTTTTTTTTTTGAGATGAAGTCTCACTCTGTCAGCCAGGCTGGAGTGCAATGGCGTGATCTCAGTTCACTCCAACATTCATCTCGGGTTCAAGAGATTCTCATGTCTCAGCCTCCTGAGTGGCTGGGATTACAGGCAACCGCAACCAGGCCTGGCTAATTTTTGTGTTTTTAGTAGAGACGGGGTTTCACCATGTTGGTCAGGCTGGTCTTGAACTCCTAACCTCAAGCAATCCACCTGTTTTGGCCTCCCAAAGTGCTGGGATTACAGGAGTGAGCCACTGTGCCTGGCCATCTTACTTCTTTTCTTATAAACAGGTCTCTCTGTCCAAAGCCTGATGTGATTTCCTTACTGGAGCAAGGGAAAGAGCCCTGGAGGGTTTCAAGGGATGTACTGGGAGGATGGTGCCCAGGTGAGTAAGGACTGAGAAGATGGGGAAGGCACTGCTGTTTAGAACCCAGCCCATCAGGGAGGCAGCACCGTAAAGGTATTGGTTGAGGAATCTCTTCCGCAAGTTACCATGTAAGAGTTGTGGCCTAAGACACATGGAGAAAAGTCAAGATACCCCCACCACACACACTTTTTAAAAATTTTTTTTAATTTGAGAGAGAGTCTTCCTCAGTCACCCAGCCTGGAGAACAGTGACGCTATCTCGGCTCACTGCAACCTCCGCCCCTGGGTTGAAGCAATTCTCCTGCCTCAGCCTCTAAAGGAACTGGCATTATAGGCACCCACCATGCCCAACTAATTTTTGTATTTTTAGTAGAGACGGGGTTTCACCATGTTGGCTAGGCTGGCCTCCAACTCCTGACCTCAGGTGATCCACCAGCCTTGGCCTCCGAAAGTGCTGGTATTACAGGTGTGAGCCACTGTGTCTGGCCAAGAACCCCCTTTTACCTCCACCTCTTCAGTCTGTGCTACCCTCTTGTCATAATTTCTTTCCATTTCAAAGAATAATGTTCCCTTTTCAGAAGCCATCCTGTTTCCTCTCTCTTGGAGCTACTTCTTTCCCTTTAAAATTTAAACCCGTGTTGTTGCTTTAAAAACAAATCTTTTAAAATATATTTATTTTTCATACTGATCCTTGACTTTTTTTTGCCTTGTCTTTTCTTGGCTAGTTTTCCTTTAATGCAGCCATTTCATGCGTCAATGGATATTCATTCACTATTTTTTTTTTTTTTTTTTAATACGGAGTCTCACTCTGTAGCCCGGGCTGGAGTGCAGTGGCGCGATCTTGTCTCACTGCAAGCCAATAAGAAGCTCTTGGGGATGACCTGCCTACAAGCACAGCAAAACCTTTCCTGCGCATTTCTGCTCTGGAACGCCTACCCGCCCCGCCAAACCAAAACTTTACTATCACCCTTAGTGCCGTTTCCTGCACTTTCTTGCAGATTTGTACCAGGCACTGGAGACCCTCCCACCTGGTTCACGCCCACCGCCCGGTGAGCACCCAGACCAACCTTGAGCACCGCCAGTCTTGTTATCAACAAACAGGCTAGTAAATTATAAAAAATACAATAAAGGAAATGTAGCTGGGCATGGTGGCATGCGCCTGTAATCCCAGCTACTCCGGAGGCTGATGCAGGAGAAGAGCTTGAACCCAGGAGGTGAAGGTTGCAGTGAGCCGAGATCGCGCCACTGCACTCCAGCCTGGATGGCAAGAGCGAAACTCCTTCTCGAAATAATAAATAAAATAAAGGAAATGGGGCTGGGTGTTGTGGCTCACGCCTGTAATTCCAGCAATTTTGGTGGCCGAGGTGGGCGGATCACTTGAGGTCAGAAGTTCGAGGCCAGTCTGGCCAACATGGTGAAACCCCGTCTGTACTAAAAATAAAGAATTAGCCAGGCATGGTGGCGGGCGCCTGTTATCCCAGCTATTTGTGAGGCGGAGGCACAAGAATCGCTTGAATCCCGGAGGCAGAGGTTGCAGTGAGCCGAGCTCGTGCCACTGCGCTCCAGCCTGGGCTACAGAGCAAGACTTCATCTTAAAATAAAATAGGCCGGCCGAGGGTGCTCATGCCTGTAATCACAGCTCTTTGGACGCTGAGGCGGGTGGATTGCCTGAGCTCAGGAGTTCAAGACCATCCTGGCCTACATGGTGAAACCCCATCTCTACTAAAAATGCAAAAATTAGCCGGGCATGGTGGCGCATGCCTGTAATCCCAGCTACTTGAGAAGCTGAGGCAGGAGAACGGTTTCAATCCAGGAGGCAGAAGTTTCAGTGAGCCGAGACCACCACATTGCACTCCAGCTTGGACAAGAGGATTGAAACTCCGTCTCAAAAAGACACAAGTAAACAAATATAAAAGAAATAGACAAAGCAGACCTTAATGCATGAACTCAAACAAATGCTTTCACTGCCAGACTCCATCTTTGCAAAACTGAACCTAGGACAATGTGTACGTTTCTAACTAGCAATTCTGGAGGACAGATCAGGGAGGCAGCGTGAGCTTGCTTTTCTGCAATTTAATTGAATGGTCAGTAAAGTCAGTGTTCGCAGGCATTTTCGATGTTCTATAGTGGGCTTCAGTTCCTATGGCAGTGTGGCACGCCAGGTTTCCAATAGCAACCAGAACAGTTTCTACTAACCCTTTACTATAATTTTGATGAATGCATAAGTTAACGTTAAAGAAATGAAGAAACTGGTGCCTGAGTATCAGGGATGGAATGTGAAAACCAACCCATTGAGACCCCACCTGGGTTTTCTCAGACCCTAAATTCTGAATAGAATAATGACAGCATTCTTACACATTCATCTTGGCCTGTCTTAAGATTCAGAAACTTAACAAGACTCTAGAGAAATCTTTCCAGACGCTAGACCCGAGTTAAAAATTAGCTGCTGATTGAATGAAACACTCCTGCTTGTAGGTGCAATCCCACATGGAGCTTAAGAAGTATATAAGCACTAGAAAAAAAAAAAACTTGTAACTTTGAGTTGATCTGGTGAGTTACCCGGTGCTTCTCCCTGTAAGTGGCTGCAGAAATAAACTTCCTTCTTCCCCAGTCTGTCTGTGTCTTGTTATTGAACCATTGCGATGGACCTGCCCAGCAAAGTCCTCTTTTGTGTGGTTATCTGGGACTCCTTTTGGAGGGAACATTTAAAATTTTCCATTTCAAAGCATTCTGTTGGCACTCTTCCACTGTTTTTCTCTGCCTACCCTGGGACCTGTGTTCTCCTGGACGCGAATCTCCAGCCACAGAGCCTAGAAGCCCATTCCTACACATTCTGTGACTGTTCCCCAAACACAGGGAGAATTTGCAGAAAATAAGCCTAAAAGTCTTGCCATTCTTTGCAATAAAACCCCACATTACAAACTGCTGAAAACAGGATTTTAGCCTGAATAGGTTTTTCCTCTATTTGAAACCAATCATTTCCCTTTACAATTTTGGAGGGAAGTTTCCAAATCAATCAGTAAGCATCCCCCATCCCAGGTTTATCCTTATGTAATGTGCCCCCTCTGCACATGCAAGATTGAATAAACCTTGAAAATATTATGCTAAGTGAAAGAAGCCAGTCACAAAGGACCACATGTTATGTAATTCCATTTAAATAAAATGTCCAAAATAGACCAATACATAGAAACAGAAAGTAGATTAGTGGTGGCCCAGGGTTAGGGGAGTTGGGGGGAAATGGAGGGATATGGTGTTTACTTCAGGATAATGAAAATGATCTAAAATTTGTTGTGGTGATGTTTGCATAACAGTGCAAATATGCTGAAATCCATTGAATTTTACACTTTAAATCAGTGGCTTCTGTGGTATGTTATCAATATTTCTCAATAAAACTTCAAAAAAAATAGTGCCTATGTGTGTTTTTGTGTATTATTCCTCCAGAGTCCAGTCCATATTTTTTACATTTGATGAAGAAATTAAGATTTTGTTTCTTCTTCTTTTTTTTTTTTTTTTGAGACAGAATCTCCCTCTATTGCCCAGACTGGAGTGCATTGGCACAATCTTGGCTCAGTGCAACCTCCAGGCTAATTTTTGTATTTTCAGTAGAGACAGTGTTTCACCATGGTGGCTAGATGGTCTCAAACTTCTGAGCTAAAGTGAGTCCCCCACCTTGGTCTCCAAAATTGCTGGAATTAGAGGCATGAACCACCGCACCCAGCCCAAATTTAGTTTTTGTTGTTTTGATGCCCTAGGGCCATCTTATTCTACCTTAATTTCTGATGCATCATCTCAGTGGAAATTTTACATTAGGCCCAAAAGTATTTTCCTCTTTTTAAGATTTTGTCAGCTGAGTACAGTGGCTCACACCTGTAATCTCAACACTTTGGGAGGCCAAGGTGGGAGGATCAGTTGAGCCCAGTAGTTCAAGACCAGTCTCTGCAACATAGTGTGACACATATACCTACAAAAAAAATTTTAGTTAGGTGGGCATATTGGTTCATGCCTGTAGTCTCAGCTACTATGTAAGCTGAGGAGGGAGGATCACTTGAGCCCAGGAGGTTGAGGCTACAGTGGCCATGATTATACCACTGCACTCCAGCCTGGGTGACAGAGTGATACCCTGTCTTAAAAAACATTATTTGGATTTTTTTTTTAGAAAACAAATTATACGCTTAGTGACTTGATACAAATGAATGAATTTGATAATCTACAGAAACCAAAACAAATAAATGAATAAAAACCCAAAGCCATTCTTCTTATGTGAATCTCTGGTGTCTCTGAATTACAAGAATTGTGAATTATGATTAATAACAAATATGCATGACAAGGACTCAATAAGGGATAGGCATTAATAAACTGCAATGCACACTTACTAGAGTAAGGCCTTTAAAGATGTACAAGAAAAAGAAAGAAAAGGCATTGAAAAATTGCATTGGCTACCAAAACGCTAAAGTTTACCTAAGTCCATTAATCAGCACACACACACACACACACGCGCGCAATGGGTGTGCAAAATGGTCAACACAGTCTCCTATAAATGTATCCTTTTATTAATAGGCCTGTGGGGGCAAGAGATGAGGTTCTATAGATCCTGGAATCAGGGATGGGGAATCTGTGGGGTCCCTGGGGTGAGAGATGATGATCTCTAGTGATGGGTGGTCTTTGGGATAGTGATGAGGTCCATGGAATCAATTCTTGTGGATATATAGGGTCAGTGATGAGGGAATCTGGTGTCAGTGATGGGATGTGTGTGGAATCAATCTGTGAAAGCCAGATTTGTGGTGTCATCTCTCAGGCTGACACATCCTGATCTGTGTGTCAGTGGTGGAAATTCTATGGGGTCAGAGTGTGACTGTCAGGTCCCTGACACTGTGTGTTCTGGGTCTGGCCAAGTGCACAGATTCCCTTGCCTGGTCCTGGCTGGAGAGGCCCTTCTCAAGGACTCCTCACATGAAAGGTGGGTTGGTGGTGGGTTTTGTTTTTGTTTTGTTTTGTGGTGGAGGTGGGGGTGGGTTGGCTTTTTCTTTAGGATGTAGTTTTGCCTCTTAGAGACCACAGACGCATGCAGCTTTTAGGAAGAATTTTTGTCTGGGTGGTCACTAGGTCCTTTGGGCCAAGCCATCTAATGGGAGTAAAGCTGACCATTGCCTCAGTGCAGTTCAGATCTAGACGGTCGTTTTAAGGTGTCCTCAAGGTGGCGTGCAAGTGGGTTGTGGCTTTGAGTGGCAGGTGTGTGGGAAGAAACAACTAAGAAGACCCGGGAGCGCTCCTTGACTGGATCTGTCACAGCTGGAAGAACAGCCTCCCTAACCCATCAGGTGCCAATGGGAGGTACCTCTGGACTGTGAGAGGCTGGTGGAGGTGGGACCTCCAGACATAGAGATTCTGGGCACAGAAGCCTGTTACTGCCAGATGCTGAGGCATTGCCACGGGATTCAAGGGCGTTTCGGGTCAGATCAGAGCCTTTCTCAGATAATTATTTCGGTAACTGGGGAGCTCCTGTCCTGTGCACGCCCCCATGAAGGCCTTATGTGCCCTCTCCCGCAAAGTCTTCTTTGGTCTGAGAATCACTTGTTTCTTACATCCCTGTGCTAATCTCACCATCTGCTCCTACATACACCAGGCATTTGCCACATGCTGGTCCTCTCTTTCCTGACAGGTGGGCCATCTGTCCAGCTTCTGTGAGGACAGTTCAAATTATGGTGGAGGGGGCAGGTGCAGGACAGCAGTGCTGAGGGGAGTACCGGGCAGTTGGGGGAGCAGGGGCTCATTTTTCTTTGTAGCTCAGATTCCTAAGCCTGTGACTTTGAGTATCGGTGTCTTCCTTGCAATGTTTCAATCTGAGGCTCTTGGGGAGAGTGCAGAATTGGAGCCCGATGGAAGCCTGGTGGGGAGAGGGGTGGGTGGAGGGAACATGGAGAATGTGTCAGGTGGTGTCTATTCCTGGCACCTTACTTTGCCTGCTGGAGTTTCCCAGTCTGTTCCAGATGCACTCTCTCAACCCTGAAGGGATCTGAGGGGGGATGCTGGTCGTCAGTTTGTGCTCCCCTGGACTCGATTGGATTTGGTCCCAAAAAGTGTTATTTATTTATTTATTTATTTATTTATTTATTTGGAGGGAGTCTTGCTGTCACCCAGGCTGGAGTGCAGTGGGGCAATCTTAGCTCACTGCAACCTCTGATTCCCAGGTTCAAGTGATTCTCCTGCTTCAGCCTCCCTAGTAGCTAGGACTACAGGTGTCCACCACCACATCTTGCTAAATTTTTTATTTTTAGTAGAGACAGGGTTTCACAATGTTGGTCAGGCTGGTCTTGAACTCCTGACCAGGTGATCGACCCACCTTGGCCTCTCAGAGTGCTGGGATTACAGGCAGGAGCCATCACACCCTGCCAATCCCACAAATTTAGGCATTATGGTACATTGCTACTTTTGAATCACTTATTTTTTACTTGTGTTTTTCCCCTTCCTTTTATTGATTGATTGACACAGAGTCTCGCTGTGTCAACCAGGCTGAACTGCAGTGGCACAATCTCAGTTCATTGCAACCTCTGCCTCCCGGGTTCAAGCGATTCTCCCGCCTCAACCTTCCAAGTAGCTGGGATTACAGGTGCATGCCATCATGCCTGGCTAATTTTGTATTTTCAGTAGAGACAGGGTTTCACCATGTTGGCTAAGCTGGTCTCGAACTTCTGACCCCAAGTGATCCACCTGCCTTGGCTTCTCAAAGTGCTGACATAGGCATAAGCCTCCTTGCCCGGACTTCCCTCCTTTTCCTTCAGGTATTTTAAAAGTTTTCTTTCCTCCATCTATTTAATTATATGTGATTGCCTTGAGGATTTCAGCTTGAATTAAAATTACATATATTTACCTCTCTTTATTAATATTTAAACATATTAAAATAATGCATGTTCATAATGAAAATGAAACATTACAAATAAATACACAGGAAAGGCAGTATTCCCCCTCCAGTTCCACTCTTGAAATAACCAGTTAACAAGATGATGAGTGTCTTTCCATGATGTTCTCCAAGATTCATATAAGTATTGGCCAGGAAACAACAGAATATATAGGCCAGGTGTGGTGACTCATGCCTGTAATCCCAACACTTTGGGAGACTGAAACGGGTGGATCATTTGTGGTTAGGAGTTCGAGACTAACGTGGTCAATATGGTGAAACCCCATCGCTATAAAAAGTACAAAAATTATTTGGGCACGGTGGCGAGCACCATAATCCCAGCTACTTGGGAGGCAGAGGCACGAGAATCTCTTGAACCCAGGAGGAGAAGGTTGCAGTGAGCCAATATCACATTACTGCCCTCTAACCTGGGTGACAGACTGAGATTCCATCTCAATAAATAAGTAAATACATAAAATAAAGAGAAAAAAAGAAAGATGAAAGAAAGAAAAAGAAAGAAAGAAAGAAAGAGGAAGGGAGGAAGAAAGAAAGAAAAAGAGAGAAGTCATGTGCTCAGGTTGCTAAGATCAATGGTAAGAACAAATCCTCTGACGGTGAAAATGTAAGAAAGAAAAATAAATTTCTGTTAGTATTGTTTGTTGCAACCCAAGCTCTAAAAAGTACAGCCATGTGTGTGATAAGTGCTTAGTTAAGATGAAAAAGGCATTAAATTTGTGCTTGGAAATCATAAACAGAAATGTGTTCTGATTGACAGCAATTGGGTCAATGCTACCCAAGTTTCAGGCATCCACTGTGGGTCTTAGAACACATCTCCTGCAGATAAGGGAGGGCTACTATATAACATTTCTTTCTTTTTTCTTTAATTATAAAGCATTCTCCTTTTTTAATATAACAATTGCCCACATATATCACTTTAGGTATAAAGATATTAGGATACCTTTATAGTAGATAAAAAGCTAACTCATTCTTTGTAAGAGTTAAAGTATCTTTCATTATATGAGCATTTTAAGATATTAAAGTACTTTTGCCACCAAAAATAGCACTTCTGTAAATATTCTTCTACTTATATCTTTATTAATTTTTACTTCTGCTGAAACAAATTGCATGAGGAAACAAGTGTATGTGTATAAAGTGTAATATAAGTATATATATTTAATATGTGTATATACAACTTAATATATACACATACATACAATAACATACAATTTTTTGTTTTGTTTTTTGAGATGGAGTTTTGCTCTCTCATCCAGGCTGGAGTGCAGTGGTGTGATCGGCTCACTGCAACTTCCACTGTTTGGTTCAAGTGATTCTCCTGCCTCAGCCTCCTGAGTAGCTGGGAATACAGACATCTGCCACCATATCCAGCTAACTTTGTTTTTTTAGTGGAGATGGGTTTTCACCATGTTGGCCAGGCTGCTCTCAAACTCCTGACCTCAAGTGATCAGCCCACCTTGGCCTCCCAAAATGCTGGAATTACAGGCATGAGCCACCGTGCCCGGCCTAACATATACAATTTAATGTATATACAAATATAGGTTGGGTGCAGTGGCTCACTCCTGTAATCCTAGCTCTTTGGGGAGCTGAGGTTGGGGATTGTTTGAACCCAAGAGTTTGAAATCAGCCTGGGCATCATGGTGAAACCCTATCTGTACAAAAAACACAAAAATTAGCTGGGTGTACTTGCAGGTGCTTGTGATCCCAGCTACTCAGGAGACTGAGGTGGGAGGATAGCTGGAGCCTGGGAGGTCGAGGCTGCAGTGAGTTGTGATCATGTCACAGCACCCCAGTGTGGGTGACAGAGTGAGACCCTGTCTCAGACAAAAACAAAAACAAACCAAATATAATGTTTATTTGCTACACACTTGATTTCTTTCCAAAGGGTTATATAACACTGTACTTTCACCAGCAATATATGCGAGTAATCATTTCTTACATACTATCACTTGTGTGCATTCAAGGAAACTTAGTAGGCCTGAATTGCCCAAACCTGGCACACTCCAAAGAAAGGTTTGGCTCTAATCTAGCTCCCGGAAAATAACCTCTAAGTCCTTGGAATCTTCTGCCTATCTGGGAGTTAACAACGTGATTTATTATGGGGACCTTGGACCATGCAGTGTCAGCTTGACCTTGGGAAGGGTGGAGACAGAGAAACTAAGGTCATCCAAGTGGGTGCTCTTGTCCATGTGACCAACCTCCAGTAAAATGCTCAACACCAAGGCTCAGGTAAGCTTCTTGTTGGGGAGTATATTCTGTACTTTTTGCCACATATCGCTGGGTGAATTAAGCACTGTCCACACGATGTCACTGGGAGAGGACAACTGGAAGCTTGTGCTTTGTCTCTCCTGGACTCTGCCCTGTGCACCTTTTTTTGCTGCTGATTTTAATCTGTATCTTTTTGTTGTAATAAACTATGAGTATAACAGCTTCACTCGGTTTTGTGAGTCTTTCTAATTAATCACTAAACATTTGGGGCCTCAGAACACAAAGTTGTTTCTTCTTTAATTGAATTTTCCATGTTATGTAAGAAACCTATGTGCATAATTGAAAAATCACAAACTAAGAAAGAGGTTTCCATGCAGTCTACTCCCCCACCCTGTTTCTCCAATGCTCCCGGGTCTACTTCCTGAATAATCAAATGTTTAAATTTTCTAAACTATTTCTAATCTATATATCTGAGTGCTTATCTCTGTATTATATAATAGGTAGATCCTCCTTCTCAATATATCAACTTGATATATTACCTGATGGCTTCCTGTTGTGACAGCTGATGACTTGGCTGACACTCACCCCTTACCCCAGTGCCTGGACCACTTTTTAAACATGGTGCTGTCACCATTTTCTTTTTCTTTTCTTTTTTTTTTTTTTTTTTTTTTTGAGGCAGAATATTGCTCTGTCACCCAGGCTAGAGTGCAGTGGCATGATCTGGGCTGACTGCAACCTCCACCTCCCATATTCAAGTGATTCTCCTGCCTCAGCCTCTGGAGTAGCTGGGATTACAGGGGCACACCACCACGCCTGGCTAATTTTTGCATTTTTTGTAGAGACGGGGTTTCAAACTCTCAGCCAGGCTGGTCTTGAACGCCTGACCTCATGATCCACCCATCTCAGCCTCCCAAAGTGCTGGGACCGCACCCAGCCACTCTCACTATTTTCAATGGCTCTCTTGGTCACCTTTCACTCGGGAGAGTAGCTGAGGCAGGAGAATCACTTGAACCCGGGAGGTGGAGGTTGCAGTGAGCTGAGATGGTGCCATTGCACTGCAACCTGGGCAACAAGAATGAAACTCTGTCTAAAAAATGAATAAATAAATAAATAAATAAATAAATAAATAAATAAATAAAACAGAAAAGGAAAGAAAAGAAGCTCTTCCTCCATATACCTGTAAGGATCTTTGTCTCAATTTTCTTCATGTCTTTATATCATTCTTGTCTTGTCAGAGATCATCCTATCTGAAATTGAAACTATTTACCGCTTCCCTTTTTTTCCATAGCACTTAAAACTTTTTTTTTTTTTTTTGAGATGGAGTCTCGCTCTGTCACCCAGGCTGGAGTGCATTGGTGTGATCTTGGCTCACTGCAACCTCCGCCTCCCAGGTTCAAGTGATATCCTGCCTCAGCCTCCCAAGCAGCTGGGATTACAGGCATCGGCCACCAAGCCTGGTTAACATTTTTTTTTTTTTTGTATTTTTGTAGAGACAGAGTTTCATCATGTTGGCCAGACTGGTCTTGAACCCCTTACCTCAGGTGATCCAAACCACCTCGGACTCCCAAAGTGTTGGGATTACAGGGGTGAGCCACCACACCCAGCCCTGGCTAATTTTTGTATTTTTAGTGGAGACAGGGTTTCACCATATTGGCCAGGCTGATCTCGAACTCCTGACCTCAAGTGATCTCCCTGCCTTGGCCTCCCAAAGTGTTGGGATTACATGCATGAGCCACTGTGACCGGACTGATTTTTGACAAATCATCTCTGTTCTTCTATTATGTCCACTAGAATGTAAACTTGATGACAGCAGGAGATATTGTCAGTTTTGTTCAACGCTATTTGTCCCTAGAGCCTAGAACTGTACCATGCACATGGTAAGGAGACAAATATTTGTTGAATGAATATATTGAGCAGCTGTTCTCAGACTTTTTGGTCTCAGAAATTCTTTACTCTCTGTTTCTTTACTCCCGACGTCAGGTGATCTGCCCACCTTGGCCTCCCAAAGTGCTAGGATTATAGGAGTGAGCCACCACGCCCAGCCGTCCAACTAATTTTTGTATGGTAGTAGGCACCGGGTTTTGCCATGTTGGGCAGGCTGATCTTGAACTCCTGACCTCAAGTGATCCCCCACCTCAGCCTCCAAAAGTGCTGAGATTACAGGCATGAGCCACCGCACACCACTAAATAAACCAAAAACTTTAGATAAGTGAATTTGGAGGAAATATTTATAACAGATAAAATGGACTAACAGATAATTCTAATTTACTGTCTCTCTGACTTAATAAAATATTAGTCAATACCCTAAGAAGAAAGGAACAAAATCTAAAAATTCACCCTTCACAAACACAAATAGTCGGAAAACAAAGTCAAAACCTAAGAACTTGTTGACCACTTATCTCTCCGTTGAAATCAGCTCTTGAATGTGTTGCACTAGGATGGACTTCAGATTAGGAAATTTTTTTAAATACTTTTTAAAGTTTCACTTTTTGGAATTTAAAATTAATCCAAATTATGTAATATACAACATTTGGAATTTACCAATCAGTACTCTATCATTTTATTTTTCACTCTTCAAATAATTTCTTGTTCAAGAGTTTAAAATGCTTTTAAAATTAATAGCTTCTGCAGGCTATAGTCTGTAGAGACTGTCTCTACAAAAAATAAAAATATATATACTTTTAAATATATATAAATTATATATTTATTTAAATGTATATGTTTTAAGTATATAAAATATATTTTTAAAATTTCATTTTTTTGCCGGATCGTATGGTAAGCATATGTTTAGACCGGCAGGAACTTGCAAAACTGCCTTCCACAATGGCTGCCCCACTTTGCATTCTCAGCAGAAATAGAGATGAGTTCCTGTCACTCCATATCTTCACCAGCATTTGGTGCTGGTATTTGCATTCAAGCCAGTCTAAGAGATGTGTAATGGTATCACATGGTTGTTTTAATTTGAATCCCCTTGTGATATATGGTGTTGAGCATCTTTTCAGAGGTCTAAGAAATGTGCTGGGCATGGTGGCACATGCCTGTGGTCCCAGCTACTCAAGAGGCTGAGGCGGGAGGGTTACTTGAGCCCTGGAGGTTGGGGCTGCATTGAGCCATGATTGCACCACTGCACTCCAGCCTGAGTGACAGAGATAAAACCTGTCTCAAAAAGATAAATAAGGCCAGGTGTGGTGACTTATGTCTGTAATCCAAGCACTTTGGAAGGCCAAGGTGGATGGATCACGAGGTCAGCAGATCAAGACCATCCTGGCTGACACAGTGAATCCCCGTCTCAACTAAAAATACAAAAAATTAGCCAGGTATGGTGGCTGGTGCCTGTAATCCCAACTACTCAGGAGGCTGAGACAGAAGAATCGCTTGAACCCGGGAAGCAGAGGTTGCCATGAGCCGAGATCAGGCCATTGCACTCCAGCCTGGGTGACAGAGTGAGACTCCATCTCAATAAATAAAAATAAATAAATAAATAAATGACTTAATTTTTAGAACAGTTGTAGGTGTACAGAAAAATAGAGCAGAAGGCATATTGAGCTCTAATAGCTACCTCACACCATAGTACACACACTTCCTCTATTATCGTCTTGTTAGTGTGGTAATTTGTTATGCTTGATGAGCCAATATGGATATTATTAAGTTCGTGGCTAATATTAAGATTCACTCTCTGTGTTCTACCATTTATGGGCTTTGACAAATGCTTAAGAACATATATCCACCATTATAGCATCACACAGAAAAGTTTCACTGCCCTAAAAATCTTCTGTGCTCCACCTATTCATCCTTCCCTCTGCTCAAGCCTCTGGCGACCACTGAACTTTTTATAACACCATCTGCCTGGTTTTGCCTTTTCTAGTATTCCATATAATTGGAACTCTATACTATGTGGCCTTTCTGTATTGGCTTATTTCACTTAGAAATACGTGTTTAAGATTCCTCCATGTCTTTTCATGCCTTGGTAGTTCATTTCTTTTTATTCATGAAGAATATTCCATTGTATGAACGTTTCAGAGTTAGTTTATCCATTTGTCTATTGTAGGATACCTTGGTTACTTCCAGTCTTTTTCAGTTGTGTATAAGCTGCTGTAAACATTCATGTGCAGGATTTGAGTGGATATAAGTTTTCAAATATTTGGGTATATACCAAAGAATGCCATTGCCAGATTGTATTTAAACATACAAGGATGCAGATGCCATACACACAAATATGTATGTGTATGTCATACTCATATACAATTTTAAATACATATATATGTTCTATGGATATGTAAGTATTTCTCTATTTTCACAGAAATGTCACTCTAAATCAGTACCTAGGGAGGGTCATCATTTTCTTAATCTACAAATCAAGACACAGTATGAGTGGCTGCACCCTAGTTTAATAAGTCCTCTATTATTGAGGATGTTTTCCTGTTTCCTTTGTCATTGTTGTTGTTGTTTGGTTTTGAGACAGAATTTCACTCTTTTGAGTCAAGTGGTGTGATCTCAGCTCACTGTAGCCTCCTGAGTAGCTGGGATTATAGGTGCCCACCACCACGACCAGCTAATTTTTGTATTTTTAGTAGAGACAGGGTTTTACCATGTTGGCCAGGCTGGTCTTAGCTCCTGACCACAGGTGATCCATCCACCTCAGCCTCCCAGAATGCTGAGATTACAGGCATGAGCCACCACACTTGGCTGCTTTCACCATTTCAGACTGAGCTTGGAGAAGAACCTGAGGAAAAACATGACTTTAAAATTTTGATGAATGGAGAAATCTCTTTCCATTCACCTTCCTTTCCTCTATTTCATTCTTATTTTAAAATATACAAACAAAGATATGGATACATCGTTATTAAATAAACATCTGTGTGATACCTATCCTGGTGAAGAAATAGAGCACTATCACCACGAGAAGTCCTCTGTATGCTCCTAACTGATCCTAAAGTCTTCCTTCCCCTTATTAGTAACAGATATAACAGACATCCACATTACCTGTGGATATCTGCCATCCTCTCCTTTGTTCTCTTTATAATTTTATTATGTATTTTATATCTTTTTTTTTTTTTGGAGATGGAGCCTCACTTTGTCACCCAGGCTGGAGTGTAGTGGCATGATCTTGACTCACTGCAACCTCCACCTCCCAGATTCAAGCGATTCTCATGCCTCAACCTCCCAAGTAGCTGGGATTACAGGCATGGGCCATGTGCCACCACGCCTGGATAATTTTTGTATTTGTAGTAGAGATGGGGTTTTGCATGTTGGTCAGGCTGGTTTAGAACTCCTGACCTCAGTGCCTGGCCTTATTATGCATTTTTTATATGCCTAAAGTAAAGTCTGATTTTGCCTGGTTTTTCTCTTACATAATTGGAGTAAAAGTCTGTATCCTGGTGCATCTGGCCCCTTTTACTCAATATTAAGTATTTAAGATTCACACTTAGCATTGTTTCTGCATTCTATTAAAACAGTACACCAGCCAGGCATATGGCTCATGCCTATAATCCTAGAACTTTGGGAGGCCGAGACAGGCAGATCACTTGAGGTCAGGAGTTCCAGACCACCCTAGCCATCATGGTGAAACTCCATCTCTACTAAAACTACAAAAATTAGGCCATGTGGTGGCTAATGACTGTAATCTCAGCACTTTGGAAGGCCAAGGCAGGTGGATCACAAGGTCACGAGATGGAGGCAATCCTGGCGAACACGGTGAAACCACATCTCTACTAAAAATACCAAAAATTAACCAGGCGTGGTGGCACATGCCTGTAGTCTCAGCTACTCAGGAGGCTGAGGCTGGAGAATCACTTGAATCTGGGATGCAGAGGTTGCAGTGAGCCAAGTTTGCACCACTGCACTCCAGCCTGGGTGACAGAACAAGACTCTGTTAAAAAAAAAAAAAGATTAGCCAGGTGTGGTGGTGTGCACCTGTAATCCCAGTTATTTGAGAGGCTAAGGCAGGAGAATTAGTTGAACCTGGGAGGTGGTGGAGGTTGCAGTGAGCCAAGATGGTGCCCTGTACTCCATCCTGGGCAATAGAGTGACAGTCTCAAAAAAAAAATAAAATACCCAGGCGCAGTGCCTGCCACCTGTAATCCCAGCACTTTGGGAGTCTGAGATAGGTGGATCACCTCAGGACAGGAGTTTGAGATCGGCCTTACCAACAAGGTGAAACCCCATCTCTAGTAAAAATATAAAAATTTACCAGGAGTGGCTGCATGCACCTGTAATCCCA
Organism: Pongo pygmaeus; assembly: GCF_028885625.2. Classification (NCBI taxonomy): domain Eukaryota; kingdom Metazoa; phylum Chordata; class Mammalia; order Primates; family Hominidae; genus Pongo; species Pongo pygmaeus. The sequence goes on along the minus strand of NC_072392.2, from coordinate 25,666,282 downwards.
GCTACTGGGGAGGCTGAGACAGGAGAATTGCTTGAACCCGGGAGGCAGAGGTTGCAGTGAGCCAAGATCACACCACTGCACTCCAACCTGGGCAACTAAGTAAGACTCTGTCTCAAAAAATATATACAAATTTATATTTGTATACATAAAATAAATATAAAAAAAAATAAAAGAGTACACCAGAGTGTATCCCTTCATTGTTGGTGGACATGTGGGTTGTGTTCATTTTTGTCAGTTACAAATGATGTTGTTGTGAACATGTTTGTATTTCTATTTGGTTACCATTAGTGAGTATTTATGTACAGTATAAAGCAAGAGGTGAAATCATAGGTTACAGGGTAAACATATCTTCAGTTTTACTATGTATTATTGGTTTCATCCCAATGTTAACACACCAACGGACAGTCTTACAATGTCTGATAATTCCCAAGTCTTTGCATTCTTCTTGACACTTAATTTTGTCAAAATTTTAATTTGAGTCTTTTGGTGGGTATGTGGCAATGATTGTGATATTAATTTACTTGGCCTTTTCTTCTCTGTAACAGGCCCTGTCAAGATACATGTGTGGCGTGGCAGGGGTAGGAGCCCCTAGAGGTAGCATGGGCTCTGGAATCCTTAATCATCCTATGTGAAAAAGTTGGTGGGGCTGTGATTTTTTTTTTTTTTTCGAGACAGAGTTTCGCTCTTGTTGCCCAGGCTGGAGTGCAATGGCACTATCTCAGTTCACTGCAACCTCTGCCTCCCAAGTTCAAGTGATTCTCCTGCCTCAGCCTCCCAAGTAGCTGGGATTAGAAGCATGTGCCACCACACTCAGCTAATTTTTTGTATTTAGTAGAGATGGGGTTTCACCATGTTTGTCAGGCTGGTCTTGAACTCCTGACCTCAGGTGATCCACCCACCTCAGCCTTCTAAAGTGCTGTGATTACAGGCATGCATCACTGCACCCTAATATTTCCTGTGTGCAATGGTGTAGCCAGGGTACAAAGCCAGTTCTTAATGATTCTGTCATCCAAATATTATATCTTCTCGATTCCCCTTGAGATATGCTCATTCCTCCATACAATTAAACAATCTCAATTACTCTTTAAGGAGCATAAAATCCTCCCTGTCTAATCATGGGTCCTTCCAAATGATTTGTTGGCTTGTGTTTAAAATATAAAAAACAGAATGTAGATTTTGTTTTCTTCTTTCTGCTTAACCTGAACAAAATGTCATAGATACCTCTTAGCCTGTTGCTAAACCAAGAAGAGTCACTTGAATAATGAACAAGAGTGGAGGGAAACCACATGGATAATTTATCATTACACTATCATCACATACATGGAATGCATCAATGAAGCTTATGAAAAAAATTGAGTCATTTGTGGAAAAGTGTAAAGAGAATATAGGAGATGTCTCAAGTGAAGAGAAAAAAGCTGCAGAAAATAATTACAAAAAAAGAGTGTTAAGATGTAAATACAAATTCAGAGATTCAGGAGCATGAAGGGCTAAGTTAAGGGAAAAAATAGTTATCAATATTTTCTTATTCATTATGGAGAGCAGGATGAATTCTTAAAAGGTCAAATAATTGTGAGTCTGATATATCTGATGATAATTTGTATTTTGTATTTCTAATGTTGTAAATGGTTATTAATTCACAGTCATTATTCCTATTTCCTTTAGACTAGTGACTATGGGTTTGATTGACAAAAACCCATTGGGTTAGTATCGTTATCTATGTGTGTTCCTCATGCTATGTGTTAAAATAAGTCCATCAATTTTTGTCTTGTGTTTGCTTTCATTTCATTTTAGTTTAGTTTCTTTGGACAGGGTCTCACTCTGTCACCCAGGCTGGAAGTGCGGTGGCATGATCAAACCTCACTGCAGCCTGTATATCTCCAGGCTCAGGTGATCCTCCTACCTCAGCCTCCCAAGTAGCAGGGACTACAGGCATAAGCCACCACACTTGACTAATTTTTGTATTTTTTGTAGAGATGGGGTTTTGATATGTTGCTCACGCTGGTCTCAAACCCTTGGACTCAAGTGATCCCCAGCCTGTTTTTATTTTATTAATTGGCTGATTCATTCAGACACATAATTATCAAGTCAAATCTCACTCTTTCCTTAGCATTTCCCTTCAGTTTAGCTGAGAAAATCTATTCCTATTTTAAAACCTATAGGATTATTCGAGGGTGGTGGCACATGCCTGTAATCCCAGGTACTCAGGAGGCTGAGGCAGGAGTATCACTTGAACCCAGGAGTGATATAGTGATTATATATAGTGTATAACTATATAGTGATTATAGTTTATAATTTTAACTATATCATGTCTCCTGCCTCATAAGTACCACTGGACAAGGTCCCTTTTATGTACTCAGCTTCTGTCAGAGGTAAATGTATTTTGAAGTGGAGAACAAAGATAAGTGCAAAATTGGCATGGGGAACTAAGGTAATTATGAAAGTTCCAGATACAAAGAGAGAGGGCTCAATATGCCAGCAGTTCTCTACCAATCCATCCTAGCATTCTTCTTTTAGGATTGCCTAAATAATGCAGGAGATGGGTGCAAGACACACAAGTGTTCCAGAAACATGTAAACAAGGTACAGAGAAGAGGATAAGATAAAATAAGATGAGATAAGAATATTAGGAATGTCTTGTTCAGAAGATTGCCTACAGAGGCAAAAGGGACAGTTTCATTTTGCTGAGGGAAACAGGGTGGTAAGAACCCTCCTGGGGAAGACCCCCGCTTACCCTGATACAGAAAGAAGGTGTAAAATATCATAATGGGAGAGCATCAGGCTGAGATAGCTCCCATGGCCTGGGTTTCTACATAGACAAAATGAAACAAGCTTAGCCCATCAACAAGTGGCCCACTGAGTATTAACTGTGTAATGAGAGACCTACCATCAGGATAGTTCAAATAATGCAACTGCCCAAATTTTTGCCAATCAAATAATTTCTCTACTCTACTTCTATATTCACTCTATAAAAGCCTTCCTTACAAACACCTCCAGTAGATCTTCCAACCACTTTCAGTTTGGTGCTGCCTGATCCATGAATCTCTGTTTGCTCAAATAAACTCTTTAAAATTTTATAGGCTTAAGTTTATCTATTTTTTTTCTCATTTTTAAAAATTGAGATGGAATCTTCCTATGTTGTCCAGGCTGGTCTTAAACTCCTGATCTCAAGGGATCCTTCTGCCTCAGCATCCTGAGTAGCTGGAATTATAGATGTGTGCCTCCACACCCAGCTTACATTTATCTTTAAACAAGGGTTTGACCCCTTTCTGAAATATATTTCTGTGAAGACCTGTACCCTCAGTGACATGGCAGGCTCATTTTAGACCATCGAGCACTTTTGTCTCTGGACCACAATTTGCCCTTTGTGACCTGCTCTACTAAGAAATTCAAGTGTAATTCAAGTTAGTTTACCCTCTGCTGATCAGGGAAGATTGCTCTGGGTGCAAGTTCAAGACAGGCACTCACATCTTCATTGGTACCCAAAATCTCAGCATCACACAATACACCCATGTAATAAACCTGCACAGATTAACTCTGGAATCTAAAATGAAAGTGGAAATTCTTTAAAATTTTAATTTCACCTTATTACAAAACAAAGATAAATTTACTTCTTTCCAATTTTGATATATATATTATACTGATGTACACTCTGTATTCTATGATGAATTATACTGATTGAATTTCACATTTTAAACTAACACTGAATTACTTTGAAAAACTCTATTGGGTCAGAATGTATTATGTTTTTAATATATTTTAATACAATTTGCAAAAATTCTGTTTTGAAATTACATCTATGTTCCATAAATAAATAAATATGTAAAAAATAATAAATGTATTATTCAAGTGAATATTATAGCAATATTTTTGAATATCTACTTAAACTCAACAAGTTTTAATTCAGAAGTAGCAACTGCATAGAAATTCAACTTATTACTACCTTATTACTCATACTTGTCTCCTTGAAGAAGCTTCATTGATATCATCCGATTTAGACTGGGATGCCATAAATCTCTAGACTAAGTAGTATAATATTCACTGTTCAAATAAAGTCAAATTATTATTGTAATGTTATGACACCTCCAAATACAAAAAGCAAGCCCATGGATGTCAGGTTAAGGTATAGAGACAAGTATTCCTACTTACTATCTTTTAGGGCAGACATATCCCAGCCAAGCTGATTGCAAAATGAAATGGACACCATATGGTGGAAAGGGACTTGGGACTCACAAAGATTGGATTTTCATTCCAGCACTTACATACACAAGCTGCATGACTCTGGGTAGATTGCATATACTCTCAGAGTTTTAATTTCCTCATTTGTGCAATGGCAGTTAATGCCTATGGGCTATGGCTGATGTGGGGATAAAAGAACCAACATGGATGCATGAGCAGGGCCTGGTCCATAGAGCAACTGGCATCAACAAATGGAAGACCCCTTCCCATCTTGTCTTTGCATGCCCTACAAAATCCAGAATATGTGGGTATAAAAATTACCTTTAAAGAGACAGAATTGGGAACTCTTGCAAAAAGAGATTGGAAAGGTGTCACATCTTGTGGCATGAGGAGTTGTGGGCATACACTTGAACTTTGTGCTGTAAGGTATCCACAGAACTTCAGTAGCTTCAGAGAACAGTTTAGATGTCATTTTATTCATCTACCATAGAACTTCCTCTTCTTTTTTTATTATTATTATACTTTCAGTTTTAGGGTACATGTGCACAATGTGCAGGTTAGTTACATATGTATACATGTGCCATGCTGGTGTGCTGCACCCATTAACTTGGCATTTAGCATTAGGTATATATCCTAATGCTATCCCTCCCCCCTCCCCACACCCCACAACAGTCCCCAGAGTGTGATGTTTCCCTTCCTGTGTCCATGTGTTCTCATTGTTCAATTCCCATCTATGAGTGAGAACATGCGCTGTTTGGTTTTTTGTCCTTGTGATAGTTTACTGAGAATGATGATTGCCAATTCCACCCATGTCCCTACAAAGGACATGAACTCATCAATTTTTATGGCTGCATAGTATTCCGTGATGTATATGTACCATATTTTCTTAATCCAGTCTATCATTGTTGGACATTTGGGTTTCTTCCAAGTCTTTGCTCTTGTGAATAGTGCCACAATAAACATGCGTGTGCATGTGTCTTTCTAGCAGCATGATTTATAGTCCTTTGGGTATATACCCAGTAATGGGATGGCTGGGTCAAATGGTGTTTCGAGTTCTAGATCTCTGAGGAATCGCCATGCTGACTTCCACAATGGTTGAACTAGTTTACAGTCCCACCAACAGTGTAAAAGTGTTCCTATTTCTCCACATCCTCTCCAGCACCTGTTGTTTCCTGACTTTTTAATGATCGCCATTCTAACTGGTGTGAGATGGTATCTCATTGTGGTTTTGATTTGCATTTCTCTGATGACTAGTGATGATGAGCATTTTTTCATGTGTCTTTTGGCTGCATAACTGTCTTCTTTTGAGAAGTGTCCCTTCATATCCTTTGCCCACATTTTGATGGGGTTGTTTGTTTTCTTCTTGTAAATTTGTTCGAGTTCATTGTAGATTCTGGATATTAGCCCTTTGTCAGATGTGTAGGTTGGGAAAATTTTCTCCCAATTTGTGTTTAATTAGATCCCATTTGTCAATTTTGGCTTTTGTTGCCATTGCTTTTGGTGTTTTAGACATGAAGTCCTTGCCCATGCCTATGTCCTGAATGGTAATGCCTAGGTTTTCTTCTAGGGTGTTTATGGTTTTAGGTCTAACATTTAAGTCTTTAATCCATCCTGAATTAACTTTTGTATAAGGTGTAAGGAAGGGATCCAGTTTCAGCTTTCTAAATCTGGATAGCCAGTTTTGCCAGCAGCATTTATTAAATAGGGATTCCTTTCCCTATTGCTTGTTTTTCTCAGGTTTGTCAAAGATCAGATAGTTGTAGACATGTGGCATTATTTCTGAGGGCTCTGTTCTGTTCCATTGATCTATATCTCTGTTTTGGTACCAGTACCATACTGTTTTGGTTACTGTAGCCTTGTAGTATAGTTTGAAGTCAGGTAGTGTGATGCCTCCAGCTTTGTTCTTTTGGCTTAGGATTGACTTGGTGATGTGGGCTGTTTTTTGGTTCCATATGAACTTTAAGGTAGTTTTTTCCAATTCTGTGAAGAAAGTCATTGGTAGCTTGATGGGGATGGCATTGAATCTATAAACTACCTTGGGCAGTATGGCCATTTTCACGATATTGATTCTTCCTACCCATGAGCATGGAATGTTCCTCCATTTGTTTGTATCCTCTTTTATTTCATTGAGCAGTGGTTTGTAGTTCTCCTTGAAGAGGTCCTTCACGTCCCTTGTAAGTTGTATTCCTAGGTATTTTATTCTCTTTGAAACAATTGGAATAGGAGTTCACTCATGATTTGGCTCTCTGTTTGTCTGTTATTGGTGTATAAGAATGCTTGTGATTTTTGTACATCGATTTTGTATCCTGAGACTTTGCTGAAGTTGCTTATCAGCTGAAGGAGATTTTGGGCTGAGACACTGGGGTTTTCTAGATATACAATCATGTCATCTGCAAACAGGGACAATTTGACTCCCTGTTTTCCTAATTGAATACCCTTTATTTAGACTCCCACACAATAATAATGGGAGATTTTAACACCCCACTGTCAACATTAGGCAGATCAACGAGACAGAAAGTTAACAAGGATACCCAGGAATGGAACTCAGCTCTGCACCAAGCGCACCTAATAGACATCTACAGAACTCTCCACCTCAAATCAACAGAATATATATTTTTTCAGCACCACACCACACCTATTCCAAAATTGACCACATAGTTGGAAGTAAAGCTCTCCTCAGCAAATGTAAAAGAACAGAAATTATAACAAACTGTCTCTCAGACCACAGTGCAATCAAACTAGAACTCTGGATTAAGAAACTCACTCAAAACCTCTCAACTACATGGAAACTGAACAACCTGCTCCTGAATGACTACTGGGTACATAATGAAATGAAGGCAGAAATAAAGATGTTCTTTGAAACCAATGAGAACAAAGACACAACGTACCAGAATTTCTGGGACACATTCAAAGCAGTGTATAGAGGGAAATTTATAGCACTAAATGCCCACAAGAGAAAGCAGGAAAGATCCAAAATTGACACCCTAACATCACAATTAAAAGAACTAGAAAAGCAAGAGCAAACACATTCAAAAGCTAGCAGAAGGCAAGAAATAACTAAAATCAGAGCAGAACTGAAGTAAAGAGAGACACAGAAAACCCTTCAAATAATTAATCCAGGAGCTGGTTTTTTGAAAGGATCAACAAAATTTATAGACCGCTAACAAGACTAATAAAGAAAAAAAGAAGAATCAAATAGATGCAATAAAAAATGATAAAGGGGATATCACCACTGATCCCACAGATATACAAACTACCATCAGAGAATACTACAAACACCTCTACGCAAATAAACCAGAAAATCTAGAGGAAATGGATAAATTCCTGGACACATACACTCTCCCAAGACTAAACCAGGAAGAAGATGAATCTCTGAATAGACCAATAACAGGAGCTGAAATTGTGGCAATGATCAATAGCTTACCAACCAAAAAGAGTCCAGGACCAGATGGATTCACAGCCGAATTCTACCAGAGGTACAAGGAGGAACTGCTACCATTCCTTCTGAAACTATTCCAATCAATAGAAAAAGAGGGAATCCTCCCTAACTCATTTTATAAGGCCAGTATCATCCTGATACCAAAGCCAGGCAGAGACACAAGCAAAAAAGAGAATTTTAGACCAATATCCTTGATGAACATTGATGCAAAAATCCTCAATAAAATACTGGCAAACCGAATCCAGCAGCACATCAAAAAGCTTATCCACCATGATCAAGTGGGCTTCATCCCTGGGATGCAAGGCTGGTTCAATATATGCAAATCAATAAATGTAATCCAGCATATAAAGAGAACCAAAGACAAAAACCACATGATTATCTCAATAGATGCAGAAAAGGCCTTTGACAAAATTCAACAACCCTTCATGCTAAAAGCTCTCAATAAATTAGGTACTGTTGGGACGTATCTCAAAATAATAAGAGCTATCTATGAGAAACCTGCAGCCAATATCATACTGAATGGGCAAAAACTGGAAGCCTTCCCTTTGAAAACTGGCACAAGACAGGGATGCCCTCTCTCACCACTCCTATTCAACATAGTGTTGGAAGTTCTGGCCAGGGCAATCAGGCAGGAGAAGGAAATAAATAACCTCCTCTTCTTTTCTGAGATTTCCAGACAGTAACTTTTAAAACCCTAATAATGCAGTTCTTCCCAATTGTTTGGACTATTCTAGTATGTACAAAGCAGTATTTCACCAGCAGATGCTACTGCAGTTCATATGATGGTTTCAAACTGAGAATCCCTTTAAAGTTATGCAATACATTTTTTGGAAATAGGGTGAAAATAGTTTAAGTTTAAAATCCTATAAAATAGATTTACAGTAAATAATTACTTGTTGCAATATCTATCATACTGTCTTATATTCACACATGTATTGGTGTCCTAATACATATGTATGAGAGTGAAAGTTACCTGAGGTCAGAGACTGTGCCATACGTTCCCTGCACCACTGGTGCCTACCTCAGCACATGATATACAGTAGATGCTCAAAAAATACTTTCACTTAAAAAACGCAGTAAGAATAAATCTTATTAGACATCAAAATATGTATGAGTACAATCTGGGGACATGGTCAGAAGCTCAAAATTCAATCTTATTTATTTTTTATTTGGAGACAGAGTCTCACTCTGTCACCCAGGCTGGAGTTCAGTGGCATGATCTCAGCTTACTGCAACCTTCCTCTCCCAGGTTCAAGTGATTCTCCTGTCTCAGCCTCCAGAGTAGCTGGGATTACAGGTGCACACCAACAGCCCAGCTAATTTTTTTGTATTTTTAGTAGACACAGGGTTTCACCATGTTGGCCAGGCTGGTCTCAAACTCCTGAACTCAGGCAATCTGCCCACCTTGGTCTCCCAAAATGCTGGAATTACAGGTGTCAGCCACCACGCACAGCCACAAAATGTTTTAAAGTAGCTTCAAAACCCATTTGCAAATAGGTGTATTCATAACAAGATGAAAATAAGAAAACATTGAGCTTCATATAATAGAAGGGTTCTGCCTGGATTTGCATGTGGCCCCATCATTTGCTGTTGGGCCATGGTCAGGTTACTTAGCTGCTCTCTGCCTCCACACAGGCTTTATGCCTGTGCATCCCTCATCTATAAAATGGGAATAATAAGAATATCTGACAATTAGAAGTGGAGAAAATATATGTAAAGGCCTTTGAAAAGAGCTTGTCAAAGCTCAATAATTGTCCTCAATAATTGCTCTCAATAAATGTCAGCTATTATTCAATAATAATCATAATCATAAAAATGTATGACTCAAAGAAAGATTCCTACCTCATATCCAGCTTCCCAAAAGAATATCAGACATTGGACTTGTGAAAGGAATGACACTGAGACGTATTTTCACATTGCTAAGTTGGTTTTTTCTCTTTGCCTTTCAATTTCTGCAGTCCCTACTCTAAGCCCATGGTCCACCTTTTTATTTTTCCTCCTAAAATGTCTTCCCTTCTTGTGAGGTTTACTTTTCCTTAAAAAGGGCCCTTTTCATCTACCCACTCTTTTGCCCTTCCCAGAAGTTGGTTAATGGGCACAAAAATACAGTTAGATGGAAGGAACAGAAGAATTTCTAGTGTTCAATAGCATAGTAGGGTGACGATCATTAACAATAACTTATATATTTCAAAATGACTAGAGGAAAGATGGGGGATGTTCTCAACACAAATAAATGATAAATGTTTGAGGTGATGGATATGCAAATTATCCTGATTTGATCACTACACATTGTATGCATGTATCAAAATATTACATGTACCCTAGAAATATGTATAATTGTCATGTATCAATAAAAATAAAAAGGCCTATTTCTCTTTCCTTCCTCCCCGCATTCCCTCCTGTCCCAGATATGTGTTGTTCCTGGTGCTCTCCTGCCCCATGTTCAGCCAGCACTGAGCCAGCAGTAAGGATCTCACAGGTCATATCCTGAGATCAACCCTCCACTCCTTCATGTAACAATCCTCCTGCTTTTAGTCATTTATATCCTTTGGTTCATAGATATTTTGAGTCAAGTGCCTTCTAACTACTGACCTACATAGCATCCCTTGGTTTTTAAAGATAATACAAAGGGGATTTTAGTAACAATATTGAGTCATCACAGAATCTAATGAAGATGACAATGAAGTTTACGCATTGACTGACTCTTCTTTTCACAAAAGATTTCACTGTAGCATGCTATGCAGTTTGGTAGCACTTTACCCACAGTAGAATTTATATCAAAATTGGAATCAAGCCTCTCAAACCCTGCCACTCCTCTATCAACTAAGTTTATGGAATATTCTAAGTCCTTTGTTGCTTTTTCCACAATGCTCACAACATTTTCACCAGTACTGGATTCCATCCCAAGAAACTACTTTCTTTCCTCATTCATAATAAGCAAGAATAATACATTAATTTATATACATTATATATGTATTATTATATAATATAAATTATATTATATATTAATTATATTAAATTATATATTGTAATATATATTATATTATTATATATTATAAAATATATTATATTATATTATATATATTATAAGATATAATAATACAATTATAATATTTATTATACAATATAATATTATAATATATATTATAATATTACATAATATTATAATATATATTATGTATTATATATTGTAATATTATATATTATTATATATTATAATATATAATATTACATAAATATTATCATATATATTATATAATATATAAGATTATATATAATATTATAATATATAAAATAATATATAATATTATAATATATAATATAATATATAATATAATTATATATTATCATATAATATTATACTATATAATATAATATATAATATAATTATATATTATCATATAATATAGACTATAATTATATATTATTATATAATATAGACTATAATTATATATTATCATATAATATAGACTATAATTATATATTATCATATAATATAGACTATAATTATATATTATCATATAATATAGACTATAATTATATATTATCATATAATATAGACTATAATTATATATTATCATATAATATAGACTATAATTATATATTATCATATAATATATATTATCATATAATATATATTATCATATAATATATATTATCATATAATATATATTATCATATAATATATTATTATATGTTATCATATAATATATATTATTATATGTTATATAATATATATTATTATATGTCATCATATAACATATATTATGATATTATACATCATAATATACCATGTATTACGATACTATGCATCATAATGTACCGTGTATTACGATACTATGCATCATAATGTACCGTGTATTACGATACTATGCATCATAATGTACCGTGTATTACGATACTATGCATCATAATGTACCGTGTATTACGATACTATGCATCGTAATGTACCGTGTATTACGATACTATGCATCGTAATGTACCGTGTATTACGATACTATGCATCGTAATGTACCGTGTATTACGATACTATGCATCGTAATGTACCGTGTATTGTGAGACTATGCATCGTAATGTACCGTGTATTGTGAGACTATGCATCGTAATGTACCGTGTATTGTGAGACTATGCATCGTAATGTACCGTGTATTGTGATGTTATGCATCGTAATGTACCGTGTATTGTGAGACTATGCATCGTAATGTACCGTGTATTGTGATGTTATGCATCGTAATGTACCGTGTATTGTGATGTTATGCATCGTAATGTACCGTGTATTGTGATGTTATGCATCGTAATGTACCGTGTATTGTGATGTTATGCATCGTAATGTACCGTGTATTGTGATGTTATGCATCGTAATGTACCGTGTATTGTGATGTTATGCATCGTAATGTACCGTGTATTGTGATGTTATGCATCGTAATGTACCGTGTATTGTGATGTTATGCATCGTAATGTACCGTGTATTGTGATGTTATGCATCGTAATGTACCGTGTATTGTGATGTTATGCATCGTAATGTACCGTGTATTGTGATGTTATGCATCGTAATGTACCGTGTATTGTGATGTTATGCATCGTAATGTACCGTGTATTGTGATGATATGCATCGTAATGTACCGTGTATTGTGATGTTATGCATCGTAATATACCATGTATTATGGTATTATATATTATAATATAATATGTAGTATGATATATTATATATTATAATATAATATGTAGTATGATATTATACTTATTATAATGTAATATATATTATGATATTATACATTATATAATAATATAAATATTATGATATTATATATTATATAACTATATATATTATGATATTATATGATATTATATATATTATCATATATATTATGATATTATATATACTATTATATATTATAATATTATATATTATATATTATAATATTATACATTATGCAATATTATATAATGTATAATATTATAACATTATACATTATGATAAAATATATATTATAATATAATATAATATTCTATATGATATTATATAGAATATTCTATACATTATAATATAATATATGATAATATTCTATATATTATAATATAATATATAACATTCTATATATTATAATATAATATATAACATTCTATATATTATAATATAATATATGATAACATTCCATATATTATAATATAATATATAATAATATTCTGTATATTATAATATGTTATATATTTATATTCTATATTATGATATGATATACATTTATATTCTATATTATGATATGATATATAAGAATATTCTATATTATAATGTAATATATAATAATAGTCTATATTACAGTATAATATATAATTGTCCATATTAGAGTATAATATATAATAATAGTCTATATTATAATATAATATATAATGATAGTCTATATTATAATATAATATATAATAAGATTCTATATTATATTAAAATATGTAATAATATTATATATTATAAAATAATATATAATAATATTCTATATTATAATATAATATAGAATAATACTCTATATTATATTATAATACATAATAATATTCTATATTATATTATAATACATAATAATATTCTATATTATAACATAATATATATTATAAGAATCTATATTATAATATTATATATTATATTATAATATTCCATACATTATTCTACATTATAATATAATGTATAATAATATTCCATATTATATTACAACTTTCTATATCATAATATAATATATACTACAGTATTCTGTATCACAATAGAATATATATTACAAAATTATGTATCATAGTAGAATATACATTACAATATTCTGTATCATAATAGAATATATATTACAATATTCTGTATCTTAATAGAATATATATTACAATATTCTGTATCATAATAGAATATATATTACAATATTCTGTATCATAATAGAATATATATTACAATATACTGTATCATAAGATAATATGTATTATAATATTCTGTATCATAATATAATATGTATGATAATATTCTATATTATAATATAACATGTATTATAATATTCTATATAATAATATAATATGTATTATAATATTCTATATAATAATATAATATGTATTATAATATTCTATATTATAATATAATATGTATTATAATATTGTATATTGTACAAGCAAAAATGATATCTCTTGGTTTTTAAAGATAATACAAAGTGGATTTTAGTAGCAATCTTAAGTTGTCACAGAAGCTAAAGAAGTTGCAGATTCCATGAAGCCATCCAAGCATATAAAGCCCATTTCCCTGAGTCTCTTTTCCTTAGCTCAAGCCACAAAAAATCAGAACATGAATTCCAGACCTCGTTTGCAGTATGTCTAAATAATTATGAGTTATAAATAAAGCTAACAAATAGTTAAATATGTTCCATTCTCCTACTTTGATAAATATACTGCCATAATAACCCACAAGGTCAAAGTCGAGTGTAGAAATCTCTGATTCCTTGGTGCCCTGCAAGCTAATGTGGTAGTAAAGGGAGAGCTGATCCTGAGCCCCAGGCTAAACTTTTTTCCATCTAATTCCATTTATTTCCATTAAGATTGCAGCAATTTGGCCAGGTGCGGTGGTTCATGTCTGTAATCCCAGCACTTTGGGAGGCTGAGTCAGACGGATCATCTGCGGTTGGGAGTTCGAGACCATCCTAACCAACATGGTGAAACACGGTGTCTACTAAAGATACAAAATTAGCCGAATGAGGTGGCATATGCTTATAATGCCAGCTACTCAGGAGGCTGAGGCAGGAGAATCACTTGAACCCAGGGGGCGGAGGTTGTGGTGAGCCGAGATCATGCCATTGCACTCCAGCCTGGGCAACAAAGAAAAACTCCATCTCCAAAAAACAAACAAACAAAAAGATTGCAGCAATTCACTCACATCTTCAGGCTCCACTTATAATTCTAGTTCTCTTGCTATCTTCACCACAACTGTGGTTCCTTCCTCTGCTAAGGTCTTGAACCCCTCAATGTCATTTATGAGGGTCGGAATCAACTTCTTCCAAACTCCTATTAATGCTGCTATTTTTACCTCCTCTGGTGAATCATGAATGTTCTTAGTGGCATCTATCATAGTGAATCCTTTCCAGAAGGTTTCCAACTGACTTTGCCCAGATCCATCAAAGGAATCATGACCTATGGCAGTAACAGCCTTATAAAATACATTTCTCAAATAATAAGACTTGAAAGTCAAAATGATGCCTCAATCCATGCACGACAGAATAGATGGTGTGTAGGCAGGCATGAAACCAGCATGCGTTTCCCTGTATATCTCCATTAGAGCTCTTTAGTCACCAGGCACATTGTCAAAGAGCTGAAGTATTTGAAATGAATCTTTTTTTCTGAGCTGTAGGTCTCAACAGTGGGGTTAAAATATTCAGTAACCCATGCACTAAGCAGCTCTGATATCATCCAAGGGTTGTTGTTAAATTTTTAGAGCACGGATAGAGTAGATTAAGCATAGTTCTTGAGAGGTGCCCTAGGATTTATGGAATAGCAAATGAGCATTGGCTTGTAACAAGAAAGTCAGCTTGTCCTTTAAATCTTTTTTTTTTTCTTGATATAAGGTCTCACTCCATTACCCAGGCTGGATTGCAGTGGCATGATCTTGGCCCACTCCATACTTCACCTCCTTGGCCCCACAATCCTCCCACCTCAGCCTCCTGAGTAGCTGGCACTAGTAGCATGCACCACCATACATGGCTTATTTTTATTTATTTATTTATTTATTTATTTTTGTTAGAGACAGGGTTTCACCATATTGCCCAGGCTGGTCTCAAGCTCCTAAGTGCAAGCCATTCTCCCACTTCAGCCTCACAGAGTGCTGAGATTACAGGCGTGATCCACCGAGTCTGTCCTCTAAATTCATGTTATGGAGACTCATTTTCATGGTTAAAAATTCCTGAATTGACTGTGGCCTGTTGGGAGGTGGGATGGAGGAAACTATTTATGGAAAATGAATAAGAAAGGGAAGCACACCAGAAGCAAGAAAGTGTCATCAATTTTTACATCAAGGACTCCATGATAAAGAGAAAGTACAGGTGGCCTGTTATCATGGGTGACCATTGGACTGTGGACTGCAACTGCATCTACCAGGTTCTTCTGGATAGTCCCAGTTTTAAATTTTTGACCTGATATTCATGAACACAGTGCTACTGGTCAGACCTTTGTCCAGGTTTTAGCTTCAGAACATAATGTCTTCATGCAGTGGGAGGTCTGGTTAGGGTTATGATTCTGCCCTAGGGCGTCTGCCCCTTCTGACCTGGAGGTAAACTTGGCATCTACTACTTACCTCCACACTTGAACAGGCAAGGATGGGCTGAGCACAGAGGCTCACATCTGTAACTCCAGCACTTTGGGGGGCCAAGGCAGGAGGATCACTTATGGCCAGGAGTTCAAGACCAGCCTGGGCAATATAGTGAGACCTCTTCTCTGTAAAAACAAACAAACAAAACTGAGGATGGGTGGGTGACAGGGAACAGTTCAACATGGGAAACCATTAATCTGAGAGCTGGAAGGACCCTTAGACCAGCCCCCCCATTAACAGAGGAGACTCTGCCCTGAGATTATAGCCTAAGGGCATTGAGTTTTTCTAGAGATTTGAAAATAATCAATCCTAAAAGCCCCAAGCATACTGCTACTGTTTGCTATTGAATAATGTTTTCTAGTCTGGGTGTGGTGGCTCCTGCCTGTAATCCCAACACTTTAGAAGGTTGAGGCAAGTGGATCACCTGAGGTCAGGAGTTCGAGACCAGCCTGGCCAACATGGTGAATCCCCGTCTCTACAAAAATACAAGAAATTAGCAGGCCAACCTGTTGCGCGCCGGTAATCCAAGCTGCTTGGGAGGGTGAGACAGGAGAATCCTTTGATCCTGGGAGGCAGAGGTTACGGTGAGCCGAGATCACACCATCACACTCCAGCCTGTGCTGCAAGAGTCAAATTCCATCTCAAAAATAATGATAATAATAATGTTTTCTACAAGCAAGGAGTTACTTTGTACTGTGAACTAGTGTGAAATGATCCGCCATGTGTAAGCTTTTGGATTGATGACAGTTATTTCTAGATCACAGAGTTGGGAATGCTTGTTGATCATCTTCTATGTTGTTTGTTATATTGATTGATTTTTTAAAATTAGCATTTTTATAACAATAAGGTCATAAAAATAAGTAATTAAAATAAAGTAAAGTAACCTAAAAAGGTCAAGCGTGGTGGCTCACACCTGTAATCCCAGCACTTTGGCAGGCTGAGGTGGGTGGATCCCTTGAGGTCAGGAGTTCAGGACCAGCCTGGCCAATGTGGTGAAACCCCATCTCTACTGAAAATGCAAAAATTAGCCGGGTGTGGTGGCAGGCACCTGTAATCCCAGCTACTCGGGAGGTTGAGGCAGGAGAATCGCTTGAACCCAGGAGAAGGTGCTTGCAGTGAGCTGAGATTGTGCCATTGCACTCCAGCCTGGGTGACAAGAGCTAAACTCTGTCTCAAAACAAAACAAAATGAAAATCTAAATGTAATTGAGTTGAATATTTACACTTTTAATCGACATTTCAAATTACATTCTAATTCCATTTAAAAGAGCATGTCATAGAAGCAAATGTACTCAATTATATTAACTCTGTGGTTTCATTTAAGCAATTTCTTTTATGAAGGGACACAAATCCAACCAGATTTTAACAGTGTATAAATATATATTTATTAATTTAATTACAACGACAATACTCTCAACTCCCCATTTGAATAAAGGAGAGCATCTGATCTGTGTTCTGGGACAGCGTGCAGTATTGGTGTGTGGAAATACCAATGCCCTCAGCTGTGTGGCAGGCTCGGGGACCTGGAGTGCAGGAGCCCCTGGGCCATTCACCTCTGGCCACAAAAGTCATTGTTCATTTACCCCCAGCTGCTATAGAAATACTATTTTCAGTGGTTGTTATGATGCAAAAGAAAAGAAGCAGGGAGATTTATTAAACGTTTACATAAAAGATATGTTAGTAAATAAAGTCTACTTTCTTCTGGCTTGACTAAAAATCTATACTAGTATTTATGCCTTTTGGAAATTAGAGATGCCAATTTAAATATTATGAAGCAAAGCAACTGAGTATTAGGTAAGACAGCCAAGTACAACTGCAGAATTGTAGAGGTTATGGGTTACATGTATAAGAATATTTCATAGCAATAATCTTTTAGGACTCTGTGAAGACACTCCACAGTGAAGCAGAAATTAGAACAGAATTAATAATACTGTGTATGCTCTCAGTTCACCAATTTATCAAAACTAGCTTCATGATTCAGGAGGGTGTCTGCTCTTTTGCAATTGGAAGAAAAGAAAGAATATTTTATTTTTTGACTCTTTAGATTTTCTTCACTAACAATATTTCCAAGGCTAAGTAAGGGGGTTGCAAGTAACACCAAGAGAAAAAACCAGTCTTGAGCAGCTTTCTAAAAATGGTCTTTAAATATGGAAAATGAAGCCAGGTGTGGTGGCTCACTCTTGTGATCCCAGCACTTTGGGAGCCTGAGGTGGGAGGATTGTTTGAGGCCAAATGTTTGAGACCAGCCTGGGCAGCATAGCAAGATCCCCACCTTTGCAAAAAATAATAATTTTTAAAAAAATTAGCTGGATGTGGTGGTGCATGCCTTAGAGTCCCAGTTACTTGGGAGGCTGAGGTAGGAGGAGCTCTTGATCCCAGGAGTTCAAGTCTGAAGTAAGCTATGATTGCACCACTGGCCACAAGCCTGGGCAACAAATTGAGACCTCTCTCTTTCTCTCTCTCTCTCTCTAAATATATATATATATATATATATATATATATATATACATATACATATATATATATATACATACACATATGGAAAAGGGAAGGGCCAAGAATATCAAAGACATTGAAGAAGAGGAAAGATTTGTCCTGCCAAATATCAGAACTTTTATAAAGCTACAGCAGTTAAGACAGGGTGGTCCTCACTGATAAACTGACTAATGAAACAGAATAGAGAGCTCCCAGGCAAATCTACACAAATTTAATCTTTGATATGTGATGTAGGTGACATGGCAGATCAGCAAGGAAAGAAAGGACTTTTCAATAAATAGAATAGAAAAATAATGGTTATTGATATAAGAAACAAAGTGAAATTATATTCTTACTTCACTCTATATACAAACATTAAATTCCAGATGGACAAAGACTTACATGTCAGAAACAAAACTTTAAAACTTTTTGTAGAAAATGTAAGTGAATGAGACACAAAAAGCCCCTTAACCATTAAAAAAGATTAGACATTTTGACTATCACAAAATTAAGAATTTTTTACATCAAAAAGTGGAAAGATAGGCTGGGCACCGTGTCTCAAGCCTGTAATCCCAACAGTACATCACCTGAGGTCAGGAGTTTGAGACCAGGCTGGCCAACATGGTGAAACCCCATCTCTACTAAAAATACAAGAAATTAGCCGGGCATTAGTGGCAGACACCTGTAATCCCAGCTACTTGGGATGCTGAGGCATGAGAATGGTCTGAACCCGGGAGGTGGAGGTTGCAGTGAGCCACTGAACTCCAGCCTGAATGACAGAGCAAGACTCTGTCTCAAAAACAAAAAATAGAAATTAAAAAATAAAAGTAAAAAAGTCAAAACATAAACTATAAATTAGAGAAGATATTTGCAGTACCTGTAACCTACAAAAATTAATATCATATCAACTAAGTATAAGGAGCTCCTGTGAATTAATTTTAAAAATAGTAACCCAACACAAAATTGGGAAAAGACATTAATAGGGATTTCACAAAAGAGAAAGCCTGCAAAACATAAAAATTTTCTCAACCTCATTAGTAATCAGGGAAATGCACAAGAAACGACCATCTATTCTCTCCAAAAATATTAAAAAGGTAGACAATACCAAATGTATTAGTCCACATTTCACACTGCTGATAAAGACATACCCGAGACAGGGAAGGAAAAGAGGCTTAATTGGATTAAGGGTTCCACATGGTGGATGAACAGCAATTCTTACATGGCAGTGGCAAGAGAATATGAGAAGGAGGAAAACGAAGCAAAAGACGAAGCCACTAACCCATCAGATCTTGTGAGATTTATCCACTATCACAAGAATAGCATGGGAAAGACCAGCCCCAAAGATTCAACTACCTCTCCTGGTTCCCTCCCTGAACATATGGGAATCCTGATCAATACAACTCAAGTTGAGATGTCGGTAGGGGCATAGACAAACCATATTATTCTGCTCCTGGCCCCTCCAAATCTGATGTCCTCACATTTCAAAACCAATCATGCCTTCCAAACAGTCCCCCAAAGTCTTAACTCATTTCAGCATTAACCCAAATGCCCGCTGTCCAAAGTCTCATCTGAGACAAGGCAAGTCTCTTCTGCCTATGACCCTGTAAAATCCAAATCAAGCTAGATACTTCCTAGATACAATGGGGGTACAGGTAATTGAGTAAATACAGCTGTTCCAAATGGGAGTAATTGGCCAAAACAAAGGGGTTACAGGCCCCATGCAAGTCCAAAATCCAGCAAGGTAGTCCAATTTTAAAGCTCCAAAATGATCTCCTTTGACTCCATGTTTCACATCAAGGTCATGCTGATGCAAGACGTCAGCTCCCACAGCCTTGGGTAGTTCTGCCCCTGTGGTTTTAGAGGGTATAGCCCACCTCGTGGCTGTTTACATGGGCTGATGTTGAGTGTCCACAGCTTTTCCAGGCTCTTGGTGCAAGCTGTAAGTCAATCTACCATTCTGGGGTCTGGAGGAGAGTGGCCCTCTCCTCACAGCTCCACTAGGAAGTGCCCCAGTAGGGACTCTGGGTAGGGGCTCTGACCCCACATTTCCCTTCTGCACAGCCTTAGCAGAGATTCTCCATCAGAGCACCACCCCTGCAGCAAACTTCTGCTTGGATATCCAGGTGTTTTCAAACATCCTCTGAAATCTAGGTGGAGGTTTCCAAACCTCAATTCTTGACTTCTATGCATGTGCAGGCTGAACACAACTTGGAAGCTGCCAAGGCTTGGTGCTTGCACTCTCAAGGTCATGGCCTGAGTTCTATGTTGTCCCCTTTCTGCCACGGCTGGAGGGGCTGAAATGCAGAGAAACCAGGCCCTAGGCTACACACAGCACAGTGAACCTGGCCCAGCCCAGAAATCCATTTTATCCTCCTAGGCCCTGGGCTTGTGATGGGAGGGGCTGCTGTGATGACCTATGACATGTCCTGTAGACATTTTCCCCATTGTTTTTGGGATTCACATTCAGCTTCTTGTTACTTATGCAAATTTCTGCAGACAGCTTGGATTTATCCTCAGAAAATGGGATTTTCTTCTCTACCACATTGTCAGGCTGCAAATTTTCCAAAACTGTATGCTCTGCTTCCTTTATAAAACTGAAGACCTTTAACATCACCCAAGTCACCTCTTGAATGCTTTACTGCTTAGAAATTTCTTCCAGCAGATACCCTAAATTATCACTCTCAAGTTCAAAGTTCCACAAATCTCTAGGACAGGGGCAAAATGCTGCCATTCTCTTTGCTAAGACAACAAGAGTTACATTTGCTCCAGTTCACTGCAAGTTCCTCATCTCCATCTGAGACCACCTCAGCCTGGACCTTATTGTTCAAAACACTATCAGCATTTTTGTCAAAGTCATTCAGCAAGTCTCTAGGAGGTTCCAAATTTTCCCACCATTTCCAGTGTCCTTCTGAGCCCTCCAAACTATTCCAACCTCTGAATGTTGCCAAGTTTCAAACTCGCTTGCACATTTTTGGGTATCTTTTAAGGAGCAACCCACACCACTGGCATCAATTTACTGTGTTAGTCTGTTTTCACACTGCTGATAAAGACACTCAATTCTGAGAAGAAAAAGAGGTGTAAAGAAAAAGAACTGTAATTGGATTTACAGTCCCACATGGTGGGGGAGGCCTCTGAGTCATGGCAGGAGGTAAAAGGGACTTTTTACATGGCAGCAGCAAGAGAAAATGAGGAGGAAGCCAAAGCAGAATCCCCTGATAAACCCATCAGATCTCATAAGGCTTATTCACTATCATGAGAATAGCACAGGAAAGACTGGCCTCTGTGATTCAGTTACCTCACCCTGGTTCCCTCCCATAACATGTGGGAATTCTGGGAGATAGAATTCAAGCTGAGATTTGGGTGTGGACACAGCCAGACCATATCACCAAATATGGAGAGACTGAATCAACAAGATCATCTCAAACTAATACAGGAGGTGAGAGTTTAAATTAGAACAACCACTTTGGAAAGCAATTTGGATTATCTTATAAATTTGAGCATTCTCATATGTTATGACAAAGTAATTCCTCTACCATAGGCCCTGGAGAAACTCTTGACAATATGTACCAGAAGTAGTTAAAAAAAAATGCTCATGTAATGCCATTCATAACAGCAAATATCTGCAAATAAGCCAAATGTTCATTAATAGGAGAATGGGTAAATTAATAGGAGAAAGGGTAAATAAATTATACCCTTAAAAACTAAATAATATGTCATTTAGGGTAATCATATGTATGCAATAAAACAATGTTTTCTTTAAAGGAAGAGAATCCTAAACATAAATTCAGGGTAGTAGTTACCCTCGGGCTGAAGGGTGAAAATCAGGAAAAAGGACAGAGGAGGAGCAGATGTTAGGGTCAGAACCCTAGTTTTTTGGTTGTGTTGTGGGTTCACAAATGATTACCGTATTGTTCAAATACATTTACACAGAGGCCCAGGCACAGACAAGGATGAAATAGGAGCCAAGGTGTGCTATGAGCCAAGGATTATGATTAATCCAATTTTGTGCACTTTAAGCCATTTGAAAAACAGAAAAGCAAAACAACAAAATAATTTTTAAGAAATTGAATAGGCTCTCCCTCTCCCTCTCCCTCTCCCTCTCCCTCTCCCTCTCCCTCTCCCTCTCCCTCTCCCTCTCCCTCTCCCTCCCCTTTCTTCGGTCTCCCTCTCCTTCTTTTTTCGGTCTCCCGCTGTTATCGAAGCTGGACTGTACTGCCATGATCTCGGCTCGCTGCAACCTCCCTGCCTCGGGCTCCTGTGATTCTCCTGCCTCGGCCTGCCGAGTGCCTGGGATTGCAGGCGCGCACCGCCACGCCTGAATGGTTTTTGTATTTTTGGTGGAGACGGGGTTTCACCGTGTGGACCGGGCTGGTCTCCAGCTCCTGGCCTCGAGTGATCTGCCTGCCTCGGCCTCCCGAGGTGCTGGGATTGCAGACGGAGTCTCGCTAACTCAATGCTCAATGGTGCTCAGGCTGGAGTGCAGTGGTGTGATCTCGGCTCGCTGCAACCTCCACCTACCAGCCTCCTGCCTTGGCCTCTTAAAGTGCTAAGATTACAGCCTCTGCCCCGCCGCCACCCCGTCTAGGAAGTGAGGAGCATCCCTGCCTGGCCGCCCATCGTCTGGGATGTGAGGAGCCCCTCTACCCGGACGCCCTATCTGGGAAGTGAGGAGCGCCTCTGCCCGGCCGCCCATCATCTGGGATGTGAGGAGCGCCTCTGCCCGGCTGCCACCCCGTCTGGGAGGAAGTGAGGAGTGCCTCTGCCCGGCCGCCCCGTCTGGGAGATGAGGAGCGCCTCTGCCTGGCCGCCACCCCGTCTGGGAGGAAGTGAGGAGCATCTCTGCCCAGCTGCCCCATCTGGGAAGTGAGGAGCGCCTCTACCCGGCTGCCACCCACTATGGGAAGTGAGGAGCGCCTCTGCCCAGCCGCCCACTCTGGGAAGTGAGGAGCGCCTCTGCCTGGCCGCCCACTCTGGGAGGTGAGGAGCGCCTCTGCCTGGCCACTCCGTCTGGGAAGGGAGGAGCGCCTCTGCCCGGCCACCCCGTCTGGGAGGTGAGGAGCGCCTCTGCCCGGCCACCACCCCGTCTGGGAGGAAGTGAGGAGAACCTCTGCCCGGCCGCCCCGTCTGGGAAGTGAGGAGCGCCTCTGCCCTGCCGCCACCCCGTCTGGGAGGAAGTGAGGAGGGCCTCTTCCCGGCTTCCCCATCTGGGAAGTGAGGAGGGCCTCTGCCCGGCTGCCACCCCGTATGGGAAGTGAGGAGCGCCTCTGCCCGGCTGCCCCATCTGGGAGGTGAGGAGTGCCTCTGCCTGTCCACCCCGTCTGGGAAGTGAGGAGTGCCTCTGCCCTGCCACCCCGTCTGGGAAGTGAGGAGCGCCTCTGCCTGGCCGCCACCCCGTCTGGGAGGAAGTGAGGAGCGCCTCTGCCCGGCCGCCACCCCGTATGGGAAGTGAGGAGCGCCTCTGCCCGGCCGCCCCGTCTGGGAGGTGAGGAGTGCCTCTGCCCGGCTGCCACCCCGTCTGGGAGGAAGTGAGGAGCACCTATGCCCGGCTGCCCCATCTGGGAGATGAGGAGCACCTCTGCCCGGCCGCCCCGTCTGGGAGGTGAGGAGTGCCTTTGCCTGGCCACCACCCCGTCTGGGAGGAAGTGAGGAGCGCCTCTGCCCGGCTGCCACATCTGGGAAGTGAGGAGCGCCTCTGCCTGGCCGCCACCCCATATGGGAAGTGAGGAGCGCCTCTGCCTGACCACTCCGTCTGGGAGGTGAGGAGCGCCTCTGCCCGGCCGTCACCCCGTCTGGGAGGAAGTGAGGAGCACCTCTGCCCGGCTGCCCCATCTGGGAGATGAGGAGCACCTCTGCCCAGCCGCCCCGTCTGGGAGATGAGGAGCACCTCTGCCCGGCCGCCCCGTCTGGGTGGTGAGGAGCGCCTCTGCCTGGCCGCCACCCCGTCTGGGAGGAAGTGAGGAGCGCCTCTGCCCGGCTGCCCCATCTGGGAAGTGAGGAGCGCCTCTGCCCGGCCGCCACCCCATATGGGAAGTGAGGAGCGCCTCTGCCTGGCCACTCCGTCTGGGAGGTGAGGAGCGCCTCTGCCCAGCCGTCCCGTCTGGGAGGTGAGGAGTGCCTCTGCCCGGCCGTCACCCCGTCTGGGAGGAAGTGAGGAGCACCTCTGCCCGGCTGCCCCGTCTGGGAGATGAGGAGCACCTCTGCCCGGCCGCCCCGTCTGGGAGGTGAGGAGTGCCTCTGCCCGGCCGCCACCCCGTCTGGGAGGAAGTGAGGAGCACCTCTGCCTGGCTGCCCCATCTGGGAAGGGAGGAGCGCCTCTGCCCAGCCGCCACACCGTCTGGGAAGTGAGGAGCGCCTCTGCCTGGCCACCCCGTCTAGGAGGTGAGGAGCGCCTCTGCCCGGCCGCCCAGTCTGGGAAGTGAGGAGCGTCTCTGCCCGGCCGCCCAGTCTGGGAAGTGAGGAGAGCCTCTGCCCGACCGCCCTGTCTGGGAGGTGAGGAGCGCCTCTGCCTGGCCGCCACCCCGTCTGGGAGGAAGTGAGGAGCGTCTCTGCCCGGCCGCCCCGTCTGGGAAGTGAGGAGCGCCTCTGCCCGGCCGCCCGGTCTGGGAAGTGAGGAGCGCCTCTGCCCGGCCGCCCCCTCTGGGAAGTAAGGAGCGCCTCTGCTCGGCCGCCCCGTCTGGGAAGTGAGGAGCGCCTCTGCCCGGCCGCCCCCTCTGGGAAGTGAGGAGCGCCTCTGCTCGGCTGCCCCGTCTGGGAAGTGAGGAGCGCCTCTGCCCGGCCGCCCCGTCTGGGAGGTGAGGAGCGCCTCTGTCCGGCTGCCACCCGGTCTGGGAGGAAGTGAGGAGCGCCTCTGCCTGGGCGGCCCCGTCTGGGAAGCGAGGAGCGCCTCTGCCCGGCCGCCCTGTCTGGGAGGTGAGGAGCGCCTCTGCCCGGCTGCCCTGTCTGGGAGGTGTACCCAACAGCTCTGAAGAGACAGCGACCATCGGGAGCAGGCCATGAGGACGATGGCGGTTTTGTTGAAAGGAAGGGGGGGGAAGTGTGGGGAAAGAAAGGACAGATCAGATTGTTGCTGTGTTTGTGTAGAAAAGGGTGGGTATAGGAGACTCCATTTTGTTCTGACTAGGAGAAATTCTTCTGCCTTGGGATGCTGTTGATCTATGGCCTTGCCCCCAGCCCCGTGCTCTCTGAAACATGTGCTGTGTCAAGTCAGGGTTAAATGGATTAAGGGCGGTGCAAGATGTGCTTTGTTAAACAGATGCTTGAAGGCAGCATGCTCTTTAAGAGTCATCACCACTCCCTAATCTCAAGTACCCAGGGGCACAAACACTGCAGAAGGCCGCAGGGACCTCTGCCTAGGAAAACCAGAGACCTTTGTTCGTGTGTTTATCTCCTGACCTTCTCTCCACTATTATCCTATGACCCTCCCATATCCCCCTCTCCGAGAAACACCCAAGAATGATCAATAAATAATTCATAAATTAAAAAAAAAAAAGAAATTGAATATAGGGTGCTATGCTCTGAATGTGTCCCCCTAAAATTAATCACCAATGCCATAGGATTAGGAAGTAGGGCTTTTAGGTAGTGATTCAGTCATGAAGGGAGAGTCTTCACGAATGAGTTTAGGATCCTTACACAAGGACTGGAGGGAGTGGGCTTCCCCTGTTTTGCCCTTCCGCCTTCTGCCATGTGAGGACACAGTGCATCTCCTCCTGAAGACACAGTGCACAAGATACCATCTTGGATGCAGAGACCAGGCCCTCACCAGACACCAGTCCTGCTGGCACCCTGATCTTGGACTTCTAGCCTATGGAACTGTGAGAAATATATTTCTGTTCTTCAGAAATTACCCAGCCTAGTGTATTTTCTTATATAGTAGCACAAACTCATTAAGGCATAATTCCTCTTATCATTTTCTTCTACCATTTTCTTTGTTGCCTCTTTAGCACTGGGTCATTTTATATTTGATCCTTCATAATATCTCTTACTTTTGGTTTTTCACATTTCTGTTCCAAGTGTATTCTTAGATATATATTTTCCACGATTAGTATCCAGGTCAGAAAGTCCAGAATATGTTCTTTTAAGGGTTCCATTTCTGCAACAATAAAGTATTAATGCCTCCTGTAAACTAGGTATTTCCTTTCCAATTGTAACTGCCATCTGGAAGCAAAGTAGAATTACAGTCCATGAGTGTGGAGGTGATTTTTCAAGTATCTAGAGTATGGTTAAATGCTGGTTTTTAATGACACAGATACATTGATTGCTTGGCACACTAAGGTATCAGTTGCTAGTTATCTCTGTATTTATCCATATGGTTACAGAGGGAAAGTACAGACCGTGAAGTTGGACCAGCTGTCATACCCACAACATTTGGGGAGCTTTGATTTTTTTTTAACCTTTAGCTGCTTAACTGTAACACATAGCAGCTCAGGTGAAAAGCATCTTTATTGTGGGGACTTTCCCTTAGTGCTCTGTGGCACAAAAGTGCAGACCTATGTAGAAGCATTTAAGTATTTTGTGCATCAACAGGAAAATTAAAGGAACAAATTCTTATTGTATCCTTTAGTCCCTGAAGACAAAACCACAGTGACAGTAACTGGGTCATGGCATTGTATTCAGAGAGGGTCAGCCTTGGTCTTTCAGAGAGAAACCCCTTTACCCCACCATCAAGACTCACAGAGCAGATGGGAAAGTTCAGGTGGAACATGCAGTGAATAGCAAACATGGTGACAGGGGCTCACTGCCATGCACTGCCATGCCTGCCATGGTCAGCAGACCTGTCTTCTACTTGACAACAGGCAAGTGAGAAACATTTTCTTGGAGATTTTCTTGATTCTTCCCAGTTGTGGCAGGATGGACTGACTTAGAGGAGCTCAGGAAGGTTGTTAAACAACACAGAAACACAAGACGAATTGTACTCCTCATCACGCCTATGTTAGAGCAGCAGGTCCTTGAAGCCTCAGCCACTCCTGGACACAGCATAATGCCCCTAATGATTTGAAATTTGGCTGCTAATCCCTGTATCCAGGGACAAAAAGAGACATAAACAACAAAAAGTTATAAAATAAGTGTGCCTAACATCTGCTTATTGTGGGAGGTAGGGATTTAAGATATAAGAATTTAGCTGCATGTGGAAGCTCACATCTGTAATCTCAGCACATTGGGAGGCCAACGCAGGAGGACGGCTTGAGCCCAGGTGTTTGACATGAGCCAGGCAACACAGTAAGTCCCCATTCGTACAAAAATATTTTTGAAGAAAAGTAGTTGAGTGTGCGGGCACATATCTGTAGTCCCAGGTACGTGGGACGCTGAGGCAAGAAAATTGCTCAAGCCTGGGAGATTGAGGCTGTAGTGAGCTATGATCACAACAATGCACGCCAGCCTGTGAGTCCGGAGACCCGAAACGGCACCCTCAAGCAGGGTCCACCTCCACCAGTAGAAATCGGCTCAAGGAGGTCCTGAGGACAGGACTCCCGGGGTCTTGCCCTGGGGTGCCGGAAGCCCCCACTCCCACAATGCCCCCTACTACATCCCCGCTCCAGCCACCACCGCGACTGCCACAGAAACCCCCGTCCACGCATCACAGAACCTGTTTAAAACGGCCGCAGCCAGACCTTGAAGAGCAAACCAGGCGTTGCCCTGGGAAATGCGCATGCGCGAGGCGCGAGCCCATTATCCTGTCACAGTTACTCCAACGGTTGGCTGAGGACGACTCCCTGAACCTTATCAAAGCAGGAGCCCTTCGTGGCAGTGAGTTGGTGTTGAGGCTCCAGCCTGACCAATCCTATGGGTCGACAAAACAGTTTCAGGACACCAGAATACACGGAGAGTCGACCATGATGCAGAAAGAGCAGAGGGAGTCCAGGGAAAACAGCGCAGCCTCACAGCCTCAGGCCTGCACGGACAGTGCTCAGGTGAGTGCCCCCAAAACAGCTGCCCCCCGCGATGTCGAGGACAGGTCAGCCTGTGTGCCCGTGGGCTGCACTCCACCCTAGGGTCGTACTCCTGAAGAGCAGAACCCCAGGGATTGCCTGGGGGTGTGCGTTTCTAGGCCACTGCTCTATGTCTGTGGACCTGTGTCTCCCATTCTCTCTTCTATGTCTCTCACTCTCTGTCTGTGTCTCTTGCTTTCTCTGTCTCTGTGTGTGTGCCCGTGTGTGTGTGTGTGTGTGTGTGTATGTGTTGGGAACAATGTGCCCAGTGAGCCACGAAGAGGTTTCTTGCATGTCAGCCTACGTTCATGCAGCCTCTTTCTGCATTTCTGCTTGGCTCAGGTTGTCAGTTGTCCATCGTTTCCGGGGCGGTTCCACATTGGTTTCTGAAGGCCTCGACGATGTGAGGAGATGCGTCTTCCACAAAGACATTGAAATTTCATACCGATCCTGAGCTACCTCTTTTCTACGATCAACATGACCACACTATAGGAAAACAACAACAACAACAAAAGCCTCACTGGAGCTACTTGTCTTGCAGGAGGGGAGCAGACCGACTTGAAAGGAAACAGTGCTATCTCCTTGTGGCTCTTCTCTGAGAAAAGAAGCCCCACACCGAAATCTTACAGAAGTTGAGAACGGGACATGGCAGGATTCCGGTCAACGGATTCCTGGCCTCTAAGGACAAGTAACCCCTTTGGCACTCCTCCCCTTATGCGCGTGGCGGTGGTTTCCAGGTGCTGTATGTCTTTCCCGGGGATTGTTGGAAAGGTCACCTTTACCCCCCTTCCAAGGGGCACATGCGTGGACACCATTGTTGGTTTCGCCATCGCACCATATGCCCCGGTGACACACATTCACACCATCTGCTCTGGGATACACTGGTGCCACGCGTGATCGCATTGTCTTCACCTCGGATTCGCCCCGTCCCTGTTTGAACCTGTCCTGAAAGCGGTGTCGGCTTGCAGGAGCACCAGGGCTTTTAGAAGTGGGGCACGCCACTGCTCTTTCAAAGGAAGACGGAGGCAGAGGGATCACGGTTCAGTGAACTTTCAGCTGACGCCATGCCTTGAGGGCCATGGGATCATTCTGTGATGCAGGGAGGCCCTGTCTGCCTCACCAGATATGCTGAGTCCATTCTTTCTCACACGGAGGGGTCCAAACTCGGATCTGAAGAGGAGTTCTAAGAACCCAGCAGCCGCCCTGAAGCTCCCCGTCCATCGGTGGAAGTCGGCTCAAGGAGTACCTGAAGAAGGGACTCCTTGGGGCTTGGCCCTGGGACATCCGCGGCCCCCTCTCCCACGCCGCCCCAAACTGGACCCCGGATCCAGCCGCCGCCGCGGCTGCAGCAGGAGCCTCGCTGCTGCCGCCGCCGCGCAGCGGTGGCCTAATTTAAAGGGGACACAGCCTGACTGCCAGGAGCGGAGCGCGATTCGGCCCAGCCAGTGCTCATGCGCGAGGCGAGAGCGGCTTCTCCCGTCACAGTGCTTCCCACGGTTGTCTTAGAAACCAGTCCCTGAGGCTTGGCAAAGCAGGAGCCCTCCGTGGCAGTGCTTGGGTGTCGGGGCTCTGAGGCTCCGGCCTGACCTCTCCACGGGGTCCACGGGAACGTCTCCGGATGGCAGGAGTCGCAAAGGGCCGACCAGGATGAGGAAACCCCGGGCGGAGTCCGCGGGAAGCAGCACGGCATCCCAGCCTCAGGCCTGCCCTGACGGTGTTGGGGTGAGTCTCCTCAAAAGTCCTGCCGCCATGATCTCGAGGACAGGTCGGCCTGCGTGCCCCTGGGCTGCTCTCTCACCCTAGGGTCGTTCTGGTCGAGAGCAGAATCCCGCAGCCTCAGGGGTTGCCTGCGGGTGTGTGTTTCAATGGCTCTGCTCTAGGACTCTGTGTGAGTGTCTGTGTGTGTGTGTGTCGTTTGTGTGTGTGTGTGTGTGTGTGTGTCTGTGTGTGTGTGTGTCTCCCATTCTCTCTTCTCTCTGTGTCTCTCAGTCTCTGTGTGTTTCTTTCCCTCTCTCTGTCGGTTTGTGTGTGTGTGCGCCCGTGTGCGTGTGTGTCTTTGGCCGAACGTACCCTGTGCGCCACAAACCGATTTCCACCATGTCGGCCTGTCTTTGGTGAGCCTCTTTGTGCGTCTCTGCCTGGGTCATGGAGCCCGTTGTCAATCGTCTTCGCCGCCGCGGATCCGCTTTGGGTGTGTGAAGACCTGGTCCACGTGAGGGGATACGTCGGTCCCGGAGCAATGGAAATCTCATCCCCGTCCTGAGCGGCCTCTTTTCTGGGATCCAGATGAACACACTGCAGCCAAGGACAAGATCCCCACAGGAGCTCTGAGAAATGAAGCCACACCACCATACAGTCTGGAAGAGGAAGCCGGGAATGGGAGATGGCAACTATCCCTGTCACTGGAACGCTGGCTTCTCTGGACAAGCCACCCTTTTGGGACCCCTCCCCTTATGCCCGTGGCGGTGGCACGGTGCTGTATCCTGCCTGGGCTCTGGGCTCTGGCCTCTGCTCTGTCCTCCCTCTTGCTCTGCCTCCCCTGTTTCTCAGGGGCCCGGATGCCTCTCGCTCTGGCCACATGTCTTCAACAAAGATGACTTCCCAGTCCGTCAGGGAGACACTTCCTGGGGATCCCTGTCATGATTCTTTCTCTCTCCAGACGTGTTTCTGCTTCATTGGTCAGGTCTCATGACCCTGAAGCTCTTGGCTTCCATCCGTGTCTCAGACAGGGAAGCTTCCTTCTTCTCCACGTTTCCCCTCATGGGTGGGTGGATTGCCTAGAATGAGCGCTAGGCGACCGTGACTGGCCTTGTCTTCTAGGACAGGTGGTGTCGCGTTTCCTCTGCACTTCCTGTCTCATTCTGGAGGGACATCCTCTCCTCTGCTCCTGGGTGGACTGACTTCCTTGATGTTCGGGCCGAAACGAATGTCAGGGAACCAAAGGGACTGGGCTGGGGCTGGGGCTGGGGCTGGGCGCAGGGGAGGTTTCGTCGGGGCTACCAGGGCGGTGGAGGGTTGGGGATGGGGCGAATTTTGCGGAAACCTCTTTGCTCCTCTGGTAGGCGTTTGAAAACGCGGCTTGGGTCAGGCACAGGCCCCCCAGCCCCGCGGTTCCCAGACGTTCTTTGATTTTCCTCGGCATTGAGGGGCACTTTCATCCCTTGTTCCCCCCTTCCACCGGACCATGCCTGGAATCTACCGTTTGTTTCGCCGTCGCCCCGCCCCATATGCCTCCGGTGACACACGTTCACACCGTCTGCTGTGGGATCCGCCAGTGCCACGCGTGGTCACATGGTCTCCACCTCGGAATCGCCCCCGTTCTTGTTTGCACGTGTCCCGTAAGGCGCGGTCGGCTCTCCGGAGCCCCAGGGCTTTTAGAAGCGGGGCAGGCCACTGCTCTTTCAGAGGAGGAGGGAGGCAGAGGGATGATGGATCAGTGAATTTTCAGCTGACACTACGCCTTGAGACCTATGGGATCATTCTGTGCTGCGGCGAGGCCCGGCCTGCCTCACCACGTATGGTGAGCCCATCCTATTTCACTCGGAGGGGGCCGAAATCGGATCTGAAGCGGAGTCCCGGGGACACAGCAGGCGTCCTCAAGCTCCCCCTCCCTCGGTGGATGTCGGCTCAGGGAGGTCCTGAGGACAGGACTCCTGGGGTTTGGCCCTGGGACAGGACACCCGCGGCCCCCTCTCCCACGCCGCCCCAAACTGGACCCCGGATCCAGCCACCGCCACGGCTGCAGCAGGAGCCTCGCTGCTGCCGCCGCCGCGCAGCGGTGGCCTAATTTAAAGGGGACGCAGCCTGACTGCCAGGAGCGGAGCGCGAGTCGGCCCAGCCAGTGCGCATGCGCGAGGCGCGAGCGGCTTCTCCCGTCACAGTGCTTCCCACGGTTGTCTTAGAAACCAGTCCCTGAGGCTTGGCAAAGCAGGAGCCCTCCGTAGCAGTGCTTGGGTGTCGGGGCTCTGAGGCTCCGGCCTGACCTCTCCACGGGGTCGACGGGAGCGTCTCCGGATGGCAGGAGTCGCAAAGGGCCGGCCAGGATGAGGAAACCCCGGGCGGAGTCCGCGGGAAGCAGCACGGCATCCAGCCTCAGGCCTGCCCTGACGGTGTCGGGGTGAGTCTCCCCAAAAGTCCTGCCGCCGTGATCTCGAGGACAGGTCGGCCTGCGTGCCCCTGGGCTGCTCTCTCACCCGAGGGTCGTTCTGGTCGAGAGCAGAACCCCGCAGCCTCAGGGGTTGCCTGCGGTTGTGTGTTTCAATGGCTCTCCTCTAGGACTCTGTGTGAGTGTCTGTGTGTGTGTGTGTCGTTTCTGTGTGTGTGTGTGTGTGTGTGTGTGTGTGTGTGTGTGTCTCCCATTCTCTCTTCTCTCTGTGTCTCTCAGTCTCTGTGTGTTTCTTTCCCTCTCTCTGTCGGTTAGTGTGTGTGTGCGCCCGTGTGCGTGTGTGTCTTTGGCCGAACGTACCCTGTGCGCCACAAACCGATTTCCACCATGTCGGCCTGTCTTTGGTGAGCCTCTTTGTGCGTCTCTGCCTGGGTCATGGAGCCGGTTGTCAACCGTCTTCGCCGCCGAGGATCCGCTTTGGGTGTGTGAAGACCTGGTCCACGTGAGGAGATACGTCGGTCCCGGAGCAATGGAAATCTCATCCCCGTCCTGAGCGGCCTCTTTTCTGGGATCCAGATGAACACACTGCAGCCAAGGACAAGATCCCCACAGGAGCTCTGAGAAATGAAGCCACACCACCATACAGTCTGGAAGAGGAAGCCGGGAATGGGAGATGGCAACTATCCCTGTCACTGGAACGCTGGCTTCTCTGGACAAGCCACCCTTTTGGGACCCCTCCCCTTATGCCCGTGGCGGTGGCACGGTGCTGTATCCTGCCTGGGCTCTGGGCTCTGGCCTCTGCTCTGTCCTCCCTCTTGCTCTGCCTCCCCTGTTTCTCAGGGGCCCGGATGCCTCTCGCTCTGGCCACATGTCTTCAACAAAGATGACTTCCCAGTCCGTCAGGGAGACACTTCCTGGGGATCCCTTTCATGATTCTTTCTCTCTCCAGACGTGTTTCTGCTTCATTGGTCAGGTCTCATGACCCTGAAGCTCTTGGCTTCCATCCGTGTCTCAGACAGGGAAGCTTCCTTCTTCTCCACGTTTCCCCTCAGGGGTGGGTGGATTGCCTTGAATGAGCGCTAGGCGACCGTGACTGGCCTTGTCTTCTAGGACAGGTGGTGTCGCGTTTCCTCTGCACTTCCTGTCTCATTCTGGAGGGACATCCTCTCCTCTGCTCCTGGGTGGACTGACTTCCTTGATGTTCGGGCCGAAACGAATGTCAGGGAACCAAAGGGACTGGGCTGGGGCTGGGGCTGGGGCTGGGCGCAGGGGAGGTTTCGTCGGGGCTACCAGGGCGGTGAAGGGTTGGGGATGGGGCGAATTTTGCAGAAACCTCTTTGCTCCTCTGGTAGGCGTTTGAAAACGCGGCTTGGGTCAGGCACAGGACCCCCAGCCCCGCAGTTCCCATTCGTTCTTTGATTTTCCTCGGCATTGATGGGCACTTTCGTCCCTTGTACCCCCTTCCACCGGACCATGCCTGGAATCTACCGTT
Source organism: Pongo pygmaeus (assembly GCF_028885625.2). NCBI lineage: Eukaryota > Metazoa > Chordata > Mammalia > Primates > Hominidae > Pongo > Pongo pygmaeus. The sequence goes on along the minus strand of NC_072392.2, from coordinate 25,632,357 downwards.
TGTTTCGCCGTCGCCCCGCCCCATATGCCTCCGGTGACACACGTTCACACCGTCTGCTGTGGGATCCGCCAGTGCCACGCGTGGTCACATGGTCTCCACCTCGGAATCGCCCCCGTTCCTGTTTGCACGTGTCCCGTAAGGCGCGGTCGGCTCTCCGGAGCCCCAGGGCTTTTAGAAGCGGGGCAGGCCACTGCTCCTTCAGAGGAGGAGGGAGGCAGAGGGCTGATGGATCAGTGAATTTTCAGCTGACACTACGCCTTGAGACCTATGGGATCATTCTGTGCTGCGGCGAGGCCTGGCCTGCCTCACCACGTATGGTGAGCCCATCCTATTTCACTCGGAGGGGGCCGAAATCGGATCTGAAGCGGAGTCCCGGGGACACAGCAGGCGTCCTCAAGCTCCCCCTCCCTCGGTGGAAGTCGGCTCAGGGAGGTCCTGAGGTCAGGACTCCTGGGGTTTGGCCCTGGGACAGGACACCCGCGGCCCCCACTCCCACGCCGCCCCAAACTGGACCCCGGATCCAGCCGCCGCCACGGCTGCAGCAGGAGCCTCGCTGCTGCCGCCGCCGCGCAGCGGTGGCCTAATTTAAAGGGGACGCAGCCTGACTGCCAGGAGCGGAGCGCGAGTCGGCCCAGCCAGTGCGCATGCGCGAGGCGCGAGCGGCTTCTCCCGTCACAGTGCTTCCCACGGTTGTCTTAGAAACCAGTCCCTGAGGCTTGGCAAAGCAGGAGCCCTCCTTGGCAGTGCTTGGGTATCGGGGCTCTGAGGCTCCGGCCTGTCCTCTCCACGGGGTCGACGAGAGCGTCTCCGGATGGCAGGAGTCGCAAAGGGCCGGCCAGGATGAGGAAACCCCGGGCGGAGTCCGCGGGAAGCAGCACGGCATCCAGCCTCAGGCCTGCCCTGACGGTGTCGGGGTGAGTCTCCCCAAAAGTCCTGCCGCCGTGATCTCGAGGACAGGTCGGCCTGCGTGCCCCTGGGCTGCTCTCTCACCCGAGGGTCGTTCTGGTCGAGAGCAGCACCCCGCAGCCTCAGGGGTTGCCTGCGGGTGTGTGTTTCAATGGCTCTGCTCTAGGACTCTGTGTGAGTGTCTGTGTGTGTGTGTGTGTCGTTTGTGTGTGTGTGTGTGTGTGTGTGTGTGTGTCTGTGTGTGTGTGTGTCTCCCATTCTCTCTTCTCTCTGTGTCTCTCAGTCTCTGTGTGTTTCTTTCCCTCTCTCTGTCGGTTTGTGTGTGTGTGCGCCCGTGTGCGTGTGTGTCTTTGGCCGAACGTACCCTGTGCGCCACAAACCGATTTCCACCATGTCGGCCTGTCTTTGGTGAGCCTCTTTGTGCGTCTCTGCCTGGGTCATGGAGCCCGTTGTCAATCGTCTTCGCCGCCGCGGATCCGCTTTGGGTGTGTGAAGACCTGGTCCACGTGAGGAGATACGTCGGTCCCGGAGCAATGGAAATCTCATCCCCGTCCTGAGCGGCCTCTTTTCTGGGATCCAGATGAACACACTGCAGCCAAGGACAAGATCCCCACAGGAGCTCTGAGAAATGAAGCCACACCACCATACAGTCTGGAAGAGGAAGCCGGGAATGGGAGATGGCAACTATCCCTGTCACTGGAACGCTGGCTTCTCTGGACAAGCCACCCTTTTGGGACCCCTCCCCTTATGCCCGTGGCGGTGGCACGGTGCTGTATCCTGCCTGGGCTCTGGGCTCTGGCCTCTGCTCTGTCCTCCCTCTTGCTCTGCCTCCCCTGTTTCTCAGGGGCCCGGATGCCTCTCGCTCTGGCCACATGTCTTCAACAAAGATGACTTCCCAGTCCGTCAGGGAGACACTTCCTGGGGATCCCTGTCATGATTCTTTCTCTCTCCAGACGTGTTTCTCCTTCATTGGTCAGGTCTCATGACCCTGAAGCTCTTGGCTTCCATCCGTGTCTCAGACAGGGAAGCTTCCTTCTTCTCCACGTTTCCCCTCATGGGTGGGTGGATTGCCTAGAATGAGCGCTAGGCGACCGTGACTGGCCTTGTCTTCTAGGACAGGTGGTGTCGCGTTTCCTCTGCATTTCCTGTCTCATTCTGGAGGGACATCCTCTCCTCTGCTCCTGGGTGGACTGACTTCCTTGATGTTCGGGCCGAAACGAATGTCAGGGAACCAAAGGGACTGGGCTGGGGCTGGGGCTGGGGCTGGGTGCAGGGGAGGTTTCGTCGGGGCTACCAGGGCGGTGGAGGGTTGGGGATGGGGCGAATTTTGCAGAAACCTCTTTGCTCCTCTGCTAGGCGTTTGAAAACGCGGCTTGGGTCAGGCACAGGCCCCCCCAGCCCCGCGGTTCCCAGGCGTTCTTTGATTTTCCTCGGCATTGATGGGCACTTTCGTCCCTTGTTCCCCCCTTCCACCGGACCATGCCTGGAATCTACCGTTTGTTTCGCCGTCGCCCCGCCCCATATGCCTCCGGTGACACACGTTCACACCGTCTGCTGTGGGATCCGCCAGTGCCACGCGTGGTCACATGGTCTCCACCTCGGAATCGCCCCCGTTCCTGTTTGCACGTGTCCCGTAAGGCACGGTCGGCTCTCCGGAGCCCCAGGGCTTTTAGAAGCGGGGCAGGCCACTGCTCTTTCAGAGGAGGAGGGAGGCAGAGGGCTGATGGATCAGTGAATTTTCAGCTGACACTACGCCTTGAGACCTATGGGATCATTCTCTGCTGCGGCGAGGCCCGGCCTGCCTCACCACGTATGGTGAGCCCATTCTATTTCACTCGGACGGGGCCGAAATCGGATCTGAAGCGGAGTCCCGGGGACACAGCAGGCGTCCTCAAGCTCCCCCTCCCTCGGTGGAAGTCGGCTCAGGGAGGTCCTGAGGACAGGACTCCTGGGGTTTGGCCCTGGGACAGGACACCCGCGGCCCCCTCTCCCACGCCGCCCCAAACTGGACCCCGGATCCAGCCGCCGCCGCGGCTGCAGCAGGAGCCTCGCTGCTGCCGCCGCCGCGCAGCGGTGGCCTAATTTAAAGGGGACGCAGCCTGACTGCCAGGAGCGGAGCGCGAGTCGGCCCAGCCAGTGCGCATGCGCGAGGCGCGAGCGGCTTCTCCCGTCACAGTGCTTCCCACGGTTGTCTTAGAAACCAGTCCCTGAGGCTTGGCAAAGCAGGAGCCCTCCGTGGCAGTGCTTGGGTGTCGGGGCTCTGAGGCTCCGGCCTGACCTCTCCACGGGGTCGACGGGAACGTCTCCGGATGGCAGGAGTCGCAAAGGGCCGACCAGGATGAGGAAACCCTGGGCGGAGTCCGCGGGAAGCAGCACGGCATCCCAGCCTCAGGCCTGCCCTGACGGTGTCGGGGTGAGTCTCCCCAAAAGTCCTGCCGCCGTGATCTCGAGGACAGGTCGGCCTGCGTGCCCCTGGGCTGCTCTCTCACCCGAGGGTCGTTCTGGTCGAGAGCAGAACCCCGCAGCCTCAGGGGTTGCCTGCGGGTGTGTGTTTCAATGGCTCTGCTCTAGGACTCTGTGTGAGTGTCTGTGTGTGTGTGTGTGTCGTTTGTGTGTGTGTGTGTGTGTGTGTGTGTGTGTGTCTGTGTGTGTGTGTGTCTCCCATTCTCTCTTCTCTCTGTGTCTCTCAGTCTCTGTGTGTTTCTTTCCCTCTCTCTGTCGGTTTGTGTGTGTGTGCGCCCGTGTGCGTGTGTGTCTTTGGCCGAACGTACCCTGTGCGCCACAAACCGATTTCCACCATGTCGGCCTGTCTTTGGTGAGCCTCTTTGTGCGTCTCTGCCTGGGTCATGGAGCCCGTTGTCAATCGTCTTCGCCGCCGCGGATCCGCTTTGGGTGTGTGAAGACCTGGTCCACGTGAGGAGATACGTCGGTCCCGGAGCAATGGAAATCTCATCCCCGTCCTGAGCGGCCTCTTTTCTGGGATCCAGATGAACACACTGCAGCCAAGGACAAGATCCCCACAGGAGCTCTGAGAAATGAAGCCACACCACCATACAGTCTGGAAGAGGAAGCCGGGAATGGGAGATGGCAACTATCCCTGTCACTGGAACGCTGGCTTCTCTGGACAAGCCACCCTTTTGGGACCCCTCCCCTTATGCCCGTGGCGGTGGCACGGTGCTGTATCCTGCCTGGGCTCTGGGCTCTGGCCTCTGCTCTGTCCTCCCTCTTGCTCTGCCTCCCCTGTTTCTCAGGGGCCCGGATGCCTCTCGCTCTGGCCACATGTCTTCAACAAAGATGACTTCCCAGTCCGTCAGGGAGACACTTCCTGGGGATCCCTGTCATGATTCTTTCTCTCTCCAGACGTGTTTCTCCTTCATTGGTCAGGTCTCATGACCCTGAAGCTCTTGGCTTCCATCCGTGTCTCAGACAGGGAAGCTTCCTTCTTCTCCACGTTTCCCCTCATGGGTGGGTGGATTGCCTAGAATGAGCGCTAGGCGACCGTGACTGGCCTTGTCTTCTAGGACAGGTGGTGTCGCGTTTCCTCTGCATTTCCTGTCTCATTCTGGAGGGACATCCTCTCCTCTGCTCCTGGGTGGACTGACTTCCTTGATGTTCGGGCCGAAACGAATGTCAGGGAACCAAAGGGACTGGGCTGGGGCTGGGGCTGGGGCTGGGTGCAGGGGAGGTTTCGTCGGGGCTACCAGGGCGGTGGAGGGTTGGGGATGGGGCGAATTTTGCAGAAACCTCTTTGCTCCTCTGCTAGGCGTTTGAAAACGCGGCTTGGGTCAGGCACAGGCCCCCCCAGCCCCGCGGTTCCCAGGCGTTCTTTGATTTTCCTCGGCATTGATGGGCACTTTCGTCCCTTGTTCCCCCCTTCCACCGGACCATGCCTGGAATCTACCGTTTGTTTCGCCGTCGCCCCGCCCCATATGCCTCCGGTGACACACGTTCACACCGTCTGCTGTGGGATCCGCCAGTGCCACGCGTGGTCACATGGTCTCCACCTCGGAATCGCCCCCGTTCCTGTTTGCACGTGTCCCGTAAGGCACGGTCGGCTCTCCGGAGCCCCAGGGCTTTTAGAAGCGGGGCAGGCCACTGCTCTTTCAGAGGAGGAGGGAGGCAGAGGGCTGATGGATCAGTGAATTTTCAGCTGACACTACGCCTTGAGACCTATGGGATCATTCTCTGCTGCGGCGAGGCCCGGCCTGCCTCACCACGTATGGTGAGCCCATTCTATTTCACTCGGACGGGGCCGAAATCGGATCTGAAGCGGAGTCCCGGGGACACAGCAGGCGTCCTCAAGCTCCCCCTCCCTCGGTGGAAGTCGGCTCAGGGAGGTCCTGAGGACAGGACTCCTGGGGTTTGGCCCTGGGACAGGACACCCGCGGCCCCCTCTCCCACGCCGCCCCAAACTGGACCCCGGATCCAGCCGCCGCCGCGGCTGCAGCAGGAGCCTCGCTGCTGCCGCCGCCGCGCAGCGGTGGCCTAATTTAAAGGGGACGCAGCCTGACTGCCAGGAGCGGAGCGCGAGTCGGCCCAGCCAGTGCGCATGCGCGAGGCGCGAGCGGCTTCTCCCGTCACAGTGCTTCCCACGGTTGTCTTAGAAACCAGTCCCTGAGGCTTGGCAAAGCAGGAGCCCTCCGTGGCAGTGCTTGGGTGTCGGGGCTCTGAGGCTCCGGCCTGACCTCTCCACGGGGTCGACGGGAACGTCTCCGGATGGCAGGAGTCGCAAAGGGCCGACCAGGATGAGGAAACCCTGGGCGGAGTCCGCGGGAAGCAGCACGGCATCCCAGCCTCAGGCCTGCCCTGACGGTGTCGGGGTGAGTCTCCCCAAAAGTCCTGCCGCCGTGATCTCGAGGACAGGTCGGCCTGCGTGCCCCTGGGCTGCTCTCTCACCCGAGGGTCGTTCTGGTCGAGAGCAGAACCCCGCAGCCTCAGGGGTTGCCTGCGGGTGTGTGTTTCAATGGCTCTGCTCTAGGACTCTGTGTGAGTGTCTGTGTGTGTGTGTGTGTCGTTTGTGTGTGTGTGTGTGTGTGTGTGTGTGTGTGTCTGTGTGTGTGTGTGTCTCCCATTCTCTCTTCTCTCTGTGTCTCTCAGTCTCTGTGTGTTTCTTTCCCTCTCTCTGTCGGTTTGTGTGTGTGTGCGCCCGTGTGCGTGTGTGTCTTTGGCCGAACGTACCCTGTGCGCCACAAACCGATTTCCACCATGTCGGCCTGTCTTTGGTGAGCCTCTTTGTGCGTCTCTGCCTGGGTCATGGAGCCCGTTGTCAATCGTCTTCGCCGCCGCGGATCCGCTTTGGGTGTGTGAAGACCTGGTCCACGTGAGGAGATACGTCGGTCCCGGAGCAATGGAAATCTCATCCCCGTCCTGAGCGGCCTCTTTTCTGGGATCCAGATGAACACACTGCAGCCAAGGACAAGATCCCCACAGGAGCTCTGAGAAATGAAGCCACACCACCATACAGTCTGGAAGAGGAAGCCGGGAATGGGAGATGGCAACTATCCCTGTCACTGGAACGCTGGCTTCTCTGGACAAGCCACCCTTTTGGGACCCCTCCCCTTATGCCCGTGGCGGTGGCACGGTGCTGTATCCTGCCTGGGCTCTGGGCTCTGGCCTCTGCTCTGTCCTCCCTCTTGCTCTGCCTCCCCTGTTTCTCAGGGGCCCGGATGCCTCTCGCTCTGGCCACATGTCTTCAACAAAGATGACTTCCCAGTCCGTCAGGGAGACACTTCCTGGGGATCCCTGTCATGATTCTTTCTCTCTCCAGACGTGTTTCTGCTTCATTGGTCAGGTCTCATGACCCTGAAGCTCTTGGCTTCCATCCGTGTCTCAGACAGGGAAACTTCCTTCTTCTCCACGTTTCCCCTCATGGGTGGGTGGATTGCCTAGAATGAGCGCTAGGCGACCGTGACTGGCCTTGTCTTCTAGGACAGGTGGTGTCGCGTTTCCTCTGCACTTCCTGTCTCATTCTGGAGGGACATCCTCTCCTCTGCTCCTGGGTGGACTGACTTCCTTGATGTTCGGGCCGAAACGAATGTCAGGGAACCAAAGGGACTGGGCTGGGGCTGGGGCTGGGGCTGGGTGCAGGGGAGGTTTCGTCGGGGCTACCAGGGCGGTGGAGGGTTGGGGATGGGGCGAATTTTGCAGAAACCTCTTTGCTCCTCTGGTAGGCGTTTGAAAACGCGGCTTGGGTCAGGCACAGGCCCCCCCAGCCCCGCGGTTCCCAGGCGTTCTTTGATTTTCCTCGGCATTGATGGGCACTTTCGTCCCTTGTTCCCCCCTTCCACCGGACCATGCCTGGAATCTATCGTTTGTTTCGCCGTCGCCCCGCCCCATATGCCTCCGGTGACACACGTTCACACCGTCTGCTGTGGGATCCGCCAGTGCCACGCGTGGTCACATGGTCTCCACCTCGGAATCGCCCCCGTTCCTGTTTGCACGTGTCCCGTAAGGCACGGTCGGCTCTCCGGAGCCCCAGGGCTTTTAGAAGCGGGGCAGGCCACTGCTCTTTCAGAGGAGGAGGGAGGCAGAGGGCTGATGGATCAGTGAATTTTCAGCTGACACTACGCCTTGAGACCTATGGGATCATTCTCTGCTGCGGCGAGGCCCGGCCTGCCTCACCACGTATGGTGAGCCCATCCTATTTCACTCGGAGGGGGCCGAAATCGGATCTGAAGCGGAGTCCCGGGGACACAGCAGGCGTCTCAAGCTCCCCCTCCCTCGGTGGAAGTCGACTCAGGGAGGTCCAGAGGAGAGGACTCCTGGGGTTTGGCCCTGGGACAGGACACCCGCGGCCCCCTCGCCCACGCCGCCCCAAACTGGACCCCGGATCCAGCCGCCGCCACGGCTGCAGCAGGAGCCTCGCTGCTGCCGCCGCCGCGCAGCGGTGGCCTAATTTAAAGGGGACGCAGCCTGACTGCCAGGAGCGGAGCGCGAGTCGGCCCAGCCAGTGCGCATGCGCGAGGCGCGAGCGGCTTCTCCCGTCACAGTGCTTCCCACGGTTGTCTTAGAAACCAGTCCCTGAGGCTTGGCAAAGCAGGAGCCCTCCGTGGCAGTGCTTGGGTGTCGGGGCTCTGAGGCTCCGGCCTGACCTCTCCACGGGGTCGACGGGAACGTCTCCGGATGGCAGGAGTCGCAAAGGGCCGACCAGGATGAGGAAACCCCGGGCGGAGTCCGCGGGAAGCAGCACGGCATCCCAGCCTCAGGCCTGCCCTGACGGTGTCGGGGTGAGTCTCCCCAAAAGTCCTGCCGCCGTGATCTCGAGGACAGGTCGGCCTGCGTGCCCCTGGGCTGCTCTCTCACCCGAGGGTCGTTCTGGTCGAGAGCAGAACCCCGCAGCCTCAGGGGTTGCCTGCGGGTGTGTGTTTCAATGGCTCTGCTCTAGGACTCTGTGTGAGTGTCTGTGTGTGTGTGTGTGTCGTTTGTGTGTGTGTGTGTGTGTGTGTGTCTGTGTCTGTGTGTGTGTGTGTCTCCCATTCTCTCTTCTCTCTGTGTCTCTCAGTCTCTGTGTGTTTCTTTCCCTCTCTCTGTCGGTTTGTGTGTGTGTGCGCCCGTGTGCGTGTGTGTCTTTGGCCGAACGTACCCTGTGCGCCACAAACCGATTTCCACCATGTCGGCCTGTCTTTGGTGAGCCTCTTTGTGCGTCTCTGCCTGGGTCATGGAGCCCGTTGTCAATCGTCTTCGCCGCCGCGGATCCGCTTTGGGTGTGTGAAGACCTGGTCCACGTGAGGAGATACGTCGGTCCCGGAGCAATGGAAATCTCATCCCCGTCCTGAGCGGCCTCTTTTCTGGGATCCAGATGAACACACTGCAGCCAAGGACAAGATCCCCACAGGAGCTCTGAGAAATGAAGCCACACCACCATACAGTCTGGAAGAGGAAGCCGGGAATGGGAGATGGCAACTATCCCTGTCACTGGAACGCTGGCTTCTCTGGACAAGCCACCCTTTTGGGACCCCTCCCCTTATGCCCGTGGCGGTGGCACGGTGCTGTATCCTGCCTGGGCTCTGGGCTCTGGCCTCTGCTCTGTCCTCCCTCTTGCTCTGCCTCCCCTGTTTCTCAGGGGCCCGGATGCCTCTCGCTCTGGCCACATGTCTTCAACAAAGATGACTTCCCAGTCCGTCAGAGAGACACTTCCTGGGGATCCCTGTCATGATTCTTTCTCTCTCCAGACGTGTTTCTGCTTCATTGGTCAGGTCTCATGACCCTGAAGCTCTTGGCTTCCATCCGTGTCTCAGACAGGGAAGCTTCCTTCTTCTCCACGTTTCCCCTCATGGGTGGGTGGATTGCCTAGAATGAGCGCTAGGCGACCGTGACTGGCCTTGTCTTCTAGGACAGGTGGTGTCGCGTTTCCTCTGCACTTCCTGTCTCATTCTGGAGGGACATCCTCTCCTCTGCTCCTGGGTGGACTGACTTCCTTGATGTTCGGGCCGAAACGAATGTCAGGGAACCAAAGGGACTGGGCTGGGGCTGGGGCTGGGGCTGGGTGCAGGGGAGGTTTCGTCCGGGCTACCAGGGCGGTGGAGGGTTGGGGATGGGGCGAATTTTGCAGAAACCTCTTTGCTCCTCTGGTAGGCGTTTGAAAACGCGGCTTGGGTAAGGCACAGACCCCCCCAGCCCCGCGGTTCCCATTCGTTCTTTGATTTTCCTCGGCATTGATAGGCACTTTCGTCCCTTGTTCCCCCCTTCCACCGGACCATGCCTGGAATCTACCGTTTGTTTCGCCGTCGCCCCGCCCCATATGCCTCCGGTGACACACGTTCACACCGTCTGCTGTGGGATCCGCCAGTGCCACGCGTGGTCACATGGTCTCCACCTCGGAATCGCCCCCGTTCCTGTTTGCACGTGTCCCGTAAGGCACGGTCGGCTCTCCGGAGCCCCGGGGCTTTTAGAAGCGGGGCAGGCCACTGCTCTTTCAGAGGAGGAGGGAGGCAGAGGGCTGATGGATCAGTGAATTTTCAGCTGACACTACGCCTTGAGACCTATGGGATCATTCTCTGCTGCGGCGAGGCCCGGCCTGCCTCACCACGTATGGTGAGCCCATCCTATTTCACTCGGACGGGGCCGAAATCGGATCTGAAGCGGAGTCCCGGGGACACAGCAGGCGTCCTCAAGCTCCCCCTCCCTCGGTGGAAGTCGGCTCAGGGAGGTCCTGAGGACAGGACTCCTGGGGTTTGGCCCTGGGACAGGACACCCGCGGCCCCCTCTCCCACGCCGCCCCAAACTGGACCCCGGATCCAGCCGCCGCCGCGGCTGCAGCAGGAGCCTCGCTGCTGCCGCCGCCGCGCAGCGGTGGCCTAATTTAAAGGGGACGCAGCCTGACTGCCAGGAGCGGAGCGCGAGTCGGCCCAGCCAGTGCGCATGCGCGAGGCGCGAGCGGCTTCTCCCGTCACAGTGCTTCCCACGGTTGTCTTAGAAACCAGTCCCTGAGGCTTGGCAAAGCAGGAGCCCTCCGTGGCAGTGCTTGGGTGTCGGGGCTCTGAGGCTCCGGCCTGACCTCTCCACGGGGTCGACGGGAACGTCTCCGGATGGCAGGAGTCGCAAAGGGCCGACCAGGATGAGGAAACCCCGGGCGGAGTCCGCGGGAAGCAGCACGGCATCCCAGCCTCAGGCCTGCCCTGACGGTGTCGGGGTGAGTCTCCCCAAAAGTCCTGCCGCCGTGATCTCGAGGACAGGTCGGCCTGCGTGCCCCTGGGCTGCTCTCTCACCCGAGGGTCGTTCTGGTCGAGAGCAGAACCCCGCAGCCTCAGGGGTTGCCTGCGGGTGTGTGTTTCAATGGCTCTGCTCTAGGACTCTGTGTGAGTGTCTGTGTGTGTGTGTGTGTCGTTTGTGTGTGTGTGTGTGTGTGTGTGTGTGTGTGTGTCTGTGTGTGTGTGTGTCTCCCATTCTCTCTTCTCTCTGTGTCTCTCAGTCTCTGTGTGTTTCTTTCCCTCTCTCTGTCGGTTTGTGTGTGTGTGCGCCCGTGTGCGTGTGTGTCTTTGGCCGAACGTACCCTGTGCGCCACAAACCGATTTCCACCATGTCGGCCTGTCTTTGGTGAGCCTCTTTGTGCGTCTCTGCCTGGGTCATGGAGCCCGTTGTCAATCGTCTTCGCCGCCGCGGATCCGCTTTGGGTGTGTGAAGACCTGGTCCACGTGAGGAGATACGTCGGTCCCGGAGCAATGGAAATCTCATCCCCGTCCTGAGCGGCCTCTTTTCTGGGATCCAGATGAACACACTGCAGCCAAGGACAAGATCCCCACAGGAGCTCTGAGAAATGAAGCCACACCACCATACAGTCTGGAAGAGGAAGCCGGGAATGGGAGATGGCAACTATCCCTGTCACTGGAACGCTGGCTTCTCTGGACAAGCCACCCTTTTGGGACCCCTCCCCTTATGCCCGTGGCGGTGGCACGGTGCTGTATCCTGCCTGGGCTCTGGGCTCTGGCCTCTGCTCTGTCCTCCCTCTTGCTCTGCCTCCCCTGTTTCTCAGGGGCCCGGATGCCTCTCGCTCTGGCCACATGTCTTCAACAAAGATGACTTCCCAGTCCGTCAGGGAGACACTTCCTGGGGATCCCTGTCATGATTCTTTCTCTCTCCAGACGTGTTTCTGCTTCATTGGTCAGGTCTCATGACCCTGAAGCTCTTGGCTTCCAGACGTGTTTCTGCTTCATTGGTCAGGTCTCATGACCCTGAAGCTCTTGGCTTCCATCCGTGTCTCAGACAGGGAAGCTTCCTTCTTCTCCACGTTTCCCCTCATGGGTGGGTGGATTGCCTAGAATGAGCGCTAGGCGACCGTGACTGGCCTTGTCTTCTAGGACAGGTGGTGTCGCGTTTCCTCTGCACTTCCTGTCTCATTCTGGAGGGACATCCTCTCCTCTGCTCCTGGGTGGACTGACTTCCTTGATGTTCGGGCCGAAACGAATGTCAGGGAACCAAAGGGACTGGGCTGGGGCTGGGGCTGGGGCTGGGTGCAGGGGAGGTTTCGTCGGGGCTACCAGGGCGGTGGAGGGTTGGGTATGGGGCGAATTTTGCAGAAACCTCTTTGCTCCTCTGGTAGGCGTTTGAAAACGCGGCTTGGGTAAGGCACAGACCCCCCCAGCCCCGCGGTTCCCATTCGTTCTTTGATTTTCCTCGGCATTGATGGGCACTTTCGTCCCTTGTTCACCCCTTCCACCGGACCATGCCTGGAATCTACCGTTTGTTTCGCCGTCGCCCCGCCCCATATGCCTCCGGTGACACACGTTCACACCGTCTGCTGTGGGATCCGCCAGTGCCACGCGTGGTCACATGGTCTCCACCTCGGAATCGCCCCCGTTCCTGTTTGCACGTGTCCCGTAAGGCACGGTCGGCTCTCCGGAGCCCCGGGGCTTTTAGAAGCGGGGCAGGCCACTGCTCTTTCAGAGGAGGAGGGAGGCAGAGGGCTGATGGATCAGTGAATTTTCAGCTGACACTACGCCTTGAGACCTATGGGATCATTCTCTGCTGCGGCGAGGCCCGGCCTGCCTCACCACGTATGGTGAGCCCATCCTATTTCACTCGGAGGGGGCCGAAATCGGATCTGAAGCGGAGTCCCGGGGACACAGCAGGCGTCCTCAAGCTCCCCCTCCCTCGGTGGAAGTCGGCTCAGGGAGGTCCTGAGGACAGGACTCCTGGGGTTTGGCCCTGGGACAGGACACCCGCGGCCCCCTCTCCCACGCCGCCCCAAACTGGACCCCGGATCCAGCCGCCGCCGCGGCTGCAGCAGGAGCCTCGCTGCTGCCGCCGCCGCGCAGCGGTGGCCTAATTTAAAGGGGACGCAGCCTGACTGCCAGGAGCGGAGCGCGAGTCGGCCCAGCCAGTGCGCATGCGCGAGGCGCGAGCGGCTTCTCCCGTCACAGTGCTTCCCACGGTTGTCTTAGAAACCAGTCCCTGAGGCTTGGCAAAGCAGGAGCCCTCCGTGGCAGTGCTTGGGTGTCGGGGCTCTGAGGCTCCGGCCTGACCTCTCCACGGGGTCGACGGGAACGTCTCCGGATGGCAGGAGTCGCAAAGGGCCGACCAGGATGAGGAAACCCCGGGCGGAGTCCGCGGGAAGCAGCACGGCATCCCAGCCTCAGGCCTGCCCTGACGGTGTCGGGGTGAGTCTCCCCTAAAGTCCTGCCGCCGTGATCTCGAGGACAGGTCGGCCTGCGTGCCCCTGGGCTGCTCTCTCACCCGAGGGTCGTTCTGGTCGAGAGCAGAACCCCGCAGCCTCAGGGGTTGCCTGCGGGTGTGTGTTTCAATGGCTCTGCTCTAGGACTCTGTGTGAGTGTCTGTGTGTGTGTGTGTGTCGTTTGTGTGTGTGTGTGTGTGTGTCTGTGTGTGTGTGTGTCTCCCATTCTCTCTTCTCTCTGTGTCTCTCAGTCTCTGTGTGTTTCTTTCCCTCTCTCTGTCGGTTTGTGTGTGTGTGCGCCCGTGTGCGTGTGTGTCTTTGGCCGAACGTACCCTGTGCGCCACAAACCGATTTCCACCATGTCGGCCTGTCTTTGGTGAGCCTCTTTGTGCGTCTCTGCCTGGGTCATGGAGCCGGTTGTCAATCGTCTTCGCCGCCGCGGATCCGCTTTGGGTGTGTGAAGACCTGGTCCACGTGAGGAGATACGTCGGTCCCGGAGCAATGGAAATCTCATCCCCGTCCTGAGCGGCCTCTTTTCTGGGATCCAGATGAACACACTGCAGCCAAGGACAAGATCCCCACAGGAGCTCTGAGAAATGAAGCCACACCACCATACAGTCTGGAAGAGGAAGCCGGGAATGGGAGATGGCAACTATCCCTGTCACTGGAACGCTGGCTTCTCTGGACAAGCCACCCTTTTGGGACCCCTCCCCTTATGCCCGTGGCGGTGGCACGGTGCTGTATCCTGCCTGGGCTCTGGGCTCTGGCCTCTGCTCTGTCCTCCCTCTTGCTCTGCCTCCCCTGTTTCTCAGGGGCCCGGATGCCTCTCGCTCTGGCCACATGTCTTCAACAAAGATGACTTCCCAGTCCGTCAGGGAGACACTTCCTGGGGATCCCTGTCATGATTCTTTCTCTCTCCAGACGTGTTTCTGCTTCATTGGTCAGGTCTCATGACCCTGAAGCTCTTGGCTTCCATCCGTGTCTCAGACAGGGAAGCTTCCTTCTTCTCCACGTTTCCCCTCATGGGTGGGTGGATTGCCTAGAATGAGCGCTAGGCGACCGTGACTGGCCTTGTCTTCTAGGACAGGTGGTGTCGCGTTTCCTCTGCACTTCCTGTCTCATTCTGGAGGGACATCCTCTCCTCTGCTCCTGGGTGGACTGACTTCCTTGATGTTCGGGCCGAAACGAATGTCAGGGAACCAAAGGGACTGGGCTGGGGCTGGGGCTGGGGCTGGGTGCAGGGGAGGTTTCGTCGGGGCTACCAGGGCGGTGGAGGGTTGGGGATGGGGCGAATTTTGCAGAAACCTCTTTGCTCCTCTGCTAGGCGTTTGAAAACGCGGCTTGGGTAAGGCACAGACCCCCCCAGCCCCGCGGTTCCCATTCGTTCTTTGATTTTCCTCGGCATTGATGGGCACTTTCGTCCCTTGTTCCCCCTTTCCACCGGACCATGCCTGGAATCTACCGTTTGTTTCGCCGTCGCCCCGCCCCATATGCCTCCGGTGACACACGTTCACACCGTCTGCTGTGGGATCCGCCAGTGCCACGCGTGGTCACATGGTCTCCACCTCGGAATCGCCCCCGTTCCTGTTTGCACGTGTCCCGTAAGGCACGGTCGGCTCTCCGGAGCCCCAGGGCTTTTAGAAGCGGGGCAGGCCACTGCTCTTTCAGAGGAGGAGGGAGGCAGAGGGCTGATGGATCAGTGAATTTTCAGCTGACACTACGCCTTGAGACCTATGGGATCATTCTCTGCTGCGGCGAGGCCCGGCCTGCCTCACCACGTATGGTGAGCCCATCCTATTTCACTCGGAGGGGGCCGAAATCGGATCTGAAGCGGAGTCCCGGGGACACAGCAGGCGTCTCAAGCTCCCCCTCCCTCGGTGGAAGTCGACTCAGGGAGGTCCAGAGGAGAGGACTCCTGGGGTTTGGCCCTGGGACAGGACACCCGCGGCCCCCTCGCCCACGCCCCCCCAAACTGGACCCCGGATCCAGCCGCCGCCACGGCTGCAGCAGGAGCCTCGCTGCTGCCGCCGCCGCGCAGCGGTGGCCTAATTTAAAGGGGACGCAGCCTGACTGCCAGGAGCGGAGCGCGAGTCGGCCCAGCCAGTGCGCATGCGCGAGGCGCGAGCGGCTTCTCCCGTCACAGTGCTTCCCACGGTTGTCTTAGAAACCAGTCCCTGAGGCTTGGCAAAGCAGGAGCCCTCCGTGGCAGTGCTTGGGTGTCGGGGCTCTGAGGCTCCGGCCTGACCTCTCCACGGGGTCGACGGGAACGTCTCCGGATGGCAGGAGTCGCAAAGGGCCGACCAGGATGAGGAAACCCCGGGCGGAGTCCGCGGGAAGCAGCACGGCATCCCAGCCTCAGGCCTGCCCTGACGGTGTCGGGGTGAGTCTCCCCAAAAGTCCTGCTGCCGTGATCTCGAGGACAAGTCGGCCTGCGTGCCCCTGGGCTGCTCTCTCACCCGAGGGTCGTTCTGGTCGAGAGCAGAACCCCGCAGCCTCAGGGGTTGCCTGCGGGTGTGTGTTTCAATGGCTCTGCTCTAGGACTCTGTGTGAGTGTCTGTGTGTGTGTGTGTCGTTTGTGTGTGTGTGTCTGTGTGTGTGTGTGTCTCCCATTCTCTCTTCTCTCTGTGTCTCTCAGTCTCTGTGTGTTTCTTTCCCTCTCTCTGTCGGTTTGTGTGTGTGTGCGCCCGTGTGCGTGTGTGTCTTTGGCCGAACGTACCCTGTGCGCCACAAACCGATTTCCACCATGTCGGCCTGTCTTTGGTGAGCCTCTTTGTGCGTCTCTGCCTGGGTCATGGAGCCGGTTGTCAATCGTCTTCGCCGCCGCGGATCCGCTTTGGGTGTGTGAAGACCTGGTCCACGTGAGGAGATACGTCGGTCCCGGAGCAATGGAAATCTCATCCCCGTCCTGAGCGGCCTCTTTTCTGGGATCCAGATGAACACACTGCAGCCAAGGACAAGATCCCCACAGGAGCTCTGAGAAATGAAGCCACACCACCATACAGTCTGGAAGAGGAAGCCGGGAATGGGAGATGGCAACTATCCCTGTCACTGGAATGCTGGCTTCTCTGGACAAGCCACCCTTTTGGGACCCCTCCCCTTATGCCCGTGGCGGTGGCACGGTGCTGTATCCTGCCTGGGCTCTGGGCTCTGGCCTCTGCTCTGTCCTCCCTCTTGCTCTGCCTCCCCTGTTTCTCAGGGGCCCGGATGCCTCTCGCTCTGGCCACATGTCTTCAACAAAGATGACTTCCCAGTCCGTCAGGGAGACACTTCCTGGGGATCCCTGTCATGATTCTTTCTCTCTCCAGACGTGTTTCTGCTTCATTGGTCAGGTCTCATGACCCTGAAGCTCTTGGCTTCCATCCGTGTCTCAGACAGGGAAGCTTCCTTCTTCTCCACGTTTCCCCTCATGGGTGGGTGGATTGCCTAGAATGAGCGCTAGGCGACCGTGACTGGCCTTGTCTTCTAGGACAGGTGGTGTCGCGTTTCCTCTGCACTTCCTGTCTCATTCTGGAGGGACATCCTCTCCTCTGCTCCTGGGTGGACTGACTTCCTTGATGTTCGGGCCGAAACGAATGTCAGGGAACCAAAGGGACTGGGCTGGGGCTGGGGCTGGGGCTGGGTGCAGGGGAGGTTTCGTCGGGGCTACCAGGGCGGTGGAGGGTTGGGGATGGGGCGAATTTTGCAGAAACCTCTTTGCTCCTCTGCTAGGCGTTTGAAAACGCGGCTTGCGTCAGGCACAGGCCCCCCCAGCCCCGCGGTTCCCAGGCGTTCTTTGATTTTCCTCGGCATTGATGGGCACTTTCGTCCCTTGTTCCCCCCTTCCACCGGACCATGCCTGGAATCTACCGTTTGTTTCGCCGTCGCCCCGCCCCATATGCCTCCGGTGACACACGTTCACACCGTCTGCTGTGGGATCCGCCAGTGCCACGCGTGGTCACATGGTCTCCACCTCGGAATCGCCCCCGTTCCTGTTTGCACGTGTCCCGTAAGGCGCGGTCGGCTCTCCGGAGCCCCAGGGCTTTTAGAAGCGGGGCAGGCCACTGCTCTTTCAGAGGAGGAGGGAGGCAGAGGGCTGATGGATCAGTGAATTTTCAGCTGACACTACGCCTTGAGACCTATGGGATCATTCTCTGCTGCGGCGAGGCCCGGCCTGCCTCACCACGTATGGTGAGCCCATCCTATTTCACTCGGACGGGGCCGAAATCGGATCTGAAGCGGAGTCCCGGGGACACAGCAGGCGTCCTCAAGCTCCCCCTCCCTCGGTGGAAGTCGGCTCAGGGAGGTCCTGAGGACAGGACTCCTGGGGTTTGGCCCTGGGACAGGACACCCGCGGCCCCCTCTCCCACGCCGCCCCAAACTGGACCCCGGATCCAGCCGCCGCCGCGGCTGCAGCAGGAGCCTCGCTGCTGCCGCCGCCGCGCAGCGGTGGCCTAATTTAAAGGGGACGCAGCCTGACTGCCAGGAGCGGAGCGCGAGTCGGCCCAGCCAGTGCGCATGCGCGAGGCGCGAGCGGCTTCTCCCGTCACAGTGCTTCCCACGGTTGTCTTAGAAACCAGTCCCTGAGGCTTGGCAAAGCAGGAGCCCTCCGTGGCAGTGCTTGGGTGTCGGGGCTCTGAGGCTCCGGCCTGACCTCTCCACGGGGTCGACGGGAACGTCTCCGGATGGCAGGAGTCGCAAAGGGCCGACCAGGATGAGGAAACCCCGGGCGGAGTCCGCGGGAAGCAGCACGGCATCCCAGCCTCAGGCCTGCCCTGACGGTGTCGGGGTGAGTCTCCCCTAAAGTCCTGCCGCCGTGATCTCGAGGACAGGTCGGCCTGCGTGCCCCTGGGCTGCTCTCTCACCCGAGGGTCGTTCTGGTCGAGAGCAGAACCCCGCAGCCTCAGGGGTTGCCTGCGGGTGTGTGTTTCAATGGCTCTGCTCTATGACTCTGTGTGAGTGTCTGTGTGTGTGTGTGTGTCGTGTGTGTGTGTGTGTGTGTGTGTGTGTGTGTGTCTGTGTGTGTGTGTGTCTCCCATTCTCTCTTCTCTCTGTGTCTCTCAGTCTCTGTGTGTTTCTTTCCCTCTCTCTGTCGGTTTGTGTGTGTGTGCGCCCGTGTGCGTGTGTGTCTTTGGCCGAACGTACCCTGTGCGCCACAAACCGATTTCCACCATGTCGGCCTGTCTTTGGTGAGCCTCTTTGTGCGTCTCTGCCTGGGTCATGGAGCCCGTTGTCAATCGTCTTCGCCGCCGCGGATCCGCTTTGGGTGTGTGAAGACCTGGTCCACGTGAGGAGATACGTCGGTCCCGGAGCAATGGAAATCTCATCGCCGTCCTGAGCGGCCTCTTTTCTGGGATCCAGATGAACACACTGCAGCCAAGGACAAGATCCCCACAGGAGCTCTGAGAAATGAAGCCACACCACCATACAGTCTGGAAGAGGAAGCCGGGAATGGGAGATGGCAACTATCCCTGTCACTGGAACGCTGGCTTCTCTGGACAAGCCACCCTTTTGGGACCCCTCCCCTTATGCCCGTGGCGGTGGCACGGTGCTGTATCCTGCCTGGGCTCTGGGCTCTGGCCTCTGCTCTGTCCTCCCTCTTGCTCTGCCTCCCCTGTTTCTCAGGGGCCCGGATGCCTCTCGCTCTGGCCACATGTCTTCAACAAAGATGACTTCCCAGTCCGTCAGGGAGACACTTCCTGGGGATCCCTGTCATGATTCTTTCTCTCTCCAGACGTGTTTCTGCTTCATTGGTCAGGTCTCATGACCCTGAAGCTCTTGGCTTCCATCCGTGTCTCAGACAGGGAAGCTTCCTTCTTCTCCACGTTTCCCCTCATGGGTGGGTGGATTGCCTAGAATGAGCGCTAGGCGACCGTGACTGGCCTTGTCTTCTAGGACAGGTGGTGTCGCGTTTCCTCTGCACTTCCTGTCTCATTCTGGAGGGACATCCTCTCCTCTGCTCCTGGGTGGACTGACTTCCTTGATGTTCGGGCCGAAACGAATGTCAGGGAACCAAAGGGACTGGGCTGGGGCTGGGGCTGGGGCTGGGTGCAGGGGAGGTTTCGTCGGGGCTACCAGGGCGGTGGAGGGTTGGGGATGGGGCGAATTTTGCGGAAACCTCTTTGCTCCTCTGGTAGGCGTTTGAAAACGCGGCTTGGGTAAGGCACAGACCCCCCCAGCCCCGCGGTTCCCATTCGTTCTTTGATTTTCCTCGGCATTGATGGGCACTTTCGTCCCTTGTTCACCCCTTCCACCGGACCATGCCTGGAATCTACCGTTTGTTTCGCCGTCGCCCCGCCCCATATGCCTCCGGTGACACACGTTCACACCGTCTGCTGTGGGATCCGCCAGTGCCACGCGTGGTCACATGGTCTCCACCTCGGAATCGCCCCCGTTCCTGTTTGCACGTGTCCCGTAAGGCACGGTCGGCTCTCCGGAGCCCCGGGGCTTTTAGAAGCGGGGCAGGCCACTGCTCTTTCAGAGGAGGAGGGAGGCAGAGGGCTGATGGATCAGTGAATTTTCAGCTGACACTACGCCTTGAGACCTATGGGATCATTCTCTGCTGCGGCGAGGCCCGGCCTGCCTCACCACGTATGGTGAGCCCATCCTATTTCACTCGGACGGGGCCGAAATCGGATCTGAAGCGGAGTCCCGGGGACACAGCAGGCGTCCTCAAGCTCCCCCTCCCTCGGTGGAAGTCGGCTCAGGGAGGTCCTGAGGACAGGACTCCTGGGGTTTGGCCCTGGGACAGGACACCCGCGGCCCCCTCTCCCACGCCGCCCCAAACTGGACCCCGGATCCAGCCGCCGCCGCGGCTGCAGCAGGAGCCTCGCTGCTGCCGCCGCCGCGCAGCGGTGGCCTAATTTAAAGGGGACGCAGCCTGACTGCCAGGAGCGGAGCGCGAGTCGGCCCAGCCAGTGCGCATGCGCGAGGCGCGAGCGGCTTCTCCCGTCACAGTGCTTCCCACGGTTGTCTTAGAAACCAGTCCCTGAGGCTTGGCAAAGCAGGAGCCCTCCGTGGCAGTGCTTGGGTGTCGGGGCTCTGAGGCTCCGGCCTGACCTCTCCACGGGGTCGACGGGAACGTCTCCGGATGGCAGGAGTCGCAAAGGGCCGACCAGGATGAGGAAACCCCGGGCGGAGTCCGCGGGAAGCAGCACGGCATCCCAGCCTCAGGCCTGCCCTGACGGTGTCGGGGTGAGTCTCCCCAAAAGTCCTGCCGCCGTGATCTCGAGGACAGGTCGGCCTGCGTGCCCCTGGGCTGCTCTCTCACCCGAGGGTCGTTCTGGTCGAGAGCAGAACCCCGCAGCCTCAGGGGTTGCCTGCGGGTGTGTGTTTCAATGGCTCTGCTCTAGGACTCTGTGTGAGTGTCTGTGTGTGTGTGTGTGTCGTTTGTGTGTGTGTGTGTGTGTGTGTGTGTGTGTCTGTGTGTGTGTGTGTCTCCCATTCTCTCTTCTCTCTGTGTCTCTCAGTCTCTGTGTGTTTCTTTCCCTCTCTCTGTCGGTTTGTGTGTGTGTGCGCCCGTGTGCGTGTGTGTCTTTGGCCGAACGTACCCTGTGCGCCACAAACCGATTTCCACCATGTCGGCCTGTCTTTGGTGAGCCTCTTTGTGCGTCTCTGCCTGGGTCATGGAGCCGGTTGTCAATCGTCTTCGCCGCCGCGGATCCGCTTTGGGTGTGTGAAGACCTGGTCCACGTGAGGAGATACGTCGGTCCCGGAGCAATGGAAATCTCATCCCCGTCCTGAGCGGCCTCTTTTCTGGGATCCAGATGAACACACTGCAGCCAAGGACAAGATCCCCACAGGAGCTCTGAGAAATGAAGCCACACCACCATACAGTCTGGAAGAGGAAGCCGGGAATGGGAGATGGCAACTATCCCTGTCACTGGAACGCTGGCTTCTCTGGACAAGCCACCCTTTTGGGACCCCTCCCCTTATGCCCGTGGCGGTGGCACGGTGCTGTATCCTGCCTGGGCTCTGGGCTCTGGCCTCTGCTCTGTCCTCCCTCTTGCTCTGCCTCCCCTGTTTCTCAGGGGCCCGGATGCCTCTCGCTCTGGCCACATGTCTTCAACAAAGATGACTTCCCAGTCCGTCAGGGAGACACTTCCTGGGGATCCCTGTCATGATTCTTTCTCTCTCCAGACGTGTTCCTGCTTCATTGGTCAGGTCTCATGACCCTGAAGCTCTTGGCTTCCATCCGTGTCTCAGACAGGGAAGCTTCCTTCTTCTCCACGTTTCCCCTCATGGGTGGGTGGATTGCCTAGAATGAGCGCTAGGCGACCGTGACTGGCCTTGTCTTCTAGGACAGGTGGTGTCGCGTTTCCTCTGCACTTCCTGTCTCATTCTGGAGGGACATCCTCTCCTCTGCTCCTGGGTGGACTGACTTCCTTGATGTTCGGGCCGAAACGAATGTCAGGGAACCAAAGGGACTGGGCTGGGGCTGGGGCTGGGGCTGGGTGCAGGGGAGGTTTCGTCGGGGCTACCAGGGCGGTGGAGGGTTGGGGATGGGGCGAATTTTGCAGAAACCTCTTTGCTCCTCTGGTAGGCGTTTGAAAACGCGGCTTGGGTAAGGCACAGACCCCCCCAGCCCCGCGGTTCCCATTCGTTCTTTGATTTTCCTCGGCATTGATGGGCACTTTCGTCCCTTGTTCCCCCCTTCCACCGGACCATGCCTGGAATCTACCGTTTGTTTCGCCGTCGCCCCGCCCCATATGCCTCCGGTGACACACGTTCACACCGTCTGCTGTGGGATCCGCCAGTGCCACGCGTGGTCACATGGTCTCCACCTCGGAATCGCCCCCGTTCCTGTTTGCACGTGTCCCGTAAGGCACGGTCGGCTCTCCGGAGCCCCAGGGCTTTTAGAAGCGGGGCAGGCCACTGCTCTTTCAGAGGAGGAGGGAGGCAGAGGGCTGATGGATCAGTGAATTTTCAGCTGACACTACGCCTTGAGACCTATGGGATCATTCTCTGCTGCGGCGAGGCCCGGCCTGCCTCACCACGTATGGTGAGCCCATCCTATTTCACTCGGAGGGGGCCGAAATCGGATCTGAAGCGGAGTCCCGGGGACACAGCAGGCGTCTCAAGCTCCCCCTCCCTCGGTGGAAGTCGACTCAGGGAGGTCCAGAGGAGAGGACTCCTGGGGTTTGGCCCTGGGACAGGACACCCGCGGCCCCCTCGCCCACGCCGCCCCAAACTGGACCCCGGATCCAGCCGCCGCCACGGCTGCAGCAGGAGCCTCGCTGCTGCCGCCGCCGCGCAGCGGTGGCCTAATTTAAAGGGGACGCAGCCTGACTGCCAGGAGCGGAGCGCGAGTCGGCCCAGCCAGTGCGCATGCGCGAGGCGCGAGCGGCTTCTCCCGTCACAGTGCTTCCCACGGTTGTCTTAGAAACCAGTCCCTGAGGCTTGGCAAAGCAGGAGCCCTCCGTGGCAGTGCTTGGGTGTCGGGGCTCTGAGGCTCCGGCCTGACCTCTCCACGGGGTCGACGGGAACGTCTCCGGATGGCAGGAGTCGCAAAGGGCCGACCAGGATGAGGAAACCCCGGGCGGAGTCCGCGGGAAGCAGCACGGCATCCCAGCCTCAGGCCTGCCCTGACGGTGTCGGGGTGAGTCTCCCCAAAAGTCCTGCCGCCGTGATCTCGAGGACAGGTCGGCCTGCGTGCCCCTGGGCTGCTCTCTCACCCGAGGGTCGTTCTGGTCGAGAGCAGAACCCCGCAGCCTCAGGGGTTGCCTGCGGGTGTGTGTTTCAATGGCTCTGCTCTAGGACTCTGTGTGAGTGTCTGTGTGTGTGTGTGTGTCGTTTGTGTGTGTGTGTGTGTGTGTGTGTGTGTGTGTGTCTGTGTGTGTGTGTGTCTCCCATTCTCTCTTCTCTCTGTGTCTCTCAGTCTCTGTGTGTTTCTTTCCCTCTCTCTGTCGGTTTGTGTGTGTGTGCGCCCGTGTGCGTGTGTGTCTTTGGCCGAACGTACCCTGTGCGCCACAAACCGATTTCCACCATGTCGGCCTGTCTTTGGTGAGCCTCTTTGTGCGTCTCTGCCTGGGTCATGGAGCCCGTTGTCAATCGTCTTCGCCGCCGCGGATCCGCTTTGGGTGTGTGAAGACCTGGTCCACGTGAGGAGATACGTCGGTCCCGGAGCAATGGAAATCTCATCCCCGTCCTGAGCGGCCTCTTTTCTGGGATCCAGATGAACACACTGCAGCCAAGGACAAGATCCCCACAGGAGCTCTGAGAAATGAAGCCACACCACCATACAGTCTGGAAGAGGAAGCCGGGAATGGGAGATGGCAACTATCCCTGTCACTGGAACGCTGGCTTCTCTGGACAAGCCACCCTTTTGGGACCCCTCCCCTTATGCCCGTGGCGGTGGCACGGTGCTGTATCCTGCCTGGGCTCTGGGCTCTGGCCTCTGCTCTGTCCTCCCTCTTGCTCTGCCTCCCCTGTTTCTCAGGGGCCCGGATGCCTCTCGCTCTGGCCACATGTCTTCAACAAAGATGACTTCCCAGTCCGTCAGGGAGACACTTCCTGGGGATCCCTTTCATGATTCTTTCTCTCTCCAGACGTGTTTCTGCTTCATTGGTCAGGTCTCATGACCCTGAAGCTCTTGGCTTCCATCCGTGTCTCAGACAGGGAAGCTTCCTTCTTCTCCACGTTTCCCCTCATGGGTGGGTGGATTGCCTAGAATGAGCGCTAGGCGACCGTGACTGGCCTTGTCTTCTAGGACAGGTGGTGTCGCGTTTCCTCTGCACTTCCTGTCTCATTCTGGAGGGACATCCTCTCCTCTGCTCCTGGGTGGACTGACTTCCTTGATGTTCGGGCCGAAACGAATGTCAGGGAACCAAAGGGACTGGGCTGGGGCTGGGGCTGGGGCTGGGTGCAGGGGAGGTTTCGTCGGGGCTACCAGGGCGGTGGAGGGTTGGGGATGGGGCGAATTTTGCAGAAACCTCTTTGCTCCTCTGGTAGGCGTTTGAAAACGCGGCTTGGGTAAGGCACAGACCCCCCCAGCCCCGCGGTTCCCATTCGTTCTTTGATTTTCCTCGGCATTGATGGGCACTTTCGTCCCTTGTTCCCCCCTTCCACCGGACCATGCCTGGAATCTACCGTTTGTTTCGCCGTCGCCCCGCCCCATATGCCTCCGGTGACACACGTTCACACCGTCTGCTGTGGGATCCGCCAGTGCCACGCGTGGTCACATGGTCTCCACCTCGGAATCGCCCCCGTTCCTGTTTGCACGTGTCCCGTAAGGCACGGTCGGCTCTCCGGAGCCCCAGGGCTTTTAGAAGCGGGGCAGGCCACTGCTCTTTCAGAGGAGGAGGGAGGCAGAGGGCTGATGGATCAGTGAATTTTCAGCTGACACTACGCCTTGAGACCTATGGGATCATTCTCTGCTGCGGCGAGGCCCGGCCTGCCTCACCACGTATGGTGAGCCCATCCTATTTCACTCGGAGGGGGCCGAAATCGGATCTGAAGCGGAGTCCCGGGGACACAGCAGGCGTCTCAAGCTCCCCCTCCCTCGGTGGAAGTCGACTCAGGGAGGTCCAGAGGAGAGGACTCCTGGGGTTTGGCCCTGGGACAGGACACCCGCGGCCCCCTCGCCCACGCCGCCCCAAACTGGACCCCGGATCCAGCCGCCGCCACGGCTGCAGCAGGAGCCTCGCTGCTGCCGCCGCCGCGCAGCGGTGGCCTAATTTAAAGGGGACGCAGCCTGACTGCCAGGAGCGGAGCGCGAGTCGGCCCAGCCAGTGCGCATGCGCGAGGCGCGAGCGGCTTCTCCCGTCACAGTGCTTCCCACGGTTGTCTTAGAAACCAGTCCCTGAGGCTTGGCAAAGCAGGAGCCCTCCGTGGCAGTGCTTGGGTGTCGGGGCTCTGAGGCTCCGGCCTGACCTCTCCACGGGGTCGACGGGAACGTCTCCGGATGGCAGGAGTCGCAAAGGGCCGACCAGGATGAGGAAACCCCGGGCGGAGTCCGCGGGAAGCAGCACGGCATCCCAGCCTCAGGCCTGCCCTGACGGTGTCGGGGTGAGTCTCCCCAAAAGTCCTGCCGCCGTGATCTCGAGGACAGGTCGGCCTGCGTGCCCCTGGGCTGCTCTCTCACCCGAGGGTCGTTCTGGTCGAGAGCAGAACCCCGCAGCCTCAGGGGTTGCCTGCGGGTGTGTGTTTCAATGGCTCTGCTCTAGGACTCTGTGTGAGTGTCTGTGTGTGTGTGTGTGTCGTTTGTGTGTGTGTGTGTGTGTGTGTGTGTGTGTGTCTGTGTGTGTGTGTGTCTCCCATTCTCTCTTCTCTCTGTGTCTCTCAGTCTCTGTGTGTTTCTTTCCCTCTCTCTGTCGGTTTGTGTGTGTGTGCGCCCGTGTGCGTGTGTGTCTTTGGCCGAACGTACCCTGTGCGCCACAAACCGATTTCCACCATGTCGGCCTGTCTTTGGTGAGCCTCTTTGTGCGTCTCTGCCTGGGTCATGGAGCCGGTTGTCAATCGTCTTCGCCGCCGCGGATCCGCTTTGGGTGTGTGAAGACCTGGTCCACGTGAGGAGATACGTCGGTCCCGGAGCAATGGAAATCTCATCCCCGTCCTGAGCGGCCTCTTTTCTGGGATCCAGATGAACACACTGCAGCCAAGGACAAGATCCCCACAGGAGCTCTGAGAAATGAAGCCACACCACCATACAGTCTGGAAGAGGAAGCCGGGAATGGGAGATGGCAACTATCCCTGTCACTGGAACGCTGGCTTCTCTGGACAAGCCACCCTTTTGGGACCCCTCCCCTTATGCCCGTGGCGGTGGCACGGTGCTGTATCCTGCCTGGGCTCTGGGCTCTGGCCTCTGCTCTGTCCTCCCTCTTGCTCTGCCTCCCCTGTTTCTCAGGGGCCCGGATGCCTCTCGCTCTGGCCACATGTCTTCAACAAAGATGACTTCCCAGTCCGTCAGGGAGACACTTCCTGGGGATCCCTTTCATGATTCTTTCTCTCTCCAGACGTGTTTCTGCTTCATTGGTCAGGTCTCATGACCCTGAAGCTCTTGGCTTCCATCCGTGTCTCAGACAGGGAAGCTTCCTTCTTCTCCACGTTTCCCCTCAGGGGTGGGTGGATTGCCTAGAATGAGCGCTAGGCGACCGTGACTGGCCTTGTCTTCTAGGACAGGTGGTGTCGCGTTTCCTCTGCACTTCCTGTCTCATTCTGGAGGGACATCCTCTCCTCTGCTCCTGGGTGGACTGACTTCCTTGATGTTCGGGCCGAAACGAATGTCAGGGAACCAAAGGGACTGGGCTGGGGCTGGGGCTGGGGCTGGGTGCAGGGGAGGTTTCGTCGGGGCTACCAGGGCGGTGGAGGGTTGGGGATGGGGCGAATTTTGCAGAAACCTCTTTGCTCCTCTGGTAGGCGTTTGAAAACGCGGCTTGGGTAAGGCACAGACCCCCCCAGCCCCGCGGTTCCCATTCGTTCTTTGATTTTCCTCGGCATTGATGGGCACTTTCGTCCCTTGTTCCCCCCTTCCACCGGACCATGCCTGGAATCTACCGTTTGTTTCGCCGTCGCCCCGCCCCATATGCCTCCGGTGACACACGTTCACACCGTCTGCTGTGGGATCCGCCAGTGCCACGCGTGGTCACATGGTCTCCACCTCGGAATCGCCCCCGTTCCTGTTTGCACGTGTCCCGTAAGGCACGGTCGGCTCTCCGGAGCCCCAGGGCTTTTAGAAGCGGGGCAGGCCACTGCTCTTTCAGAGGAGGAGGGAGGCAGAGGGCTGATGGATCAGTGAATTTTCAGCTGACACTACGCCTTGAGACCTATGGGATCATTCTCTGCTGCGGCGAGGCCCGGCCTGCCTCACCACGTATGGTGAGCCCATCCTATTTCACTCGGACGGGGCCGAAATCGGATCTGAAGCGGAGTCCCGGGGACACAGCAGGCGTCCTCAAGCTCCCCCTCCCTCGGTGGAAGTCGGCTCAGGGAGGTCCTGAGGACAGGACTCCTGGGGTTTGGCCCTGGGACAGGACACCCGCGGCCCCCTCTCCCACGCCGCCCCAAACTGGACCCCGGATCCAGCCGCCGCCGCGGCTGCAGCAGGAGCCTCGCTGCTGCCGCCGCCGCGCAGCGGTGGCCTAATTTAAAGGGGACGCAGCCTGACTGCCAGGAGCGGAGCGCGAGTCGGCCCAGCCAGTGCGCATGCGCGAGGCGCGAGCGGCTTCTCCCGTCACAGTGCTTCCCACGGTTGTCTTAGAAACCAGTCCCTGAGGCTTGGCAAAGCAGGAGCCCTCCGTGGCAGTGCTTGGGTGTCGGGGCTCTGAGGCTCCGGCCTGACCTCTCCACGGGGTCGACGGGAACGTCTCCGGATGGCAGGAGTCGCAAAGGGCCGACCAGGATGAGGAAACCCCGGGCGGAGTCCGCGGGAAGCAGCACGGCATCCCAGCCTCAGGCCTGCCCTGACGGTGTCGGGGTGAGTCTCCCCAAAAGTCCTGCCGCCGTGATCTCGAGGACAGGTCGGCCTGCGTGCCCCTGGGCTGCTCTCTCACCCGAGGGTCGTTCTGGTCGAGAGCAGAACCCCGCAGCCTCAGGGGTTGCCTGCGGGTGTGTGTTTCAATGGCTCTGCTCTAGGACTCTGTGTGAGTGTCTGTGTGTGTGTGTGTGTCGTTTGTGTGTGTGTGTGTGTGTGTGTGTGTGTGTGTCTGTGTGTGTGTGTGTCTCCCATTCTCTCTTCTCTCTGTGTCTCTCAGTCTCTGTGTGTTTCTTTCCCTCTCTCTGTCGGTTTGTGTGTGTGTGCGCCCGTGTGCGTGTGTGTCTTTGGCCGAACGTACCCTGTGCGCCACAAACCGATTTCCACCATGTCGGCCTGTCTTTGGTGAGCCTCTTTGTGCGTCTCTGCCTGGGTCATGGAGCCCGTTGTCAATCGTCTTCGCCGCCGCGGATCCGCTTTGGGTGTGTGAAGACCTGGTCCACGTGAGGAGATACGTCGGTCCCGGAGCAATGGAAATCTCATCGCCGTCCTGAGCGGCCTCTTTTCTGGGATCCAGATGAACACACTGCAGCCAAGGACAAGATCCCCACAGGAGCTCTGAGAAATGAAGCCACACCACCATACAGTCTGGAAGAGGAAGCCGGGAATGGGAGATGGCAACTATCCCTGTCACTGGAACGCTGGCTTCTCTGGACAAGCCACCCTTTTGGGACCCCTCCCCTTATGCCCGTGGCGGTGGCACGGTGCTGTATCCTGCCTGGGCTCTGGGCTCTGGCCTCTGCTCTGTCCTCCCTCTTGCTCTGCCTCCCCTGTTTCTCAGGGGCCCGGATGCCTCTCGCTCTGGCCACATGTCTTCAACAAAGATGACTTCCCAGTCCGTCAGGGAGACACTTCCTGGGGATCCCTTTCATGATTCTTTCTCTCTCCAGACGTGTTCCTGCTTCATTGGTCAGGTCTCATGACCCTGAAGCTCTTGGCTTCCATCCGTGTCTCAGACAGGGAAGCTTCCTTCTTCTCCACGTTTCCCCTCAGGGGTGGGTGGATTGCCTAGAATGAGCGCTAGGCGACCGTGACTGGCCTTGTCTTCTAGGACAGGTGGTGTCGCGTTTCCTCTGCACTTCCTGTCTCATTCTGGAGGGACATCCTCTCCTCTGCTCCTGGGTGGACTGACTTCCTTGATGTTCGGGCCGAAACGAATGTCAGGGAACCAAAGGGACTGGGCTGGGGCTGGGGCTGGGGCTGGGTGCAGGGGAGGTTTCGTCGGGGCTACCAGGGCGGTGGAGGGTTGGGGATGGGGCGAATTTTGCAGAAACCTCTTTGCTCCTCTGGTAGGCGTTTGAAAACGCGGCTTGGGTCAGGCACAGGCCCCCCCAGCCCCGCGGTTCCCAGGCGTTCTTTGATTTTCCTCGGCATTGATGGGCACTTTCGTCCCTTGTTCCCCCCTTCCACCGGACCATGCCTGGAATCTACCGTTTGTTTCGCCGTCGCCCCGCCCCATATGCCTCCGGTGACACACGTTCACACCGTCTGCTGTGGGATCCGCCAGTGCCACGCGTGGTCACATGGTCTCCACCTCGGAATCGCCCCCGTTCCTGTTTGCACGTGTCCCGTAAGGCACGGTCGGCTCTCCGGAGCCCCAGGGCTTTTAGAAGCGGGGCAGGCCACTGCTCTTTCAGAGGAGGAGGGAGGCAGAGGGCTGATGGATCAGTGAATTTTCAGCTGACACTACGCCTTGAGACCTATGGGATCATTCTCTGCTGCGGCGAGGCCCGGCCTGCCTCACCACGTATGGTGAGCCCATCCTATTTCACTCGGACGGGGCCGAAATCGGATCTGAAGCGGAGTCCCGGGGACACAGCAGGCGTCCTCAAGCTCCCCCTCCCTCGGTGGAAGTCGGCTCAGGGAGGTCCTGAGGACAGGACTCCTGGGGTTTGGCCCTGGGACAGGACACCCGCGGCCCCCTCTCCCACGCCGCCCCAAACTGGACCCCGGATCCAGCCGCCGCCGCGGCTGCAGCAGGAGCCTCGCTGCTGCCGCCGCCGCGCAGCGGTGGCCTAATTTAAAGGGGACGCAGCCTGACTGCCAGGAGCGGAGCGCGAGTCGGCCCAGCCAGTGCGCATGCGCGAGGCGCGAGCGGCTTCTCCCGTCACAGTGCTTCCCACGGTTGTCTTAGAAACCAGTCCCTGAGGCTTGGCAAAGCAGGAGCCCTCCGTGGCAGTGCTTGGGTGTCGGGGCTCTGAGGCTCCGGCCTGACCTCTCCACGGGGTCGACGGGAACGTCTCCGGATGGCAGGAGTCGCAAAGGGCCGACCAGGATGAGGAAACCCCGGGCGGAGTCCGCGGGAAGCAGCACGGCATCCCAGCCTCAGGCCTGCCCTGACGGTGTCGGGGTGAGTCTCCCCAAACGTCCTGCCGCCGTGATCTCGAGGACAGGTCGGCCTGCGTGCCCCTGGGCTGCTCTCTCACCCGAGGGTCGTTCTGGTCGAGAGCAGAACCCCGCAGCCTCAGGGTTTGCCTGCGGGTGTGGGTTTCAATGGCTCTGCTGTGACTCAGTGTGTGTGTGTGTGTGTGTGTGTGTGTGTGTGTTTGTGTCTCCCATTCTCTCTCCTCTCTGTGTCTCTCTGTCTCTGTGTGTTTCTTTCCTTGTCTGCGTTGTTTTGTGTGTGTGTGCCTGTGTGCGTTTCTGTCTTTTGCCGAATGTGCCCTGTGCGCCACAAAGCGATTCCTCGCATGTCGGCCTGTCTTTGGTGAGCCTCTTTCCGCATCTCTGCCTTGGTCTTGAGGCCGGTTGTCCATCGTTTTCGCCGCCGCGTGTTTGCTTTGGATGTGTGAAGGCCTCGCCCACATACGGAGGTGCGTCGTTCCTGGATTGATTGAAATCTCATCCCCATCGTCAGCGGACTCCGTTCTAGGATCAAGATGAACACACTGCAGCCAAGGACAAAAGCCCCACAGGAGCTCTTTGTCCTGCAGAAGAGAAGCAGACCCATGTAAGAGAAGGTGGTTGCATCTTTTCATGATTCGTCTGTGAGAAATGAAGACACACCATGATACGGTCTTAAGGAAGAAGGCGGGAATGGGAGATGGCAACAATCCCTGTCACTGGAACGCTGGCCTCTCTGGACAAGGCACCATTTTGGGACTCCTCCCCTTATGCCTGTGGCGGTGGCATGGTGCTGTGTACTGCCTGGTCTCTGGCCTCTGCTCTGTCCTCCCTCTTGTTCTGCCTCCCCTGTTTCTCAGGGGCCTAGATACCTCTCGCTCTGGCCAAGTGTCTTCCCAGTCCCTCAGAGACTTCCCAGTCCTTGACTTCCCTGTCCGTCAGGGCGACCCTGCCTTTTGAACCGTGTCAGGGTTGTTTCTCTCTCCCAACGTGTTTCTGCTGGATTGGGCAGGTCTCATGACCCTGGGGCTCTTGGTTTCCATAAGTGGGTCAGACAGGGAAGCTTCCTTCTTCTCCATGTTTCCCCTCATGGGTGGGTGGATTGCCTAGAATGAATGCTGAGCAACCGACTGGCCTTGTCTTCTAGCACAGGTGGTGTTGCATTTCCTCTGCACTTCCTGTCTCATTCTTGAGGGACATCCTCTCCTCTGCTCCTGGGTGGACTGACTCACTGTATCTTTTGCCATAACGAATGTCAGGGAACCAAGGAGACTGGGCTGGGTCTTGGGCTGGGGTTTGGGCTGGGACTTGTGCGAGGCTGGGGCTTGGTGCAGGGGACGTTGCATGAGGGCTACCTCGGCGATGGAGCTTTGGCGTTTTGGTGAATTTTGCAGAAACCTCTTTGCTCCTCTGGCAGGAATTTCAAAATGTGGCTCCGGTCAGTCACAGGCCTCCTCCTGGTTTCCAGGTGTTCTTTAATTTTCATTGCTGTATTGGAAATGTCACTTTTTCCCCCCTTTCCACCGGCTACATGCCTAGACACCACCATTTGTTTTGGCATCACCCCACATTCCTCTGGTTACACACATTCATGCCATCTGCTGTGGGATGGGCCAGTGCCACACGTCATCGCATGGTCTCCACCTGGGATTCGACCCTGTTCCTGTTTGCACGTTTCCTATAAAGCGCGGTCGGCTTCCAGAGCCCAAGGGCTTTTAGAATCCGGTCAGGCCAGTGCTCTTTCAAAGGAGGAGGGAGGCAGAGGGCTGATGGATCAGTGAATTTTCAGCTGAAACCACGCCTTGAGACCCATGGGATCATTGTGTGCTTCATCGAGGCCCTGCCTGCCTCACCAGATGTGGTGAGCCCATCCTATCTCACTCGGAGGCGGCCAAAATCGGATCTGAAGGTGAGTCCTGAGAACCCAGCAGGCGTCCTGAAGCTCCCCCTCCCTCGGTGGAAGTCGGCTCAAGGAGGTCCTGAGGACAGTACTCTCAGGGATTTGGCCCTGCAACAGGACACCTGCGGCCCCCAAACTGGACCCCGGATCCAGTTGCTGCCGGTGCTGCTACAGGATCCCCTCTGCTACCGCTCAGTAGCCATTGTTTAACGTGGCCGCAGCCTGACTGCCAGGAACGGAGCTTTAGTCGGCCTATCCAATGTGCCTCCGCAAGGCTCTAGCTGATTTTCTCGTCACAGTGATTTCCACTGTTGTCTTAAAATCCAGTCCCTGAATTTTGGCATAGCAGGAGTTCTCCATGGGTGTGCTTCGGTGAAGGGGCTTCTTGCCTCCGGCCTGTCTTGCAGGAGTTTTAATACCCTTCCCATCCTGTGCTGCCTCCTTGCTAGGATCAAGAGGACCGCACCACAACCAAGGACAAAGGCCTCACAGGTGCTCATTGTCCAGCCGCAGGAGTGTGCCCACCGACCTTCAAGAAGATGGTTCTCACTCCTCTCGCCCTTTGCCCTCATTGAGAAATCTAGTCACAGCTATACACTGGGACGGAGAAGGAAGCTGGCAACAAGATGGGGCATGCATGTCTGTCACTCAAACGCTGAACTTCCTGGCCAAGTCACCCATTTGGCACTTTTTCCCAGATGCCAGTGATAGTGGCATTGTGCTGTGGCATTGTCCTCTGCTCTGTCCTCCCTCTTGCTCTGTCTGCCCAGTTCCTGTGAAGCCTAGAGGCTTCTTAGTCTGGCTCAATGTCTTCAACAAAGAACACTTCCCAGTCCATTAGGGAGAAATTTCGTTGGGGTCCCTTTTATGATTGCTTCCCTCTCCAAACCTGTTTCTGGATGATAGGGTGTGATGATCGTGGAGTTCTGGGCTTCCATACCTGTCTTGGACAGGGAAGCTCCCTTTGTCTCCATGTCCCAAGTGATGACTTCGTGGTCAGTCCAGGAAGAGTTGGAGGCAACCTCACCGTGGCTGACCTTTGCCTTCTAGAAATGTTATTGTTGCATCCCACCTGCCCTTCCTCTGTCATTCCTGAGGGCCATCCGGTTCCTCTGCTCCTAGGGAAAGTGGCTTCAAGCACTGAAGCTTTTGGCTGCCACCGATGTCAGGGAGTCAAAGGGACTGGGTTTCGCTGGGTGCAGGGGAGGTGGTGTCAAGGGTACCTACGGGTGGCGGGATGTCGGTGTGCTGTAGTTTGTCGAAACCTCTTGGCCCCTCTGGCACTCATTCTTGAATGTGGCTTGGACTCAGGCACAGTCCCTGTCTCACAGGTTTTCTAGTGTGCTTGGCTTTTCCTTGGCTTTGTGTGGGAGGTCCCAGTGATCCACCTGTGCACACCTGGACATCACTATCCATCTCAGCATCGCCCCATAGGGCCTCAAAGACACACACTGACTTGGGAAACATTAGTGCCACATGTGGTCACATTGGCTCCATCTCGGACTCCCCTCTGTCTCTCCTTGCACATGCCGCGGAATGCCGGAGCCCCGGACCTTGGAGATGAAGTCAGGCCACTTCTCCACCTAGGAAGGAGGGAGGCAGTGGGCTCATGGGTCAGTGCATTTTCAGCTAATAGTACACCTTACAGCCCTTAGGATCTTTCTGTGCCCCAGTGAGACTCTTCCCGCCTCACTGCATTGTAACCCCATTCCTGATCACCCGGTGGAAACCAGTCAGATCTGAAGAGGAGTCCAGAGAGCCCAGCCGCACCCTGAAGCTCCTCCTCCACCGGGAACCGAAGCAGAAGACCAATCAAGAAGGTCCTGATTACAGGACCTCTATGGGTCCAACCCTTGTGTCTCCCGCAAGACCCTCTCGTAGTCCTCTTCCCACCCGCCGCCTGGGACTGCGCTGCCGCCGCCACCGCGGCCCAAGTCCCCTCAGCCTCGCGTCGCCGCCATTTTTTAAAGGATCCACAGCCTGACTCTCCGGAGCAAGCGGGGATTCGGCCTCACCAGTGCGCATGCGCAAGGTCTGAGCCTCCGCTTTGGTCCTAGTGATTGCCACCTTTGCCCGGGGATGGGTCCCTGAGATTTTGCGAAGTAGGAGCCCCGTGTGATAGTGCGTCAGAGTCGGGTCTGAGAGCAGTTGTGGCCAGGGCATTAACAGGATGGTCTCCGGAGCCTGGGATTCTCGGAGGGTCGACCACCAGGAAGAAACCTCAGAAGGAAGAAACCTCAGGCGGATCGCCAGGGCGGCAGCGCGAGATCCCAGCCTCAGGCCCGGATTCAGGGAAGGTCAACGGGGCCCCTCTCCCAGTCTTCTCTTCACCCGCCGCCGCCCCAGTCCCCGCAGCCGCCGCTCCGTGGTCATTTTTCTTTTCTTTCTTTTTTTTTTTTTATAGTCGGAGTCTCACTCTGTCACTCAGTCGAGTGCAGTGGCGGGATCTCAGCTGACTGCAAACTCTGCCGCTCGGGTTCAAGTGATTCTCTTGCCTCCGCCTCCCGAGTACCTGGGACTAGAGGGATTAGTCAGAGTCGGGGCTAAGACCAGTCCTGGCCAGGGCATCAACAGGATGGTCTCTGGAGGCCGGGATTCACGGAGGGTCGTCCAGGAGGAAGAAACTGCGGGCGGAGGGCCAGGGAAGCAGCACGGGATCCCAGCCTCAGGCCTGCATGGACGGTGTGCCAGTGAGTCTCTTCAAAAAAGGAGAGGTTTGCTTCTGTGCCCGTGGGCTGCTCTCTCACCAGTGGTTTGTAGTCGTGGAGAGAAGAACCCTGAAAAATCAGGGGCTGCTTGGGGATAGGTGTTACCGTGCCACTGCTGTATGTCTATGTGCGTTTGTGTGTGTGCGTACGTCTCTCTCTTGTTTCTCTCTCTCCCCTTTCTCACTCTTTTGCTCTGTGTCCGTCTGTGTGTGCATGTGTGTGTGTTGGGACACATGTGCCCTGTGCGCCAGAGGGCGGTATCTTCTACGTCCGCCTTTCTTGTGGTCAGCCTCTCCCCGCGTCTCTGCCTGGCTTGTGTGGCCTGTTGTCAGTCATTTTTCCGGCGGTTCCAGTTTAGGTTTGTGAAGGTCCAGATGAGGTGGGGAGCTGCGTCTCTCTCGTAAGAATTTAAATCACCTCCCCACCCTGAGAGGCCTCTTTTCTAGGATTAAGTCCTCCACCCCCCAGCAAGGATAAAAGCCTCACCGGAGAGGTCATTGTCTACCTGCAGAAGCAGTGCAGAGCGACCTGAAAGGAGATGGCTCTCATTCGTCTCTCTCTTTCATCTTCTTGAGAAATCTAGCCACAGGGTAACAGGTTTTGAGAGGATGGGAATGGGATGTGGCCAGGATCTGTGAGTGTGCAGGCTGTGTTTCACATATCATTAAACATAGTCTAGTGAGGGTTCTGCGGATAGCTGGTGTTTAAGTTTGTTTTATTGAATCAAGGAAAAGAAAAAATGCTGAGAAAAAAAATGACACAACCTGCCTTCCAGCCCATCTGACTGTTACAAATTTAATAGTAATTTTAATTCCTCTTCTCATGTAAAAGTCCTTGGCAGTGATACCTAATTTCCTAAGATAGCCTTGCTTTATATTGTATGATTAAGATGCCATGCTTATCAGAGTGTCTGGAAATTCTTCCCAACGTCCTTGACATACGTGATTAATCACATTTCCACAATAACATAACAAAAGAAATAACAGAAAATCATTTTAAGTTGTGGTTGTTTCATGCACAAAACATTTCATGAGTGTCTGGCACTCTTCTGGCCACAGATTTCATCTTAACCTAAGTATTGAAATGCTTGTGCCATTTGATTAATATTTCTATGTAAATACTTTGATAATAAGCTACATTGAGGCCGGGTGCAGTGGCTCACACCTCTAATCCCAGTTCTTTGGGAGGCTGAGGTGAGGCCAGTGGATCACGAAGTCAGGCGATGAAGACCATCCTGGCCAACACGGTGAAACACTGTCTCTTCAAATATACAAAGATTTAGCCAGGTGAGGCCAGGCTCTGGCTCATGCCTGTAATTCCACACTTTGGGAGGCTAAGGAGGGTGGATCACCTAAGGTCAGGAGTTTGAGACCAGTCTTCCCAATATGGCAAAACACTGTTTCTACTAAAAATACAAAAAATTAGCCTTGTATGGTGACAGACACCTGTAATCCCAGCTACTCTGGAGGCTGAGGCGGAAGAATCGCTTGAACCCAGGAGGTGGAGGTTGCATAGAACTGAGATCATGCCACTGCACCGTCCGGCCTGGGTGAGAAGAATGAAACTCTGTCAAAAAAAAAAAAAAAACCTGATCTATACTAAAAATACAAAAATTAGACCCTGAAGGTCACGTCCAAATGAGAAAGACATTGTTTGGCTCAAATAGTCTGACACTAAGGAATAGTGCAGACTGGACAAGTGAGGTGACTGACACCTGTAATCCCAGCACTGTGGGAGGCCATGGCTGATGGATCACCTGAGGTCAGGAGTTGGAGACCAGCCTGACCAACATCGTGAAACTCCATCTCTACTAAAAAAAGTACATGAAAATCAGCTGGCTATGGTGGTTCATGCCTGTAAATCCCAGCTACCCAGGAGGCTGAGGCAGGAGACTCGCTTGAACCCGGGTGGCAGAGGTTGTGGTGAGCGGAGATCGCACCACTGCACTCCAGCCTGGGCAACAAGAGTGATACTCTGTCTCAAAAAATAGAATAGTGCAGAGTAAGAGCAGATTTATGTATGTATGTATGTATATATGTATGTATTTATTTATTTATTTATTTTCAGAGAAGCAGGGAATCTGGAATTTTGGGTGAAATGTCTGTTTCCAGAAGCTGAAAATGCTCTCAAATGGAAAATTCAGGCTAGCCTCTATCAAGCTTCTCCTTGTTCTATGTGTGAATAGCATGGGACAGAGGGAACAGCTTGAGCCAAGGCAGGATGGTGGGATGGGACAGATGGCCAGGGCTGCTGCACTGGGGGCCGTAGTGGAGAATTTGGCTGGAAATGCAGGTGGGACCAGACCATGAAGAGTCTCAAACACAGACCTGAGGACTCTGACCTTTATCCTGGGGGTGGCAGGAAACCATGTTATGTGAAGGAACAAGGCTGTTTCTCCCTCAGCACTAGCGCAAGCAAAGGCCAGGGACGCCCTCAGTGGAAGCTTGCTGCTGGATTTGTTCATGTGCCCTTTCTCCTGCCTGCACTAGGGTCAGAATGGCCTGGGGTACTGCACACATCCTGCCAGGAATAGAAGGCCCCACAGCTATAGCACCTCTCTTCCCTTTAGATCTTTGGAAGGATGAGCAGATTATTCAGCCTCTCTGAGCCTCAGTTTTCTCATCCATAAAATGAGGACAGTACACTAACCTCGCAGGTCACAAGGATGTTATGAAATCAGGTGAGCACAGCATAGCGGGTGTATTTTTGGGTCCTATTATTACTTGTGAACCAAGTTGCCTTGTAGAAAAGGCACAGGCTCAGAGGACCTGTGTTTCAATCCCACTATGCTCCTGTAATGCCCAGCTCTCAGGGATGATGGAAAGATTAAATTCACGGAGATGATGCTTGTGCAACATCTGATACCCAGCAGATGCCTAAGAACCTAACCTACCACCCACCTGAGCAAGTATAAGCAGTCCTGCTCCTCCTGCAAGCACTGGGGATGCTGCCTCCCACCCACCTTAGAACACTGCTCCTCCTCCCTCTCTGCAGAGGGCATTTTGTAGGCCTCAGTCGCTGGGCTTGTTGTCCTCTCACCTGCCTCTCAGCATGGGGCACAGAGCACACATTCTTCACCTTTGCAAGAAGCTTCTCTATGCATCCCTGCCCCCAGCCTTGCTGAGTGCATTCACCTATTGTCTTATTTATAATCAGGATAGAGTTGCTCCTTACTGTGTAGTTGAGGAAATGGAGACCTAGAAAGGGAAGGAAAGACCAACACTCTGAGCACCTGCAATGTGCCTGAGGCAATGTACCCATTAGCTCTGCTTCACAGCAGCCCAAGAGGGAGGTATTATTCTTCCCCTGTGTAAATGTGGGTGTTGAGGCTCAGAGAGGGGCAGTGACTTGTCCAAGGTCACATAGCAAGCAACCGTCAGTGGCTGAGGGCAAACCCAGGTATTTCTGACTTCAGAGTGTGGGATTTAGAACAAACATTTGCAACGTGAGGTTGACAGATCCATCCCCCAGTGCTGTTCCAAGGAGCAGATGGGGTCATAAGTGTGTGAGTACCTGACATGGTGCCCAAGGACTGGGAGTAGAAGCAGAATCCCATCCACCTCCACCTAATCATACAGAGAAAAGAGACAGGAGCCCAGGGAGGGCTGTGCTGTGCCCAAGCTGTCAGCAAGCAGTAGGCAGAGCCCAGGCCCCTGCTTTCCCATGCCAACCCCTTCCCAGTTCAGGGCAAGGCCACCTCTCCAGGGCCTTTCCCTCCCCTAGAAAGGAAATGCCCCAAGTTCCTCTGACCAGACAGGAGAGTGAATGAGAGCATAAAATTCCACCTCAGCACACACACCTGGAGCCTGAGGCTGAAAGCTGGAATCCCAGACTTTGACACTCAAGAAGCCACCTGCACACTCTTTCAGCACCTCCACCTGGGACCTTCATGAGCACCTTGTTTCCCTCCCAGGGGAGAGGGGGTGTCCCCGAGACACTGGGGCCCTTAGAAGGCACTATATGTTGGCAGTGACTGCAGCAGCGTGGTGGGATTCCGGGTGGTGTAGGAAGCAGGGGAAGCAGATCACAACACTCAGGATGGCCAGAGCTGAAGGCATCAGAGTCCTCTGCCCTTGCTCTGCAAAAAAAAACCCACGGCATATTCCCCTCCCACTCCACACCTCCCACGGTCAGCAGTCGGCCCCAGAGGAGGAGCAGCGAGGCCTTAGGAGGACGGCAACCACTGCTGGCAAGGCATTGGTGTTCTCCTGTTGAACTGCACAGGTTGTCAGCATGAGACAATGTCGCTCTGTGACCATGATGGGTCAAGACAAAGCAAGGTCACTTGGTAGCTATCATGGCTCATCTCATGCAAAACATGGACAAAAGTGACCTCACACCCCCTCCTCTGTGTCTATGTCATGACCACTACCTCTTTGTCAATTGCAGCGTTAGCTTTGGTCTTGTCTTCCTTCCTTCTAGGTAAGATTGGGGAAGATGCCATGTGATAGAATCCACCCTGCCTCTGACAGCATCCAACCTGGAGCAAAGGCTTCTTTCAACTCTCCCGCAAGCTCCCAATACAAGCCCAAATTCTGGAACAAGTCCTTTCCAACACCTCCTTCAGAGAAGCTCCCTGGCTCCAGGCAGTGCTTCCTCCCCTCCCTGCAGCAGGAAGCCCAGCTTGCGAGCTGCAGGTGTGCTCCAGGTGGTCACTGGATGCAGGGTATTGACAGCTGGATCCTATCGATATGCCCACTGCATAACCATGTAAGCACATCATCCCCCACTTGCACATGAGGAAACAGAGGTCCACAGGATGGAGAAGGGAAGACATAATTTGTCCTTCAAATGCGATACTGGTGAGATGTGAGAGGCACCACCCCTCATAACTCAGTGAGGCAGTGGGCACACCAGGACCCTCCCAGGCAGATCAGGTGTGTGGTCACCCGCATTGCATAGCATGGGCGGGAGTTCGGGAGACCATACATATGTCTCGCCACCTCTCCACTGGCCCGACCTCCCTGCAGACCCCCAGGACTGGGTTAGCATCTGCTTGCTGTCAGGCCTGACCACCAGAGGTCTTTGCTTATGTCTAAGGTCCCTGTAGTTGTGGTTCACAGGATGGGGGCTGCTCCTGAGATTCAGCACCACACAGGCACTGCACAGCACTGTGCCATGGTGGTGGGCACTCGCTTTCCAGATAGGGCCCATGTTGCCAGCAGGCATGATGCCTCATTTACCCTACCCTGAGTGCAATAGGTCGTTTTATAGAAAAAAACTTGGGCCAGGCGCGGTGGCTCACACCTGTAATCCCAGCACTGTAGGAGGCCAAGGCGGGTGGATCTCAAGGTCAGGAGCTCAAGACCAGCCTGGCTAATATAGTTAAACCTTGTCTCTATGAAAAATACAAAAATTAGCCAGATTTGGTGGTGGGTGCCTGTAGTCCCAGCTACTCCGGAGGCTGAGGCAGGAGAATCACTTGAACCCAGGAGGCAGAGGTTGCGGTGAGCCAAGATCATGCCACTGCACTCCAGCCTAGGCGACAGAGCAAGACTCCATCTCAAAAAAAAAAAAAAAAAAAAGAAAGAAAGAAAAGAAAAGGAAAAGTATTTGTAGATGAATGAAGGTGACTCCTTTGAATATTGGAAATGATTTTATTTTAGCCATTGGTCTGGCAGTCATTCTGATGGGGTGACATGTGTCCCTGCCTTACTCAGCAGAGCACATTAGTGTGCTACACCTCCCCTCATCTGAAGATTCAGCCCACGAGCAGGAACGCCTGTCTTTGTGTCACACCAACAGAGAGGATGTGTCTGGTTTCACCACTCACTGCAGAGGCAGAAATTACCCAGAAAGAAGAGATAGTCTGTTCCCAGGAGTTGGTCCTTTTGACCTAGCATGGGGGTCATCTCCCTTCCTTGGCCAGGACCCCCAATCTGAACACAGAGGCAGAGAACATGTGAAGGGCTCCCATTCGCAGGTGGCCCAGGGTGCAAGCTCTGAGTCTGTGGTCCTGGTCACTGTCCTTTTCTCCACAGCATGGCTTCCACCATCCTGGGCTGGGGCACAGAGGGGCTTTGCAGAGATCAGCATAACAAAAGCATCAGTGAGATGCTGCAGTAGCAAACCGTGATACCTTCGTGGGCTGCCAAGGCAGCCTAAGCTATTTGTTGCTGCACTCAGTGTCCCCAGACAGCTGTGTGGCAGTCACTGCCTCTGGTGTGTCTCTTTTACTTCTCTTCTCCTGCCTGAGCTTCTGCTCTGAACTCTGTCTCTAACTTACAAGAAATCAAGCTCACTGGATTCTGAGCTCTTCAGGGTCAAGGACTGTGTCAGTAGTTCATGTCTCTTTCTAGAGATCACAGCTTAGTATCTGGCACAGAGCAGATACTCAGCCAATGCCAAATGACTCATTTGCCGGAAAGCTGAATTTCATCCATAATCCTAGGGCGTTTTACCAGGCTTTGTAAATACATACAGGCCATTTAGAAATTTGAATGTCAAAGAGTAAAGGAGCTGAGAAAGTAAACATTGGAGAAGCATTTGGGGGGGGTGGTATTATTTGCAAAATATTCCTGGATCCTTGTGAGTACTATAAACCCTTGATGAGCACGGATTCTGGGCCAGGCCAGACACCCAGCTGGACCCAGGAGATACTGAGGTGAGTAAAGCCAAAATGCCTCCCTTCAGCAGGAGGCAGGCAGTCACACCAAAGTGATAAAGGCACAAAACCCAGAGGCAACAGAGGAGAAAGGACTACCTTGTTCCTGGACTCTGTGACTTCAGGGAGAGCTTTGAGAGGAGGACATCTGAGGAGGGCTTGGAAGGATGAACACAAATTTGCCGAGCAGAAAAGGGAGCCAAGGAAATCCCGATGGAGAACAGCTTGGGTGAGAGTGTGAGCCACGGGACTGAGGGGCACAGGCATGGAACTGGAGGAGCAGAAAGAATGAGGGAGGTCAGCAGAGGTCAGTCACAGAAGGTTTGAATCCTGGTGAGGGAGCAGTGGGTGCTGCACAAGGGACATGGGCCTGGAGGAGATGCAGTTATCTCTGAGTGAAGATGGAGCACGCCATCCACCAGGGAACCACAAGATGCAATAGAAATAAGAACCCTGAGAAGCCTGCACAAAAGATGAGGGGCCCAGGGGTGGCACCAAGAAGGTCCCTGTCAGAGGCCAGCTTTGAACGGAGACAGAAAAGACTCTTGAGGGTCTCAGCTGCTGCAAACCTCCTCAACAAATCATATTTTACCTTCAAATATTTGCTAAAGAATACTAACTATTGGAAGAGCAATGCTCCATTGATAATAATTATTCCCTCACTGTACATTTTTTACAATTCTCAAAATGCTGTCGGTCCAGTGTCTCATTGGAACCCCCATATAATCCCATTTTACAAATAGGGAAATGAGGCCCTGTGATGTCACACCGAGGTTTGCAGCAGTTCCAGGATAGAAAATAGGGAGCACTTTCATCTCAGCCCTTGGTATAAGTCTCAAAGTTCCTTTTCTGGGATGGGTTCCTTGAGGCCATCCAACAGCCCGTAGTCCAAGAATTCTTCTTCCTCCTTGGGCTTCTCCACACCTGTTTCCAAAGCCTCCTTCTCCTCCTTTGTTCTCAGGTACCACTACCACTTGTTGGGCAGGGAGACCTCCTGCTGCTGTCCATCCTAGGGTGTATCCTCCAACATTGGTGCATTGTGGTTCAGCCAGCACCTACACCACCTGAAGCCCAGGGCTCCTGTGGTGGGCCTGAGGTTCCTCCCTATCAAATGGAGATGTGCTGGGATTGCTTCCTTTGCTGAAGCCCATGTCCAGGTTATCTTCGGGGTGGCACAGGATACAGGGCTCTGGGGACAGGCCAGAGGGCTGCAGGGGCAAAAACCAAGAGGATGAGGGGATCTCTGAGTCAGACCGCCTGGATCCGCATCCCAGAGACTAGCTGCAAGGCCTGGGGAAGACTGGTTCACCTCTCTGGGCATAAGTTTCCTCCCCTGTAAAGTGGGAGGCATAACAGATTCACTCCTACAGTTGTCTCTGAGCTTTACAGCAGGTAATGTGTGCAAAGTACATCGCGCAATGCCTGGCACATGGTAGGTGAGAATAAACAGGGTTACTATGATATCAACATCTGAGCTAGGTCACTCATGCACTTCTCCAATGCTTCAGGGTTCCCTTCCATCCCTCACAGGGTAGCAGCAAGTGAAAGGGATGCCCCTGGCCTTGAGGAGCTCACATCTTCTCATTTCCAAGGGCTCTCCATCCAGTATCCACACATGCCTGGCATGCAGCAGGCGCCTCATCCACGTCTGGTGAAAGAGTGGAAAGCAGGTCATTATCATGTATTGTTTGGCACAGAATCTGCAGTAGGGGACAGAGAAGTGAGTGACTGTAGTTGTGCTCACCAGTTCCTGTCCCTGAATTTTCAGGGATCAAGCAGCCTTAGCAAGTCTAGTACCAGGGAGTGGGCACTGTGTGGTGGAGCAGGAGGCAGGTCCTGAGAAAGGCAGTGGGGTGAGGAGAGGAACTCTGCCTTTGAGGTCTGGGAGATCCTCCACCAGGACCTCACCAAAGGCCCCAGGCAGGTCATCCCTCATCCCAGAATCTCTCTATGCTCTTCTGTATAATGGGGCTAGCCTGGAAGAGATACTTGCACAACCATGTTCAGAGCAGCATCATCCACAATAACCAAAAGGTGGAAGCAACCCAAGTGTCCATGGATGGATGGACGGATCAACAAAATGCTGTGTATGCATACAGTGGAATAGTGTTCAGCCTTGAAAAGGAAGGAGATTCTGACACCTGCTGCGTCAAGAATGAACATTGAGGACATTAGGTTGAGCAAAATAAGCCAGACCAAGAAGACAAATGCTGTATTATTCCACTTTTCCAAGGCACCTAGAGTAGTCAAATCCATAGAGACAGACATGAAAATGGTGGCTACCAGGTCCTGGGGAGGGTAGTGATTGGGGAGTTGTTTTTAAATGAGTTACAGAATTGTAGTTTTACAAGATGAAAAGCATTCTGGAAATTGGTTGCACAACATTGTGAATGTATTTAATGCCACCGAAATGTAAACTTAAATATAGATAGACAGTAACTTTTAGTTTATTTTACCACAATTTTTATAATGGGGTAGTTATGCCTGTCTTCTTGTGTTGCTGTAGGATTTCATGAGATAACATATAAGGAACCACCCAGCATGTTGCCTGGCACATAGTAACTGCTCAATAAATCACACCTGGATGTTATTGAAGATAAAGTTACCTGACTTCTCTGAGGCTTGCTCTCTTCAGCTGAAAATTCTCCCAAAATATATTAGATGAGACCCTACTGTATTATACTGGGTTCATAAATACCACTCCCCCTTCTCCCTTCCCACAGAGCACAATGAATAGAAGGCACTTCTCTGCACCCCAAAAGCTCCAAGCTGATTGTGAGAAGGAAATGCTGGATGGAGGGGTTCCTGGAACTACTGTGAGGGGTGAGCTTTCCCCAGATGTCTAGAAATGAGGCAGAGGCCCGACATCTTCCACCCCCACTAAGGTTGCCTTGCAGTTCCCAGCTGGCTCTATACTTCCTAGAAACTGCCACTTTTCTGCCTCCATTACCTCATAGCCCAGTCAGCACCATTATCATCATCACCATGATCGCCATCACCATCCTTACAATCACCAACACTATCATCATCGCCATCACCATTCTTACCCTCACCATTCTCACCATCATCAACACCAGCATCTTCACCATAACTATCACTATCGTTATCACCACCTTCACCATCACCATCCTCACCATAATAATTATTGTCACCCTCCCCATCCTCAAAATCATCATCATTATCATCATTACCATCACTATCATCGTCACTATCACCATTCTCACCATCATCCTCATCATCATCACCATTATCCTCACCATAACTATCGCTGTTATCATCACCACTTTCACCATCACCATCCTTATCATCACCATCACAATCACCACCATCACCATTCTCACCATCACCATGTTCACCTTTACCAT
The DNA here is from genome assembly GCF_028885625.2 of Pongo pygmaeus. Taxonomy (NCBI): domain Eukaryota; kingdom Metazoa; phylum Chordata; class Mammalia; order Primates; family Hominidae; genus Pongo; species Pongo pygmaeus. The sequence continues at coordinate 25,587,976 of NC_072392.2, read as the reverse complement.
TCTCACCATCATCATCACCTTCATCATCCTCAACATAACTATCACTTCATTATCACCACCTCCACCTTCACCATCACCATCCTCACCATCATCATCACCACCATCACAATGATCCTTGCTACATGGAACCATGCATTCTGGGTAGGAGGGCTCTTGGGTCAGGGCATCTAACACATCTTGTAGGATAGAAACCCAGCCCTTCAGGGTCTCACAGTTGGTGAAGTAACTGATTCTTGTGAGGCCATGTTCCTCTGGGTGATGTGGGATGTCACAAGACCAATAAATATGGGCTGAAGCCCATCGCATCACTTCTTTTTTTGTAAAATAAGCTCCATCATCAGTAGTAATTGTATGATAGCAGAGAATAAGAACTCAGCAAATGTAAATAATTTGATGCTATGAGAAGCATATGAAGTGGAGTCCATATTCCAATATGCATCTATTCCAGTGAGGGCAATTCTTTACCACTTCCATGAAGGAAGGGAGAAAATATTATTACAACATTACCAGAAATCTGTCTGGTCTAGGCAGGGCAGTTCCTCTTTCCAGGGTCTCAGCATTGCTCATTGTCGGCAGTCAGGGCACTCACCTGGGCAGTGGGCAGCACTGCTGCAGGGAAGTTCATGTTATTGGAAACATGTAGCATCTTCTCCTGCTACCATCGCCACATTGTCCATGAAACCACTGGGCAAAGGATGAGGAATCTGGGAAAAGTTCTCATAACCAGAATATAATCATCCATATCAGGATATCAGCATTCACCCAACACTGCTGTCCAATCAACAGATGCTATAATCTCATCCAAATTTTCTCAGTTGTGCCCTAAATACATTTTTTTTGAACTTTGTAATCCAGGATCCAATCCAGGATTTCCTATTGCATTAATTGTCATGTCTCTTAAGCTCCTTCAACTTCAAACAGTTCCTCTGTTTTGCCGTATTTTTCATAACCTTAAGAGTTTTAAAGAGCATAAGTATTTATGAAGGATGTGTTCACCTTTTTCCATCTGATGTGTTTCTACATCCAGACTTAGGTCATGTATCTTTCACAAGAAAACCACAGAAATAATGCTGTGGTCTTCCTAGGACATCACAGCAGGAGGCACATGATCAAGTTTGTGCCAGATTTCTCCACCACAAAGTCATCATTCTTCCAATTGTAATTGAGAAGTATTTCATATGAAGATATTAATTACACATACACATGAATGTATATTTATATGTAAAATATATACAAAATATTATTTCAATGTCTAACCAATATAAAAGTTATTAATTGATATGTTTAATTTTATTTCCTACTAAGTCTTCAAAATCTGGTGTGTGTTTTACCCTGACAGCACATCTCAGTCCAGCCTAGCCACATTTCAAGTGCTCAATATTCACATGGCTGTGGCTACCATATTTGTCAGGGCAGCACTAAAGCACTAAAGAACTTCTGCCTTGGAGAGGTTCTAAGCTTTCAAAATGTTTGGCAAATACATTTTATAAAATTCTTCAGAATCCATAAATAGGCAATTACACATTCAGTAAGCCATAGAATCCAACATGACATTAAAAATGAATCCCTCTACAAAAAAGAAGGTAGGCAAAATTTTCTTCAGACCCAATGGGCAAATCAATTGTGATTACCTAACATGCCCATCATTATTTGTTAACATCCTTCATTAATACCCCCAAACCCCATCAACAGGTAAATGAACAAATGCATTGAGGACTGTCTGAACAATGTCCCAGTTTCTTACCATTCGTACTTCTTTTGCAAGCAGAAAAGACTCAGTATTAGCAAAGACTATTCAGATAGTTTGTTCTTATGCCAGTAGTTGTAATTTCCTGGAGGTGCAATACTTCTCACAAGTACTTTCCTGTTTGGCCATTTTCTGCAGTACTATCCATGCTCCCATTTTCTCTATTCTTTAATTTCTATCCTAGACTTTTCTTTCATCCTATAATTCTTTATCCTAAAAATATTAATTTAAGGATAACATCACAAAGTAGTATATTTCTTCAGATGATACTCCAAATTGATACCTAATATACAGAAATGACTATCATGGACATAACCCACAACATGTGAAATGTATGGCTCATTCTACTGACATTATAAAGGAAAGTTAATGACAACTGAATTTCTAGTCATTTTCCACCCAACCAGTTGCTTATAAAATGGCAAGGAATTGTAGGTATGTACACAGTGGCTATTTTTTGGTGGGGTGTTCAGCAACTCTCCTCTTGAGAGCCCCCCTTTTCTTTGAGGACCATTTCAATGAGCACCAACTGGGCCTGACCCAACCTACCAGCCCCAGCCCCAGCCCCAGAGGTGATCATGATGCCCAGCTCTGGCAAAAGACTCTACCCTTGGATCATGGCAACTGTTTCAGTACTTTTTTTTTGGAATCATCAGGAAGGACTCTTGCTTTTTCTACCACTGTGGTCTGCGAGGACAAAGTAAAGTGGGTTATTTGTCGTACTATCTCTTGCTACAGAGAGAGAAGAGAGTCATCTTCAGAAGGAAAAAATGAGGCTAAAACAAAAGGAAAAGTGTCAAGAGAAAGAAGGAGAACATTTCTTGATGATTTTATATAAGCCCCTGGGTCCAGCTATGCATGACAGCGACTTGGGTTAAAGCTCTGTCACTTATAGGACCATTGACTTAAATATAAAATAAAGTATTAAAAGCTATGAACTTTTAGATGAAAATACAGAAAAAAAATCTTTGTAATATTCAATTAATCAAAAATGTCTTAGATGAAGCCCCAAAAAACAAATGCACAAGAACAATTAATAAATTGGACCCCATCAATATTAAGAGCATCTGCTATTTGGAAGATAGTGTTGTGAGAACAAAAAAGAAAACTCAAGGGGAAAATGCTGGCAAGTCTCATATCTAATAAGGGATTTGAATCCAGAGTATATAAAGAAACTATTAAAATTTAATAATGAGAAAATAAGCAAAGAAAAAAACCAAAAAGGAAGAAGCAAAAAAAAAAATGTGAACATACACTTTACCAAATATATACACATGGAATGTAAGTATATAAAGAGATACTACATATTATTAGGCATTATGGAACCACAATAAAATACTATTGTACACACATGAAAATGTCTAAAATTTTTAAAGAAGGTCCATACAAAGTGTTAGCAAGAGTGTGGAATTCTTATATATTGCTGATAAAAATATAAAATGGTACAACCATTTTGGCAAACATTTTGACAGTCTCTTAAAACTAAACCTAAACCTATTAGCTGTTACACTCGTAATATTTACTCAAAGTTATAAGAACTTATGTACATGAATGTTCATTGCAAATGTATTTGTATAAGTCCAAAGCTGGAAGCAATGCAAAAACCCATCAACAGGCAAATGGATATATAAGTTGTGACCGATCTGCACAATAGAATACTACTCAGTAATAAAATTAATGACCCATTAATGCCTGCAACGTAGCTGAATCTCAAAATAATTATGCTGTGTGAAAGATGCCAGACCCCTCCAAAAAAGGGTCCATACTACACTTCATTTATATAAATGTCTAGACAAGGCAAACTATTTTATAGTGACAGATTGGTGATTGCCAGGGAGAGTGGTAAGGTAGGAAGATACAGAAAGTTTGGGATTATAAAAGGGCAAGGGTAAACTTTTATGAGTGCTGGATATGTTCATTATTTTTATTTTGGTGATGGATTTGCAAGTACATATAAAAAATAACACACAATAGAAGTAGAAACAGTATTTTTGTTTCTTTCTTAATAAAGCACAATTTACTTACTAATGGGATGTGTGTGCCTGCTGGGCACACAGCACAACTTTTCAAATCTTAAAATCGGACTGGATCTCAACCACTGGACCTTATTCCTATTCCACACTGACTTTAGCACAATACTTGCTTTCATCGCGGTAATTAACAACACCCACCTTAAAGGTAAAGAAATGCACTTCTAACTAACTACTTTTGAAACTATGAACTGCCTCAGGCTAGTAGTTCTTAAGGTCTGCAGCAAATGTTGCTTTGTTTCCCTCAAAAATATACAGCCTGGGCAACATGGCAAAACCCTGTCTCTACTAAAATTACAAAACTTAGCCAGGCATGGTGGTGCATGCCTTACTCAGGGAGGCAGAGGCTGCAGTGAGCCTAGACCTCACCACTCCACTCCAGCCTGGGGGACAGAGTGAGACCCCCATCTCAAATACACACACACACAAATACACACACAAAAATATACTCATACGTTATCCGCTGGTGCCCCTGTCAGTTAAACACAACATCTCAGGGCATCTCAGCACACAGTGTGAGAGCCGTGGTCCTAAACACTTCAATTAAAAGTGAAACATCTCTGGCTGGATTTTTAGAATATTCACTTTTTAATGTTTTATATTATATTTATTTTTTATGTTTTAATTAATTTATCTGGATACAAGAATCCAGACATTTGGAAGTAAAACAATGGAAAACATGCCTGCAAACACTAATCAGCAAAAAGCTCACGTTGCTATGTTATTGACAGTTTAGACTTAAGCCAAGAAATATTGCTGAGATGAAAAGATTTTATGATGTCAGTCACTAGAAAAGTATGCCAATTTTAAATATGTCTAAATATAAAATATCCCTTCAAATTATTTACTACAGAAACTGATATAACTAAAAGAAAACTGGACTAATCTACAATATAGATTTTAACATACCTTTCAATTACCAATGGAACCAACACAAAAAAATCCATAAGAGAAAGAGAGATTTGATGAACGCAATGAACAAACTTGACATAAACTGACATATACAGAATGCGACACTCAACAACTACTGAATACACATCCTTTTCCAGTGCACGTATCATATTTACCAACATAGATTATATGTTGGAATTTAAAGGGACTCATCACAGAGTATTCAGTCGTGGGATTTTGCCTAAATTTGTCTGGCCTTCAACAGGGTTCAAATACCGTTAAATTCTTATTTCATCTAAAGAGTCCTATCCTTTTTTTTGGAAATTTTACTGCAACAATCTAAATTTGCATAACAACTGAACCCAGCCCTTGGAACTTGAAGTTTATTCTAGCCAAAGGCAGATTAAACTGTCTAAGTAGTAATGTCCTTCAAATTGTTGTCCCCTGCTCCAGTAACGGAGTATAGCTCCAAGAAGCTAACAGACTGTCCTTCATAGTATACATTCTATGTTACATCAAAACATGGTATAAATCCTTGAAATCAGCAGCAGAGAGAAAATGAGATCAACAACCATCTAGCTGTGACCTCACTACTTAGTAATTACACTTTTAGCTGACTCCTTTACTTGATTCCTAACTGCTTATTTCTGGCAAGGTAGCACTAATCCCTGACCAAGCTGACCTTTTAAGAAGTGAGCAGAACGAAAAGGCTCTACCACCAGTGATCAGCTTAACAAGCTGCAACGCTAGTCACTGGCTGCAACTCTAGTCACTGGCTGCAACTCATATTGTGGGTTTTAAGAGCTCAGAATTACCATGGAAATATTATTGACTCCAAAAGAAACCCAGAAATCTCTGGGAATCCAGCAAAGATAGAAAGGGTCCTCTCAATAGTCACCACTCACACTTTGCTTTGTTTTGGTAACTGTTTTATTACATACGGAGAATATCAAAAAAGTAGGCCTTTTCCTCATTGTTAATGCTAACCCTAAAATGGTAAGGCTCTTGCAGGTTGAAACCCCCTGGCTCTCACTGGCCCTTCAACAGAAGGCAGTGAAGTCACCTGCAAGAGTGATCACCCAAAAGCTTCCAGGCTGGACCAGTTGGGACTCAGTTCTTGCAGTTCCCAAATTCACAGTTCTCTTGGGACATGGTTATTTATGGAGCTCCTGAAGATGAGAAATTCCACCCAGGAAATTCTGTTTATAAAAATTATTCACATCTAATTATGTCTGGAGACATTAACACAGCAATGTCAAAAATTTTCCATTAATTGTTAATCCATGGAGAAAAACTGAAAAATTATTTTTTAAAATATGAAAACCTTCATATAATACAAATTATACTCCCACATGTGATTCAATTTCTATTCATTAATGCCAGAGAAGTTAATAATTACGAATTGCCAGTGGTAAAAAAAAATCATTCATCACTGGAGAAGCGCAGAAGGTTTAAAAGAGGTAAGAATTAGTTTTTGGCTTTGGGGAGTTTTATGCTTTCCAAAAGGTTTTGCTCTTTTTATTTTTGCTCATGGCTTTCTCTCTCTCTCTCTTTCTTTCTGATTTCAGTTTCTTTCGATTTTCCTGTTTAGAAATGGTGAGAGAACTTTGGATGTGGAATGTGGAGTAGGAGGAACACGAAGTGAGGTTCTGCACTTGGGGTGGTCAGCACTGCGGATGCCCAGCAAAGGCACTGCCTGGTCCACATCCCGGAGGGGTTTCTGCACCCTAGTCGGCATCGCAGCTGATGGTGAAACTTTTGGTGTGGCAGAAGAGTGTCCACAAACTTCGGAAGGTATCCGCTGCATCCTCCATAGCCGTGTATCCCTGCCGAGGGCGATCATCTCGGGGAGCGGAAAGTACTGCTCATGGGCCAGGGCTGGCTGGTTGGAGCCACTTGCGCGGCGCAGCCCTGGCAGAGGTTCAGGCAGCCCAGGTGTCGCAAGCGGCTGTGAGTGATGCCTCCTTGGGGCCGGAGGGGTCCCAGGAAGGCTGCAGACCAGGGCTGACGAGCGGGCAGCATGGTGGCCGTGATGGAAGGTGACAAGGTTAGCAGCGCCAGGGGGCCTAGCAGAGCCCGAGCCCGGGCATCCCGCATCTCCAGCAGCACCACGGGTAGGCCTGGCGCTGGTGACGTGGCGGCCGGTGCACAAGGCCCACGACCCAGTCCCAGAGGCCAGCCCATCGTCAGATAACTTCAGGAACCCCGGGCCAGCTGAGGCCCCAGGCCCCACAGGCAAGACAAAGGGCAGAGGCTCCGCAGGCGGGGACGAGAGCCGGCAGCGAAGGCCTGGCTCCACCGCCGCGGAGCTCGCAGGGCGCAGCAGGCACCGGGCAGCGACCAGGGCTTCCAGAGGAGGTTGTGCACCCCCGCAAAGGCTCCTGCCCGGCGTCCAGCCTCTCCGCGGGGACTCCATGTGCACCTCCTCCTCATTGTCCTTGTCTAGGGCCGCGGCAAGGTCCTCGCTCCCATGGCGCGACTCCGGGGGCGCAGGAGCCTGGGCTGAGCAGGTGGAGTAGGGTGAGCACCGCCAAGAACCCAGCGAGAGTGGCGCCCCAGGGCGGCACAGGAGGCCGCATTTAACGTGTCAATCATCTCAAAGATTTTATGGCATCCTTTTTTTGACATCTTATAATATCGATAATGTCTATTATATCTTGTGATATAATTATTAACACCACTTCATTGTGATTATTATGATTATTTTTATACCAACACATCTTCAATTATTAACATTCCCATTTGCTAGAGAATAATGAAAACGACTAGTTTTGAAAGCCTTACGTCTGCCAATGGAAGCACATTCCAGCATGTCGCCAACGCAATTCACTTTCCACCACTTTCACAAGAAACGTTACTGCACAATTATACTATCCTACCCTTATATACTTTGTGTGTGTGTACTTGTGTGTATGTATGTTATATATGTTTTATATATATATATATATATATATATAAAGTATGCCAGAGATGAACAAGTTTTAGAAAATTAAATGCACACAGGTCATGTCAGTGCTATGTATAGTGTGGTGTACTAAGTATAGATGTTCAACAGTGTGGAATCTAGGCCGGAACAGGACTCCTAGTCTTAAGCAATTCTTCCTAGGTTCAGTCTCTGGAAATAATGCTTTATATCAAGTATGCGAGAAAATTAATGGATTTTAAAGACTGTTCTATGTCAACTATAATATTTCATTTGGGGATTTCTGTCCCTTATAATATCTACCTCATTTTGGATGGATTCCTTGAGGCCTGGTTTATTTTTCTTTTCCTTTCTACACATTGCTGTTCAGAGTGATGAAAGGAATTGTATTTTGAATAAAATAGCTAAGCATCTTTTTGTGAGCAAGGAGCATGATGGTACTTTGACCTACCATTTCTCGTTATGGTAGTTATGGTTACAGTGGGGCTGGAGTGTTTACTGGGAGCCTGGACATCTGCTGGGACATGATACCCACTGGGATTTTTTTGTGTCAACCTGGTCTCTGATGTCCACCTGGGGATTGGGAATCCACCTAAGGCCTGATGTTTACCTGGAGCCAGATGTGCACCTGTGGCCTGATGTTCAGTTGGTGACTAGGAATTCCACTAAGGCTTGATGTCCACCTGGGGCATAGGTAACCATTTGTGGCCTAGTGTTCCCCTGAAGCCCAGGTGTCAACCCAGGGCATAATGTCTTCTTGGGGCCTGCGGTCCACCTGCAGACTGGTGTCTGCATAGGGACTGGTATCCACCTGGGGTCTGGTGACTGCCTGGGGCCTAGTGTCCACCTGAAGACTGAGTATAGACCTCAGACCTGATGTATGCCTGGGGCATATTTATCCACCTGGGGACCAGCATTCTTCTGGGGCCTCATGTCCACTTAAGCCCTGGGTGTCAGCCTGGTGCCTCATGGCCACCAGGGATCTGTGTACTCACCTGGGGCCTGGTGCTCCCATAGGGCCCAGGTATACACCTGGGGAATGATGTGCAGGTGGAGGTGTCTTCCTGGGTGCTGGTGTTCACCTGGGGACAAGGGTCTCCCTGGGGACTGGTGTTTATTGGGAGCCTCATATGCACCTTGAATCTGCTGTCTACCTAGGGCCTGATGTCCATGTTAAGGCTGGGTGTCCACCTGGGGCCTGGTTGTCCACTTGGGGCCTAATGTCCACCTAAGACCTAGTCTTCACCTAGGGCCTGGGTGTCCACTTGGAACCTGATGTTCAGCTGGAGATGCATCCACCCAAGGCATAGGTATCCACCCAGGGTATGGTGTCAAACTGGGGCCTTATGTCCACCTGGGGACTAGATATCTACCCGAGGCTTGATGTCCACCTGGAGCCCGATATCCACCTCAGAGCTGTGTGTCCACCCAGGTTCTGGTATCCACATGGAGCCTGGTATTCATCTGGGGCCCAGTGCCCACCTGGAACCTGGGTATCACCATGGGTCCTGGGTGTCCACTTGGAACGTGATGTGCACCTGGGACCTGAGTTTCCACCTAGGGCCTGATGACCACCTGAGATCCAGGTGTCCATCTGGGGTCTGATATCTACCTGAAGCCTAGGTAACCACCTAGGGCATGGTGTTACCTGTGCCTTGATTTCCACCTGAGCCTGGTGTAAACCTGGGGCCTGGGTGTCCATCTTAGGCCTGATGTACACCTCAAGTCCAGTGTCCACCTGTGGCCTGATGTCAACTTGGAAGCTGATATCCACCTGGGGACTGATGTTCTCCTGGGGCCTGATATCCAATTGGGATCAGATGTTCACCTAAGGCCTGGAGTTAATCTGGGGCCTGATGGTCACCAGGGTCCCAGGTGTCCACCTAGGGCTTAGTGTCCAACTAGGGCCTGATGTCCACCTGGAGTCTAGTATCCACCTTGGCCCTGATGCTACTTGAGGCCTCGGTGTCTTCCTAGAACCTGAATCCCCAATTGGGCCCTGATGTCCACCTGAGGCCTGGTGTTCTTATACGGTCTGATATCTACCTAAGGCCTGGGTATCCTCCTGCAGCCTGATGATCACCTGTAGGCTGGTGTCCATATGGGGCCTGGGTGTCCACCTGTGAGCCTGATGTACACCTGGAGTCCAGTGTCCCCTTGGTTACAAACACATACCAGGAAAATGGTATATACCTGGGGCCTGATGCACACCCAGAGCCTGTGTGTCCACGTAAGCCCTGATGTCCACCTGGGGCCTGGTGTTTACCTGGGGCCTATATCCACCCACTACCCAAAGTCAAGTTGGGAAAAGGGCCCAGGATAGGTGAGGAGCACAGAACAGGGACCTCATTCATAAGAAATTCTGCTGTAGAATGGGTGATCTAAGCTCTTAAAACAGCCTCTGCCTCAGGAAAGACTGTCCAGGGCATAGGAAGCCCACACACAGGGTGGGATGACAAATTTGCATCTGGCACTGCTGGGAGCCCTGGGGGCCTCTGCCCTTTGGGCCGTGTTGTCTCCTGCCTCTTAGGGTGGTGGGATTCTGGGCTCTGATTGCAGCAGGTGGATTCACTTAACTCCCCTCCCCTTTTAGCATTACTGTCTTCTGTAATAAACCTCTCACTTTGATCTGCCAGGCTGTCAAATGCTTTGATTGCCCTCTCTGTTTTGGTCCAATGGTTCATCAATCCAAATATCCACAATAGAAGGACAGATTTTAGTCTCTTCATACAGTGGGATATTTCACAGCTATTAAAACAAAATAAATGCTTGTATATTGATAGGCAAAGTCATCCCACATCAATAACTTTTAAACACGTTTTATGATCCCACATCTATATCTATACATAATGTTTGCCACTGCTTAAACAAAACAAAATCTAAGCTTTAGACTCCAAATGGAATTACAGGGGAGTCTTGATGTCTGTGTTCTGTAGTTCTGTCACGTTTGAAATTGTCAAATAAACATGGTGCCTTTCCGGTAGCCACTCAGAATTCCTCCTGTCTGTCCACAAAGCATTGTTACCCTCCCTGTCCCATTTGCCCCAGCCCCATGGAGCTTGCTGAGCTGGCACCATCATCTCTTGGAATAGACAAAGACATTGAGGACCAGAGAGGGGAAGCACCTTGTTGACATCCCAGAGCTCTGAGTCAGAGTGGACTTGGACTCCCTTCCTAGCTGTTTCCTAAAGTCCAGGGAGCCCTGGAGGCCCAGGAATGTAAGGGCTGGAGGCTGGGGCTTTCTGTCCTGAAGTAGGGGAGGTGGGGCTACAGCTCACGGCTTGAGTGCATTTCCTCTCAAGTACAATAAGGGCTGCTTTGTAAGATGAAAAATATAAATGGCTGCCCGCAAATTTGTCAGGTAATGTGTTTGTCTTGTCTCCCCTATGGGACTGTAAACTTGGTATAAGCAGGGACCTGTCTGAATCACCCTAGTGTCCCCAGCACCAGGCCAGAGCCTGACATATAAAATGACTGACTTCATTAAATACCAACACCTTCTAGGTGCCAGGTACTGCTCTAGATGCTGGAATCTGCAGTGAATAAGATACCCAGAATCCCTGCCCCTGTGTAGCCCTCACTGTAGTAGAGCAGAACAGATGATGAATAAGTAAGCATGCAGGGTGTGAGATGGGTGGGAGAGCTGCATTGCGGAACCAGACAGTGTGCAAAGCAGACACTCAGGAAAGAACCTGAGGGTTGAGCTGCGGACATGATGGAGAAAAGTCGCCCCTAACATGAGTGCAGACACTCCAGCTACAATAACAAGCGAAGGTGGAGAAGGAAGCACAGAGGCAAGCAGCTGGGCAGATGTTGGGCTGGGATCTAGGGAAGGTTCTCTCTTTATTGCATCTATTTTCAAATTGAAATAGGGAGCAAGGCAGCAGGTGTAAGGAAGTCTGGGGAAGGTTTTAGAGGTTTAAGGAGGAAGGCGAAGGCACGATACTGTTGCTTGGGAACAGGGCAGCACTTCCAGAGCTGGGTGCCTGGGCTCCAGGGCAAGTCACTTCATCTCTTCCTATGCCAACATCTCCTCAGCTGTGAAATGGTGATTATTATAGAACAGATTCATAGAGTTTTATGATAATTAAATCAGTTGGTATTCATAACATGCTTAGATTATATATATTTTTATTAAGATAACAAATAGAGAAGTCTGGCAGACTTATGGACTCTGGAAATGAGTGAGTTTGTAGGACATCATCCAGGGCCCACTGGAGGTTTGGGCTTGATGATCAAATGAGAGCAAAAGGCATGTGTGTTTCTCTCTGGCTGTGCTCAGCCACCTGAGTGCAGGAGCAGAGGGAGTGTGTGGCTGGTTTTCAGCAGAGTGCAGTTTTGCCCTGGGAGTACAATCAATTGTAGGGCAAGAGAGTGGAGAGTGTTAGAGAGGGTGGATAACAGGCTGGACAATATAGTCTCAGCTGGGAGGAAGGGAAATTTGCAAGAAAGTGAGTGAGACACAAAAGTGAAAATTTGTAGTCATTGAAGTGTGTTGGAGTTGGGAGGCAGCTGGAAAAAGGAAAGTGGTGGTCAAAAAAAGGGTGTTTGAAATTGAGGGTCTGGAGTAGCCACAGTTTCTGCAGTGACAAGGACAAGAATATACAGGTAGGAGTGGGTGACTCAGGGAGGGTGGAAACAAGGTCTCTAGGGGTGGAGGGACCAAGAGCCAGAGCATGAGGAGGACTCTCTATGTGCATGTTGGCAACACCTCAGCAAGAGAAAAGTGCCCATGATCCGGAAGCTAAGTCTTCAATGCATAGGGATGTGTCCCGGGGTGCAATCTTAGGGCAAGAGCTTCAATACTGATTCCCTTCGTGTGTCACTGTGTCCTTGGGTAATTTTTCTTTGGGCGAACGTCACAGAGTGTGCTTACACACACCTCAATATTGTACCGACCGTACACCTAGGCTCTATGGCACCGCCTTCTGCTCTCAGGCTGCACACCTGGGCACAGGTTACTGCGGTGAATACTGTTAGCAGTTGTAGCACAATGGTCAGTGCTTGTGCATCTAAACATATCATGAAAAGTACAGTAAAAACATAGTATTGCACTATATAAAAATATACTATTGTACCTAGACATGGTGCACTGGTCTAGGACACTTACCATGAATGGAACATGCAGGGCTGGAAGCTTCTCTGGGTGAGTCAGTGAGTGTGGTGAGTGAAGGTGAAGTCGTAGGGCATGACTGTGCACTACTGTAGATTTTATAAACACCGGACACTTAGGCTACACTACAAGATATATATTTCTTTTTCTATAGAATTATAAATCTTTTTTAATAAATATATTTTTAAAGTAACTGTGCCATAACGTTACAATTGTTATGTCACTGGGCTAGGCAGTAGGTGTCTTTCGGCTCCATTATAGTTTCATGGGTCCACAACTGCACATGCGGTCTGGGTTGATGGAAACATCATTTCGTGGCACATGAATGTATTTTGATGGGAGAGAAGGATGATGTGCTGAAAGAGGGAGGCAATGAGAAGCAAGGAGGACCTATCCTGCTCAGGCCCAGGGAAGAGCTGCAGCAGAGGACAGCAAGGCAGCAGTGTCCTCAGGGGATCAGGCCTCTTACTCACAGCACGGAAGAAAAGGAAGAGTTCCCTGAGGCTGCTGAAAACCAGGGGGCTGCTGGTGCTGGAGCAGGCTTTTGAGGACATGCAAAAGGGTTTCGGCAAGGGAGGGAGGGAGGAAGGAACTGGGGAGCGAGAGTCAGCCCAAGATAACCAGGCCTCTCCCAGGAATCTTCTGGCCACTCAGAAGCAGTGGTCATGCCCAGTTGAGCCCACAAAGGGCACCCAGTGCCAGTGTGAGAACCTGGCATGCCTACTGCCCAGCCCTGACACAGCCCAGCCATTGCCGGCATCTGCTGTAGCCCCTAAGGCGGATCAGCCTGGCCCGGTCCTCAACAGCCCTCACTGAGGCAGGTAAAAACACAGCCACCTGTGATAAGAAGTAGGCAGAGGCAAGTCCCATAGTAGTGGCAGACCAGGTGCTGCAGGAGCCCAGTCAGATGGGCACTGAATCCAGGCAGGCTTTCTAGAGGTAGTGACTCAGGGTTTGTGTTCCAGTTGCGATGGTGGCATATTCAGGTCCAGCTGGGCACATTGGGACTGGAGGCTGTTTTTTTGTTTTTGTTTTTGAGACCGAGTCTCACTCTGTCTCCAGGCTGGAGTGCAGTGGCATGATCTAAGCTCACTGGAGAAGGCTGGTTTTTAATGAGTCTTGAGGCAAAGGCAAGGGTCAGGACCAGGGTCCAGCCTCAGTAATGCATTCACCCCTTCACCCTGGGGCACTGCTGCAGGCCCACCATCACCAGCCTGCATTTGCTCCCCTCCTGCCCTCTCTTCCCAGGAAGCCCCTCACCTGTCACTTCATGAAGAATATGGAAGCCAAGGAGGTGTTCTTCAGACATTCCTCTCCACCCATGCACTTCCTCCCTCCCTGCCAGCTTCAAAGGAATTCATGTCCAGAGAGACCCTCCCCAGTTGCCCCACCTTTCCGTCAGCCTCTTCCAGGAACTGTCCTCTGACATCTCTCTGTCTAGGTCTCCCTGTCACTCTTGTGCACACCAAGACTGTTCTCCCTTTTCCCGTCAGCCACTGAGTCCACTCAGATATCTTCTGCTTCCCAAAATTAAAATTACAAACCAAAACAGAAAAAGCTTCCATGACCTTACACATTGTAGACACTTGGCTACAGCAGTGAATGACATAGACAAAGTCCCTTTCCTCATGTAGACCTCATGCTGGTAGAGTGAAACAGGTAATAAATAAACTAGTCAAATGTTCAGCATGTGAGTTGGTGATGAGAGCATGGTGCTTCATGCCTGTAATCCTAGTGCTTTGGGAGGCCAAGATGTGAGGATGGTTGAGGTCAGGAATTTGAGACCAGTCTGGGTAACATAGTGAGACTCTGTATCTACAAAAAATAAAATAAAATAAAGGAAAAGTGAAGGAGTATAGAATGTATCAGTGGGAGAGGGGGATGGGAGAGCCACATTTTAGACAAGGTGGTCCAGGAGGGTATAGCTCCAACCACTATTCCTCTGGCCCATTCCACATCTATTCCCATCCCACCCCCTTCACAGTGCTTGGGTCAAAGTCTCTCAGTCCTGCTTGTATTTCTCCAAGAGTGATCCAGGGTCTAACTGCATCAGAACTGTGGGGTAAGGTCACAGCCCCTGCCTGTGAGAAGTGTGGATTCCTCTGCCTGTACCAGAATCCCTGGGAAATGGACCCAGGAATTTCCCAAGATCTCTGGGGGACTCTGAGACAGCCCAAAGTATGGGAACTGCAGATTTCCTCCTGAAAAGGGAGCACTGTCTCCAGGGGTCCAGGTACCCAGCTCTACCTTGTAGCCACCAGACCAGTCTGAGCCTTGGAGAATGCTGCTCTTTCCTCCTGAAATGCTCTTCCCAGCATTCCTTGCCTGGTAACTCTTGCACAACCCTCAAGACCCAACTCGAGGGCCACCTCCTCCTGACATCACTCCCTGAACTTTCCCCTGTGTTTCCACTCTCCTCTTCACCAAGTGATGTTGACATTTCTATGGGACCATCTCTCTCTCTAGACCAGAAACGCCTACAGTTGTGGCACCCTGTAGTGCAATTTGTGTCAGTCTGGGGAGAGTGGATTTGGAGCCCAACCACCACTGAGGAAAATCCATCTGATGGACATGGTGGGTTCCAGCCCAGACGCAGGGGTCAGCGAGGGGTGGTGTGACAGTGAGCACAGACCCTGGGTGGTGGTGACACTGGCTGTCATGGGGAGGAAGGGAATGGAAAAGGGACTTCATGGGAGCAGAAAGACAGGCCTTAGCAGCAGATGGGCCAGGACCCCGCCAGGAATCCAGAACACGCATCGTAATCCCAGCTCCGCTATAAGTCCACAGCGGAACCCTGACAACGACTTTCCCCTTTCTGAGCCTCATTTTACTCATCAGTAAAATGGTGACAATAACTCCAACTTCACCAAGGAGATGCAAGGCTCAGTGAGATGATGGATGTGAAAATGCCTTATGTTTCATGGCACAAAGGAGAGGGATTCCTGACATGCGACAAACACAGGGAGAGACGGGGAGAGAGGAAGGATGGGGTCTGTAAATGGCCAGGTGGCAGCCCCACCCCTCCACACACACAAACACCCACAGTGTCACCCACACTGGTGATTTTCCCAGTAGGTCCTCCGGCCTGGAAGTAGTACTGCCAGGTGGGCAGGGAGGACTGCAGTCCCATTACAGGGGTGAGGAAACAGGCTGCGGATGGTCCCACAGGGAATAAGGAGCAGGGTCTAGCTCCCCACTGCAGGCAGGGAAGATTGAAGTTGCTCCCCGGGAAGAGGAAGGGAGGCATTGACTGGCACTCCGTGATTTAGATGAGAAGCCCAGGCTCAGCCCGGTGACTTGAGCTTCCTGATGTAGAAGGTGAAGGATGCAGAGGAGACAGAGGGCAGGAGGAAGAAGATGAGGAAGAGAGCAGCAAACTGGGGTCACTACAGGACACTAGCTGCTCCAGGCTGCTCTGTCCCATTCTAAGAGAAAAGGAAAAGTGGGAGAGGGGATCACAGATCATGTCCAGATGTCTCACTGGCATGGATGCTGCTATGGAAACATCCCTGATGGTCCAGGTTTGTGGTGGGAGAGATTGCAATGCTCTGCTTCCTGGAAATCTGTGTTTAGAGCCAACACAGTTACTGCCCAAGACAGCCCCGCCTGAAGATCCCAGAGCTGCCCCAGCTTGCCAGGCTTCCCCTCCTCCTGTTATCACCCCATGCTGCTGAGAACCTGCCTGGCAGGCTGCCCAGCCAAGGCCGGGGCCTAATCTCAAGTGAAACTGACATGTCCTTGTGAGGGCTGAGGAACATCTTCTCTCCCCACAGAGCCTCACTCAGGTTCTCATCTACTTCCTTGGGGTCTGTCCCACCTCTCTCAGGAGATTGGAACCACATACTCTTCTGGAGGGGACCTCTCACTGCTGCAGAACCTGTCCTCCAGGATACCCACAAGTGTTCTTCTTGGTCGTGGCTAATGAACGTACCATATGGTAGTGAACTACCTTCTGGGGCCCCAATATTTTGTTTATTTTTTAAAAATAAAATTAGTACTATTGTTTATTTTCTGAATGTACAGAAATATTTGTCTGATTATTATTTACATGCCCTTTGGGAAAACTTTGTAAAATAGAAAAATATGAAGGAGTATCCTACCACACAGAAATAATCACTTTAATTATTTTTCTATTCATATTTGCACATACAGGTATATATGAGATCATGCTCTGTATCTGTTGGGAGTGCATTTATCTGAAAGTTGAGTCACTTAAACAGAGACAGGTTCATTTTTCTTACATAGTTAGAGTATCTATGGTTCCTGGCTATGGTTCACTGGTTCAACAATGTTAGGCCCAGCATCTTTATGAGTCTATTGCAATTTAGCTCATGGCTGTAAGACAGCTACTGCAGCTCCAAATACTACATGAGTTTACAAGGCCAGCAAAAGCAGTCACTTCTGTATTCTTATTAGAAAGGCAAGAACTTCAGAGTTGACCCCCAGAGGGTTTCTCTTTAGGTCTGGAAATCTGTGTTTAGATTGGCCAGAACCTGATCTCATGACCATCCCTAGCAGTAGAGAATAGCATTGTCATGATTGACTTTGGATCAATCATAATTTATTGACTGAGAGTGCGCATGTGGTCCCCCAAAGAAGATCAAGAAAGGTGGGAATTTGCAGTGTGTACCACAGCATGCATGCTGCTTTATAATCTGCTCTTTCTCTTAATTGCATGTTTCAAACATCCTTCCATACTAAGAAATATAGATTCAGTCATTCATTTAACAACAAATTATTCAGAGTGTACTGTGTTCCAGGAACTTAACGTGGCGTGGAAGACACAATAATGAACATAGTATACTCCTTGCCTCCATGGAGCTTCGCATCTAATGAGGGATACAGAAATTCATCAAAGAGGTTCACAAAGAAATGTAAAATTATGATTGTAATTTGTGCTGAAAAGGAGGGAGGTGTGTGGTGTGTGAGAGCAGTGACAGGAGATTTGACTCAATCAGGAGGGGCTGTGTTCTGAATGGCCATAAGCCAGCCCCTTGCCTAGCTGTAGCACAACTATTTAGCCAAAATCTGTTGCTGGTCATTTACATTCTTCCCACATCTTACCTACTATGATCAATGCAACAATAAATACCCTTCTCTAAGTACCGCTTGGCACACTTGTCTGATTATTTCCTCAGGATAAATTTCTAGGGTAAAGCCAGGCACCATGGTTCATGCCTGTAATTACAGCTACTCAGGAGGCCAAAGTGGGAGGATCACTCGTGGCCAGTAGTTCGTGGCCAGCCTGGGCAACATAGGGAAGTCTTGACTCAAAAAAAAAAAAAATCCTAGAAGAAATGAACAATTCTTAGGTGTCGAATTGCCAAATCAAGGGGTGCACCATCACCATCCCCATACTCACCATCACCATCCTCATTATCATCATCAGTCTCACCCTCACCATTCTCACCAGCATCAGCAGCAGCATCCTCACCATAACTATCACAGTATCATCACCACCTTCACCATCACCATCCTCACCATCACCATCATCATTATTATCACCACCACCATTTTCATCATCACAATCCTGACCATCACCATCATTATCACCTCATCATCACCATCCTTACCATCACCATCACCATGCTCACTTTCACCAGTCTCACCATTATCACCATCATCCTCAGCATAACTATCACTATCATTATCACCACCTTCACCATCACCATCCTCATCATCACCATCATTATCCCCTTACCATCAGCATCCTTATCATCACCATCACCATGCTCACCTTCACCATTCTCATCATCATCATCATCCTCCTCAGCATAACTATTACTATCATTATCACCATCTTCACCATCACCTTCCTCACCATCACCAACATTATCACCATCACTATTCTCACCATCATCCTCAACATAACTATCACTCTCATTATCACCACCTTCACCATCACCATCATCACCATCATCATCATCATCACAAGCACAATTATGAAAATCTTGGAGGAAAAGGAGAGGAGGTAGCCTATTAAAATACAGGTACTTTGATGAGGAGGAAGAGGCAGAGTTGAAGCTGGAGAGGGGATATCAAACAATGGAGACCCCCAGAACATAAAACTAAGAAGCTCAGGCTTTGCCCAGAATCAGAGGCATCCTTGAAGATTTATGAGCAAGAGAATATGCAGTCAGATTTGTGTTTAGGCAGAACATTGAGCAATCCTCAGAAGGAAGAAGCAGAGGGAGGGAAGCCCACAGAGGAGACAGAACCTTCAACACCAACCAGGGTCCTGGTCCTGGGTCCAGCAGATCTGGCAGGAATGAGGAATGGGAGGCTGATGGGTAAAGGCTGCAGCCAGGCAGGGAAAGGCCTCACTCTCCCTGCCACTCCTTTCCCTGCTCCCCACTTTCCTGTTCCATCTTTGCTAATAGGCTCAGCATCTCCAACTGCACCCACCCACGAGATTTGCCCCAATTCCTTCTCCTCTCTCATGCCTGAGGCCCAGGTGGCTTCCAGAGCTGACCAGGTCTACTTTAGAATTTTAATGAAATAACCTGGGTAGAAGTGCTGGTGCCCTGCCAGCCACAGCAGGTACTACACATATGGTAAACTGGAACTGTCTTCTCAGTTTCTACAGCCTTGGGTTCAAATTCTCCCTAATTCAGATGACCATCATCTCTCACCTGAGCAGAGAAGCCTCCCATTGGTCTCACTGCCCGAGACCTTCCTCTTTCCAGATATCAGCCTGATAATTTTCTCAAATTGCAAACCTGGTCATGTCCCTCCCTTGTCCCATAGACTAAAGGGTAAGATCCAAATTCCTTAGCATAACACCCCAGGCACTGAGGAGCTGAGGTCCCTGCATTTCCACCTTGACTTGTTCCCCTCCCCCTCTAGTAGCATTGCTGACCCACTTGCCTTGTTCTTTCACTACAAGGCTTTGATCACGTTGCTCTTCTGCCTGGAGCATCTTCTTACATCTTCTCTGCCTGATGAATTTCTACTTAACCTACAAAGCCCGGCTCACCTTCTCTGTGAATCCTACTTCCTTCCCATCATGCCGCAAATTGTCTCTCTCACTAGACCTCCAGGCCCTAAAAATCAGGGACAGCTTAATGTATGTTGGAAATGGCTACTCCTCACTTAATTACCCTAATTACCTAGTTGTATTGCCTTATATTTATGTTTCCCCATTTACTGAAGCTTTCCACAGGCCAGGCACTGAGATCCAGGGGAGGATCCTGAGGGTAGCACAAGCACGAGCACTGAAGGCTACAATGGCACAGGCACCAAGAGACCATGTGGGGTGCAGGAAGCCTCATCTCTAGAGTGTCTTCCTGGTTTACCATGTGCTTTCCTCCCTTCCCTTATTGGAGTCACCTTGTGCTGGTTTTGATAGCCTGTGTCCCTGAAACATGCACTCCCACACACACAAACAGACCCACACCTATCCACATGTACCTGCCCATACGTACACAGACCTCTCTGTGTATCCCCCAGAGCTACAAATGCTAATCTTGAGAATGAAGATTTTGCAAGTGCTCTGTGCCAGGCGTGATGCCAGGTCCCCAACAGTACAAGCCCGTTCTGGTTTCTCCCACTCAGCTGTGCAAAGTTTGGGGTTGAGGAGCTCCCCCTGCCAAGGTCACAGGCGTGAAACATGAGGTAACAGCTATTTGAATGTAAGCCTTTAGGTCACCAAAACATATGCCATCTGCACCCAACCACAGTACCTCCAGAGCACATGAAGACATGAGTCTATCAACTGTGACTCATCAGTACCCAGCAGTATTTCCTCCTCCAATTCGCTTCCCACTGCCACTCCAGTATCCCTGCCCAGAGCCCCAGAGCCACCTCTGCTTAACGGGGAGGTCAGGACAGATGCTCTGTTCCACCCGATGCCATCTCCCAGGGTGCACCCTCCTCACGGGGAAGAGGACTACCATGGCTAGTGGTGACACGGGTGACTCTGGCCCCCAGGACTTCTCCCTGGGGCCTCTGTTCAAGACATGGCACGGACAGAGGTGAGGCGACCATCAACTGCCTGGGAAATGACTACAAACCAGCTCAGACCATTCCAGCACCTAACACGCTGACAGCCCAGGGTGGGCCCACAGAAGGGGAAGGGCTAGGGAGTCCAGGGCCACAAGAGTCCCCCCTCCCTGAGCCCTTGAGCACAGCCACCCATGTGTAAAGGAAAATATGGGGGTTCTGGGGATTCCCAAGCTTCGGCCCTAGAGGTGAGTTCTAGCAGGGCCCCCAGATATCCTCTCCATTCATCCCCTCATCCTGTCTCACATATTGTATAAACAAGGAAACTGAGGCCTAGAGAGGGAAGGGGCTTGAGCAGTCTCCCAGGCAGTTAGAGACAGAGCCCAAGTTAGAATCCATCCTTCTCTCATTTTATTCTCCTAGGTCTGTCTCTGACTAGCTACGTGACCTTGGAAGAGTCACTTCAGCTTTCTGGGCATTGAAGATTTGCAACTTCTGACATGTTCATTCCAGAGGGTTGTCAGGACCTGACAGCCCTTCACCTAAACAAAACACTCTACAGTCTACAAATATTCATATATCTCTTCTCTTCTCTGACCTCTGTAATACCCCTATGAGGCTGTGAAAATTGGTGCTTGTGTCCTATTATGCAGATGCAAATACTGGACTCAGAAAGACAAAGATCACACAGAAAGTTTGGGACAGGACTGGAACTAGAACCCAGGTCTCCCAAAGCAGGGTCCTTGCCATCACTAAGGCTAGGAATACATTAAGACTCCAAAATATGGAGAGTTGCTCAACGCATGCCACCAAGGTTAGAGCTGACCAACCCCAGAATGCTCAGCAGCTCTGGGACCCTGGAGTGGAGGACTCAAGGCAGAGGGTGATGCCTAAGTCATACATCTGAGCTCCAATCCAAATGCCACTATGCAGCAGTGTGACCCCACTTTATGAGGCTCAGCCTTCTCTACTACAAAATGAAACTATAGAAGGCACCAAAATGCTCAGGATGAGGGGAGAACTGCACCCTGAATGCAGGACTGCCAGGCAGGTGGTAAGCACTCATTAACTTTTGTTTCAAGCACACAAATCATATGTTGTTTTTCATCATGTCTCCCCATGGTGTCTGGTCTGTGGCTCCAGAACCAGGCGGCTTCTGATCAATCCTTATGCTAAATGATGGACAGATAGGTGGATGAGTGGTTGCACGAATAAATGTATGGATGCATGGATTGATAGATTGATGCTGGGATGAATGGATGGATGAATAGATGGATGAATGGATAAATGAATGGATGGGTGCTCTGAAGAGAAGACATAATAAAACAGGGAGTCAAAATGAAAAGAACAAGATGATGATTGAAGAATGGGGCTGATACATGGAAGAGAGGTACAAGATCCAGCCTTTCTGCCTCCACTAAGCCCCACAACCATATACCTTGGGGTAGCACTGGCATATGCTCCAGATTATACCCCTGGACACCATGATGCTGCTGCAGAAGGTTTCATAGAACTGGGGCCAATCCTGGCTCAGGAGGAATATACTGAGAGCCAGGAAAAGACCCATACATTGAAGCTGAAGCAGAAGGTCTTCTCATCTGCCAAGGTCTCCTCACCTGCCATGGCTGCCAGCCAGGCCCTGGCCTGTGTACACCTGCCAGAAGGGGTCCATGCCATCCAGCATAAACATCCAGACAGGCTCACAGGAAGAAATGAAGCTCTTGGATCACTGCAAATCAAGGATTAAAGGGAGGGCAAGACTCCATCAGGTCCAGGACCATTCCCTGGACCCACCAGTTCAGCAGGGCTGGAGGCAGCATGCTTCGGTGGACCAGTGAACCCACTCCCCACCCTCTCTCCTTCCCTTGGGGCCCAGAAGGCCGGGAGTGCATTTGTGAATCTGGGTGAGGGAGCATGCAAGGGAGGGACAAGCAGAGGTTACAGGGGCTGGGCCCCAGGCAAGCCTGTGACAAAACCTTCTTTGCCTACTTTGGGGCTGAACTGAGTAAGCAGCTGATCCCACACGTTCTAGCCCCGGGAAGCAGGGTACAATTCTGCAGCCAAAATATGGTAGAATGCTGCCAGAGGATTTCAGGATCCCACTGCCAGGCATTTCAGGATCCCAGATTTTAGACCCTTCAAGGATATGTGTCCATCTGGGATTCAGGCATGGTAGCCCATATGTACTGGATGGTGACGATGTGCATGGCACCATTCTAAGCATGTTACAGCTATTAACTCAATTAAGGGACTCCATGAGGCAGGTATTGCTATACCCACTATGCAGAGGACACGGAGCACAGACTAGTAACATGCCCAAGGTCACACAGCTGGAAATGGTAGAGAAGCTGGAACGTGAACCCAGAAGCTGTGACCCTGGCCACAGGGCAATCCTGCTTAACGGCAGCACGAGGTTATGGGTGAGAGCTCTGATGGCAAGGCAGGCTGCCTGGGTTTACATCCTGGCTCCTGTACTGTGGGGCAGCATGGTCTTGATCACATTACCTGCCTGTGTCTGTTTCCTCCTCTGTAAAATGGGAATAATAACAGTACCTCCTAGCATTGGCGCTATCTCCAGGCCTAGGTTTCCTGGATCCTTCTGTCCCCTTTACACTCTGTGCAGCATCCAGACCTGCTTGTAATGAGCTCCTCTACTGCCCCACCAAAGCTCTGGTGAATTAATGCCCCTGTGGGGTATAAGTGACTGACAGTAACTTCCTGAATCTCCTTGCAGCCTAATCTAAGAAGATGCCTTCTAAAGAATAGCATTCTAATGTGAAATTTTAGTCTGGTGAAAGGCTAATGGGAGAAATCAGATTCCTTTACAAGATGACAGAAAAAACAGGACAATGAGTATCTCTAAAAGAGAATGTTCACTTGGAGTGTCGATGGGGTTAGGTGGCTGATACAGGATGAAAGGCTTTCATTTGGCTCCCTGACTTGCTGGGTTTGGGGATTTCCCTGGTCCTGGTCATTACCTCTTTCCTCCTGCCCAGCATGTGCTCACACCAGCCCCTCTGCCTCGTAGACCTTCCCACAGGCCCTTTTTCTTACATTTTTTTTAGACAAGGTAAGCTGAGAGGGACTTTTAATATGCCAGTCGATGGTAATAAAACACAAGTCAAAGACAAGTGCAAACATGCTTTCAACCAACATTAATGAGGAAACAAGACACAAATTCTTTTTCTTTTTATATTTTATTTTATTTTATTTTTGAGATGGAATCTTGCTCTGTCACCCAAGCTGGAGTGCAGTGGCATGATCTCCACTCACCACAAGCTCCTCCTCCTGTGTTCACGCCATTCTCCTGCCTCAGACTCCTGAGTAGCTGGGAATACAGGCGCCCGCAGCAACGCCAGGCAAATTTTTTGTATTATACTAGAGATGGGGTTTCACCGTGTTAGCCAGGATGGTTTCGATCTCCTGACCTCATGATATGCCCACCTCAGCCTCCCAAAGTGCTGGGATTACAGGTTGAGCCACTGAGCCTGGCCCTGTTTGTTCTTTTACATTAACATTACAATGTATTTGTCATGTTTTAAAAATAAATTTAATTGGAATTTTATTGAAATTGTATGAGACATGATTTAGTTCAAGATGAACACACAACATTATTATTACTGTTTCCATCCAGCTATGGCATATTTCTTTGTTTTCTCTAGTTGTCTTTTATATCGTTCAATAAAATTTGTGGCTCTGGTACATTTCATAGTCATACATTATATTTCATTATTTCTAATTATTATAATGGATTGCATGTACATTTACTATTTACTATGTACCAGATATTATGCAACATATTCATTATCTCAATTCATAAAACAATCATGTGATTTAGTTGGTGTTATTACTAGATTATTACCATTGTACAAGTAAAGAAAATAAAGACGAAAGAAAAGAGACTCAGCAAAATCAACCAATAAAGACTTAATTAGAATTGTTGGGCATATAATAAAATTGTAATACAACTCAATGAAAGCAAAACAACATTTTAAAAATGACCAGGCAGATTTGAGAAGGAGCCAAACAGAAATTCCAGAAATAAAAACATAATTGTTGAAATTAAAGACAGATTTGACAGCAGATTACATATAATTGAAAAGGAAAATGTAAACTGGAAGATAGGCTGAAGAAATTGCTCAGAATGAAGTCCAAGGAAGTAAAAAATAAGAAAGAAACAAGAGACATGGAAGACAAGGGTGATAAGATATTACAACTAACAGGATTTCATAAGTAGAATAATAAACTGTTAGAAAGGTTTTGTAAAAAAGATAGTGGCTTGGAATTTTCCCAAAGTGATGAAAAACTCCACCTTTCATATTCAGGAAGCTCAAGTTGGACAGATTTAAAAGAAAAAAAAAACACCTAAATGTATCATCATAAAAATAATGGAACCCTGAAGAAAAGAAAAAAGAATATATTGAAAACAACCAGAGAGAAATTTCACATTATCCATGAAAGAATATGGATTTAGACCAAGAGCTAAAGTCTTAAAAATGGAAGCAAGAAGACAATGAACTAAGAAAAAATAATCACATACGAAATTACTATATCTTTTAATAAACAGGCCAAATATAAGACAATATTTAAGTCATAAAAACCAAACAAATACTGAATTTGCCAACTAAGAGACCTTCACTAAAGGAAATTCTAAGAGATGTTTTTCAGTAGAAGGGTGCTCCCGTAGATGGAAGACTTGAGTTGCAAGAAGAAATGATGAGTAGGTAAGAAGACAAATATGTGAATAAATATAAATGAACACTGACTATACAACATGTAGTTTCCAGTGGAGTAAGAATAAGATGAGAAGCAAAACTATAAAACTTCTACAAATAATATAGTAAAACTACCTTAATAGCCCCAGTGGGTTTTCATATAAAACCTAAAGAATTTCTATTCACCAGAAAAACACTATCAGGATCAAAGACCCAAATATAAGGGGTAAAACTATAAAATTTGTAGAAGAAAACACAGGTATAAATCTGTGACCATGAATTAGGCAGTGGGTCTTAGATACAACACCAAATGCAAGAGTGACCAAAGGAAAAACAAACTGGAGTTCAACAAAATTCAAAACTTTTGAACATCAAAGGATACTATCTGGAAAGTGAAAAGAACCCACAGAATGAGAGAAAATATCTATTAAGTCATACATCTGATGAGGAACTAATGTCCAGAATATATAAGGAATTCTTACAATAACAAAAAGACAACCCAATTAAATGAGCAAACAATCTAAATGGATATTTCTCTAAAAAGATATACAAATGGCCAATCAGCACATGAAAAGATGCTCAACATCATTAGTCATTAAGGATATGCAAATGAAAACTGCAACTAGATACCACTTCTCATCTACAAAGATAGCTATTTTTTTTTAAAAAAAGGAAAATAACAGACGTTGGCAAGGAGGTAGGAAAAAATGGAGCCTCCATACACTGCTGGTAAGAATATAAAATGGTACAGAGACTTTGGAAAACAGATTTGAAGTTTTTCAAAAATTTAGACATAGATTTACCATATGCCCACTCCTAGATATATAAAGAAAATTGTAAAAATACGTCCAGACAAAAATGAGTACATGAATCTCATCACAGTACATTATTAATCATAGTCAAAAAATGAACACAACTCAAATATCCATCAACTAATGAATGGATAAACAAAATATAGTATACTCACGCAATGGGATTCAGGCATATAAAATAATGAAGTGCTGACACAAGATACAACATGGATGAATCAGGACAACATGCTAAATCAATGAAGCCAAACACAAAAGGTCACATGTGATTCTGTTTTGTCTGATATTTGGCATATGCTAGTCCATAGAGACAGAGAATAGACTAGTGGTTGCCAGGGGCTGGGGAAAGGGGGAAATGGGGAGTAACTGCTAGAAAGTATGGAGTTTCTTTCTGAAATGATAAAAATGTTCTAGAGTTAGAGAGTGGTGATAGCTGTACAACTTTATGAATACATTAAAAGCACTTATAGCGCCTATAGTCCCAGCTACACAGGAGGCTGTTGCAGGAGAATCGCTTGAACCTGGGAGGCAGAGGTTGCAGTGAGCCAAGATCGCACCACTGCACTCCAGCCTGGGTGACAGAGTGAGACTCCAAATCTGGAAAAAAAAATGGACTTAGTGTACACTTAGAGTGGATACTGGGCTAAAAGTGAAATAACAGGCCACAAACTAGGCAAATCTTCTATACACGTATCTGACAAGGGACTTCAGGAAATCCTAAAAATTTCAATGATGAAATAGGAGACTATAGACAAAAGACCTGAACAATGCACATAAGGGACCCAAATAACCCATAAACAAATGAAAATAAGCTCAGCCTACTTCCAAACCACAGAGAAGACTATCTCATATCCAACTGAAAAAATGATATCAAGTAAAGGCAAGAATGTACACAAACCAGTACTCACATAAGCTGCCAGTGGGAATGTAAAATGGTGTTACTTCTTAGCAAATTTGGTATCATCTATTAAATAGTTCACTGTGCATAATCTTGGGCCAAGCACTGCCATTCCTGGGCACATGCCCTATAAAATTTCTACATGTGAACCAAAAACCAGCACCATTGTATGGATTATAAAAGAAATCAAAAATAGAATGGACAAACAAATTTCACTCTCTACAATCATAGAATCAGACAGTGCAGCAAGGAAAATGAATGAATGTAAGAAAACCACAATAGTAGCAAAAACCAGCAAGTCAGAATATATAAGGCATGATTCCTTTTATGTAAAGTTTCAAAATATGGAAAACTCAAAAATATCTTCTGTAGGGAGAAAAACATACATTCTTAGAATATATTAGGCAAAGACTTTTACTTGCTTCTTTTTCAGTTTATGGATCTGCTGTTTTACTTTTGAAATTTCTCGATCTACACGATCCATACTCTCTATTAATTCTTCCTTTGAAAGTTTTGAAGGTGAAGCATTTTGATCATCTCCACATGGTTGCCCTGAAATTGGAGAGGATGGAGCTTCATGTTTGCCTCCGAATGCTGGATCCTTTAGAGAATAAAACCAAGAAAAACAACTTATTTCTCACTAATAGAGTCCAGATTGCCTTAAATGAAAAAGTCAGTTTTAAACCACAGCAGAGCCATGTGTATTATGTGTCTAATGAAACCTTTAGTAGTAACTTTCATATTTACATATATGCAAATTCTCACCTCACTTTTAAGTTTAGATATACCATGTACTATTTTGAAGAGCCTAAAAGCTATACAAAGTCAGGTGAGTTAGTGTTGATCAGCCTCTAGTGTAACAATACTGAAATTATAGAGAATTTATAGGTAAATAATGCAATCATGACAAAGGAAGATACCAACTTCTCAGCCATCTCCTTGCAATGGCTCTTCAAATGGTCTGAACAACTGGCTGGGAAATAGTATTATTCCAGGTAAAACCCGTGTGTCCACCCAACTTAACAACTATAACATGGCCAAGTGTTCCTATCAAAAGTTTTCAGGCTTTCCAAACCAAAACTGAGGTACAAAAGTCAGAGAAGTGACCTAGGAACTTCAGCTGCTACTATCTCTGGACCTACTTTCATAAAGCCCACACTACAGCGTACGTAATATTTCCTTAGCCAAAAACATCCCATTGCACCTCCAAATCAACAGAGCTGTAGCAGAATGAAAGCCCCTTCACCCAAAATCCACTACCCTCCAACACACATCCACACACACCCTATTAATTTCCAGTCTGCTGTACAGATATAAGCGATACTATAAAACAGATAAATTTTATTGTACTAATTTTACTTAGACTATGAGAAACCTACAATGAGGGTAGTTCACAGGATTACAGAATCCTAAAATGTATTAAATAATGATTAAGGAACTGTGAAAAGTCAATAGTTCTGAGCCAAGAATGCATACAGGAGATAACTGGACAGTTGCTTCAAAACACCTTAGTACAGATATTTCAGCTAATATACACTGAGGAAAAGCCTCATATTCTGTAATAGTATGCACTGAATCTAAGAGGCCTTCTGGGAAAATAAGATTATGGCTATACCCTAAAACCTGTACAATTCTGTAAGGAAAGCACCAATAAAAGCAATAATAATTCTAATAGACTTAATAGAGTTAAAGCTCCAATATCCTTTGCATCTGGCATGCAGTCAATCTTTGGCAGCTTTAAGCCCTACAGTTTATAATTCCTCTCTTAAGATGTAAATCCGTGAGGTCATTGGCTTCCAAAATAAACCAGTATGTTTCATCTAAATAAAATATCAGTGGCCGGGCTTGGTGGCTCATGCCTGTAATCCCAGCACTTTGGGATGCCAAGGCAGGCAGATCACAAGGTCAGGATTTAAAGATCAGCCTGACCAACATAGTGCAACCCCATCTCTACTAAAAAATACAAAAATTAGCTGGGCGTGGTGGCGGGCACCTGTAGTCCCAGCTACTCGGGAGGCTGAGCAAGGAGAATGGCTTGAACCCAAGAGGGAGAGGTTGCAGTGAGCAGAGATGGCACCACTGCACTCCAACCTGGGTGACAGAGGAAGACTCCGTCTCAAAAAAAAAAAAAACAAAGAAAACCACACATGCAAAAACACAATCTTCTGCTTATCAAAACAGTAATAACAAATTAAAAAGGCAAATGATTAAATAGGAAAACCATTTGCAAAACATGCACTCTAACAACTCAATATAAAATAAACCAACAGAAAAATGGGCAACATATATGAAAAAACAATTTACAAAACAGGAAAAATAACCAATAGACAAATAAAAAAATGTTAAATTTTACTATGAAATAATAAGTATAAGTTAAAAACAATCGTTCATCAAATTAACAATCTTTTTGTTAAACAATAAACGTGGTGTCAGCAAGGATACAGAAGGAGTGGGTACCTTTATTTATTTTTATTTTTATTTTTTATTTTTTGAGACAAAGTCTCGCTCTTGTCCCCCAGGCTGGAGTGCAATGGCACAATCTCAGCTCATCGAAACCTCCGCCTCCCAGGTTCAAGTGATTCTCTTGCCTCAGCCTCCTGAATAGCTGGGATTACAGGCACCCGCCACCACGCCCAGCTAATTTTTGTATTTTTGGTAGAGATGGGGTTTCACCATGATGGCCAGGCTGGTCTCGAACTCCTGACCTCTGGTGATCTGCCTGCCTCGGCCTCCCAAAGTGCTGGGATTACAGGAGTGAACCACTGCGCCCGGCCAAGAAGTGAGTATCTATATACACTGTTTTCAGGAGTTAAGAACTGGCCCTACTCTTTTGCAGGACAATCTGGAAATACCCACTGAACCTTAAAAATCAACCTGGTCTGTAATTAATTACACTAAAAGAAATCTACCTTAGGAAAATAAGTAAGAATGCATACAAAAAAAACAACCTAAATAATGTATGGGCCAACTGCAGTGGCTCACGCCTATAATCCCAGCACTTTGGGAGGCCAAGGTGGGCAGATCACCTGAGGTCAGGAGTTCGAGACCAGCCTGGCCAACATGGTGAAACCTCATCTCCACTAAAAATACAAAAATTAGCTGAAATTGGTGGCATGCGCCTGTAGTCCCAGGTACTCAGGAGCCTGAGGCAGGAGAATTGCTGGGAGGTATAGGTTGCAGTGAGCCAAGATCGTGCCACTGCACTCCAGCCTGGGCAACAAAGTGAGACTCCGTCTCAAAAAAAAAAAAAAAAAAATGCATGTCACAACATCGTACTTCTGAACAAACAGGTAACCTAAATGTATGACGATTGATTAAATAAATAACTTTATTTAATCAGTGAACTTTATTTATTCATATGTGGAATACTAAGTAGCCACTAACAATACAGTTGTAAACTTGTTGGCACAAAAAGAAGCTAAGCACGTATTTAAGCAAAAGTAAAGTTAAACAGAATGTACAAATGAGCACATTAAAATATTCGTACGGGCTGACTCTGGACACACTGCCTATGGGTTAGCCCTGTTCCACAAGGAGCAGCAGCAAAAAAAAAAAAAAAACCCATAAAATAAAATAAAATTAAATTAAAATTAAAATAATACACAAATAGTGAAGAATCAACATGAAAATATTAATAACTTTTAAGTGGTAAAACTGTGGGTAATTTTTTCTTTCAAACTTATTTAACTGTTCTATAAATGACATACCTAGGCTTAACATTTAAAAAAAAGTCTAACAAATGTTAGTTCTTTTTAAATCCTTACTTCTGGAGGTGGGCAGTTGGGAGAGAATGGGGAGAGGGAGACGGAAAGAGAAGTATTAGTTAGCAGTAGTAGTAATGGTTTACACTTTAGAGGAAAAAAGCAGGACTAGAGTCAGGGGTCCTGGGTTAATTCCAACTCAGGAGGTACTACTTAGGTCACTTAATTTTTCTGAATATCCAGTTTCTCAACTATAACATGGAAATGGGTCACACTACAACACAACATGTCTCATTTTAATGAATCAGTTTTTAAGACACTTTTCTGCTAAAAAACAAAATTCTATAAATTACATTTGTGGTAATGTATTCAGCCATGGAAGATGACCTCTATTCACTATATTTTTACATTTCTTTTTTTTAATGCAGCAGAACATTTCTTATAAACCCCACAGACTACTGTATGATAAAGATATTTCACATGATAAGGTGGGTCACAAAACACCTAGAAACTTAGCTAATTTCTAGCTTACGGCAAAGAATTTTCCACATCCAACTTACTATTTTGAAAAATTTCAAATTCACTTAAAAGTTTAAGGAACAGTATAATGGACACTCATTTATCCTTCATCTAGATTCACCAGGAGTTAACATTTTAACATATTTGCTTTCTGTGTGTGTCTGTGTATGTGTATAAAACTTCATTTTGGCTGAACCATTTGAAAATAAATTGTAGATACATTTATTATCTTTTAAATTACTCTTCATTGCATGAAAACTCAAAATGTGTGGGTACTTATTTATCTGACATCAGGGAAGAAAGGGCAATTAGGCATAAAGTTTAATAAACATTATAGAAAAAAGATTGATGGCAGTAAAAACATCTTAAACTTCAGTATGCTTTAAAAAAAAGAAAAGTTGAAACAAAAAGACACTGGGAAAAATATTAGAATATGTTAGGCAGGCAGATCACTTGTGGCCAGGAATTCGAGACCAGCCTGGCCAACATAGCGAAAACTTGTCCCTACTAAAATTACAAAAAATTAGCTGGGGCCGGGCACAGTGGCTCACGCCTGTAATCCCAGCACTTTGGGAGGCTGAAGCAGATGGATCACCTGAGGTCAGAAGTTCCAGACCAGCCTGACCAACATGGAGAAAGCCCGTCTCTACTGAAAATACAAAATTAACTGGGCATGGTGGCGCATGCCTGTAATCCCAGCTACTTGGGAGGCTGAGGCAGGAGAAACACTTGAACCTGGGAGGCGGAGGTTGTGGTGAGCCAAGATTGCATCATTGCACTCCAGCCTGGGCAGCAAGAGTGAAACTCCGTCTCAAAAAAAAAAAAAAAAAAAAAAATAGCTGGGCATGGTAGTGCGTGCCTGCAGCCCCAGCTTCTCAGGGGGCTAAGGCATGAGAATTGCTTGAACCCGGGAGGTGGAGGTTGCAGTGGACCGAGATCGTACCACTGCTCTCCAGCCTGAATGACAGAGCAATAATGCCTCAAAAAAAACAAGTAGCCGCAGGAGGGAAAATGTGTTTTATATATTAATGAACAAAAATTAAGAATGACCACAGGCTTCCAGTCAGAAACCATACAAGCCAGAATACAATGATATGACATCTCTTAAAATACTGAAACTGTCAACTTAGAATTCTACATCTAGTGAAAATTGTCTTCAGAAATAAAAACTTTTTCAGGCAAATAAAAGCTGAGAGAATTAACTGCCAAAAGACCTAAACTGAGAGAAATGAAGTGCTTCAGGCAAAAACACAATAATATCAGAAGAAAACTTGAATACACAAAAAGAATGAAGGATGTCAGAAATGATATATACACAGGCAATTAGAGAAGGAAAAAAACAATAAAGAGTAGAAATCAGTGAAATAGAAAAATAGTGAAAATGATTGAAACCAAAGCTAGTTCTTAAAAAATCTTTTAAACTGATAAACCCCTAGGTGGACTGATTAAAAAATAATAAAAAAAATTATCAACATGAGGAACAACATCGCAACATATCTCAAAGGCACTGAAATGATGAGGAAATATTGTGACGAATTATGTCAATAAATCTGATACCTTAAACAACAAAATATACCCAAACTAACTCAAGAAAAAATTGAGTATCTGAATTATAACTATTAAAGAAATTGAGTTCATATTTAAATTCTTCCCACAAAAAAAATTCTGGACCCAACAGTTTCACTGATAAATTCTATCAAATATCTAAGGATGAAAAAGTATCAATCCCGGCCACACGTGGTGGGCTCACACCTGAAATCCCAGCACTTTGGGAGGCTGAGGCAGGTAGATCACCTAAGGCCAGGAATTCGAGACCAGCCTGGCCAACATGGCAAAACCGTACTAAAAATACAAAAAATTAGCCAGGCATGGTGGCGGGTTCCTGTAATCCCAGCTACTTGGGAGGCTGAAGCAGGAGAATTGCTTCAACCAGGAAGAGGAGGTTGCAGTGAGCCGAGATCATGCAATTGCCCACTCTAGTCTGGGTGACAGAGCGAGACTCAAAGAAAGAAAGAGGAGAAAGAGGAGAGAGAGAGAGAGAAAGAGAGAGAGAGAAAGAAAGGAAGGAAGAAAGAAAAAGAAAAAAGAAAGAAAGAAAGAGAAGAGAGAAAGAAGGAAAGAAAGAAAGAGAAAGAAAGAAAGAAAAAGAAAGAGAGAAAGAAAGGGAGAAAGAAAGAGAAAGAAAGAAAGAAAGAAAGAAAGAAGAAAGAAAAAAGAAAAAAGAAAGAAAAGGCCAGGCGCAGTGGCTTATGCCTATAATCCCAACACTTTGGGAGGGTGAGCCGGGCGGATAACTTGAGTTCAGAAGTTGGAGACCAGCCTGGCCAACACGGTGAAACCCCATCTCTACTGAAAATACAAATTAGCCAGGTGTGGTGGCATGCACCTGTAGTCCCAACTACTCAGGAGGCTGAGGCAGTAGAATTGCTTGAACCTCTCTTTCTCTCTCTCTCTCTCGCCTCTTCCTCCTCTTTCTTTCTTTGACTCTTGCTCTGTCACCCAGGCTACAGTGGGCAATTGCGTGATCTCGGCTCACTGCAACCTCCTCTTCCTGGTTCAAGCAATTCTCCTTCAGTGAGCCGAGATCGCACCACTGCACTCCAGCCTGGATGACAGAGCAAGACTCCATCTCAAAGAAAAGTACCAATCCTACACAAACCCCTTAAGAAAACACAGGAGTAAAGACCACTCTCCAAGCTAACATCATTTTTAACGTAGAAAGGCTGAAACTCAATGCTTACCACACCACATGTAAAATTTTAATTCAAAATAGATAATTTACCTAAAGGAAAGACCTATAATTATAAAACTTAGAGAAGAAAACATAAGTGAAAATTGGTCTGGTGCGATGACTCACACCTGTAATCCCAGCACTGTGGGAGGCCAAGGCGCATGGACCACGAGGTCAGGAGATTGAGACCATCCTGGCTAACAGGGTGAAACCTCATCTCTACTAAAGATACAAAAGAAATTACCTGGGAACGGTGGTGGGCGCCTGTAGTCCCAGCTACTCGGGAGGCTGAGGCGGGAGAATAGTGTGAACCCGGGAGGTGGAGCTTGCAGTGAGCTAAGATTGCACCACTACACTCCAGCCTGGCAGACAGAGTAAGACTTCGTCTCAAAAAAACAACAAAAACAAAAACAAAACAAAAGAAAAATAGAAAAAAAGAAAACGTAAGTGAAAATCTTAGTGACCTTGAATTTGGCAAAAATGTCTTAGGTTTGACACAAAAAGCACAAAAAATAAACAATAAAAATAATACATCAGGGCTGGGTGCAGTGGCTCACACCTGTAATCCCAGCAATTTGGAAGGCAGAGGAGGGCGGATCACCTGAGGTCAGGAGTTCGAGACCAGCCTGGCCAACATGGTGAAACTCCATCTCTACTAAAAATACAAAAATTACCTGGGTGTGGTGGCACATGCCTGTAATTCCAGCTACTCAGGAGGCTGAGGCAGAAGAATTGCTTGAACCTGGGAGGCAGAGGTTGCAGTGAGTTGAGATGGCACCACAGCACTCCAGCCTGGGCGACAGAGCAAGACTCTGTCTCAAAAAAAAAAGTACATTGGACTTGATAAAAATAAAAAATGTATGCTCTGCAAAGGATACTGTTAAGAAAATGAGGCAATACTTCTTTTAATAATCTAGATACAACAAATATATAGATATATGTTTTCTAAGTAATTTTACCTATAATAATCAAAAACTGGAATAGGTGACTGGATAAACAAATTGTGGTATACCCATACTCAACAATAAAAAGGAATGAACTGAGACATGCCAGACATGGATAGATCACAGAAGTATTACGGGAAGCAAAAGAGGTCATAGACAAAAGAGTTCCCATGAAGCTCAGAACATATACAACGTTTTATGATAGAAAGCAGATCAGTGGTTTCCTAGGAGCTGAGGTTAGTAGGAAGTGGGGGAGGAGGACTGACATGGGTGGTTGCCAAGGAGGATGGGGTCCAAGGAACGTGCTGGAGTGTTAGAAATGTTGTTCATCTTCATTTTGGTGATGGTTCTATGAGTTTATGAATTTGTCAAAATTTGTTACAATGTACACATATAATGAGTGCATTCTAATATAGATATATGTGTATATATATAAACTCAACTGCAAAGTTCATTTTGTTTTTTTTAAGACGGGGTTTCACTCTTGTTGCCCAGGCTGGAGTGCACCAGCACGATTTTGGCTCATTGCAACCTCTGCTTCCCGGGTTCAAGTGATTATCCATCCTCAGCCTCCCAAGTAGCTGGGATTACAGGTGCCTGCCACGATGCCTGGCTAATTTTTTCATATTTTTAGTAGAGATGGGCTTTCACCATGTTGGTCAGGCTGGTCTCAAACTCCTGACCTCAAGTGATCCACCCCCCTCAGCCTCCCAAAGTGCTGGGATTACTGGCGTGAGCCACTGTGCCCGGCCTGATTTTATGAAAAAAACAGCAGCAACAATAATCCGGAAAATTGGTAATCAGATGAATAACACTGGGGTAGGGGAACGACACAAGCAAAATTCAACATCCAATCATGACAGAAACTCTCAAACTAGGAACAGAAAGCAACCTCTTCAACCAAAAAAGGCATCAACAAAAACGTGCAACTAACATTACACGTCATGGTGAAAGACTAAATGCCTCCCTACACAGGAACAACGTGGGAATGTCCATTCTAACTCTGCAGTCATGACTGCACTTCACAGGAGTCCTCAGGAGGACCCCGTAGTACATTTTCATGACAAATCTGCTTTCTCAGTCTCTGAGATGACCGTTTTATCCCACCCTTTCCTATTTTTCTTTAAACCTGTTACACCCATATCCTTGGTCTACTCTGAGATGATATTTCACCTCATACTTTATTTTTCACAAGGTAAATCAATCTCTTACAAACTCTTCCTATGATAAAGTCTTCCTTCCTGTCTACCATCCCTTCCTTCCTTCCTACCTACTATACACATCTTCCTACCATCAGTCTCTCAAGAAGACAGGGGTCTTTATCCTGGCCATCTCTCAAGACATGCCAAGTTATCTGGCCAGCTTAAAACTCAACCACAACTTGGGAGTATAAATATAGGTCTTACCCTAGAAATTCTAGAGAATTGATAAGTTTTCTATTTATCATCAACTCCTGTCATCCAAAGCAAAGACAAGTTCAACTCTTCAAATCGGCATAAAGCCACAGTAAGAAGACAGAAATAATTAATTCCTAACCTTTGGTTCCTCATCTTTGTAAATAGCTCTTGCCACTTAAAAAAAAGGGTAAATTTGGTGGTTTCTACCAACATGTGTATTAAATAGGAAAAGTAAAGAAAAACACAAAAAACATGTGCAATTTTCATAGTATTTGTTCCTTACCTGCTGGTGGTGGGTGCTGGGAAACGTATACTTTACAGAGTGAGGAGGATAACGACTTTGTTCTGTGCTGAATGCTCCTTGGATGGGAGGATAACCTGAACTTGACATTATCAGTAAAGAAGTCCTCACCAGACTGTGAGATCAATGCCAGTAAACAATCACGTTTCTAGGAAACCATCTAAACAGGATGGGAAAAAAATAGAATTAGTAAGAACTAAAACACCAAGTGTACTTCTAATAAATTATAACTACAGCTACATAAATAAAACCACAATTACCAGTAAAAGCTTCCTCTCAAGTATTTACTTAATAAAAGTTACCAAGGTTTGAAAACCTTAATGCATCATTTCTTTTTATATTTAAAATAGGTTAATATGTGAAAAATAATATAATTAGCTATATAAAGTAAAAGCAGTGTATAAAAACAGCATAATATCTGGCACATAGTAACTGCTCAGTAAATACCTTTCTATAAATGTCTGAGGAATATAAAGACAAAAACACATGGTTTTAAATTTGAGAGTTGATAAGTCAATTGTGAAAAGAATTCAAGAGTAGTTTTAAGGTAAGCATCTATGCAGAGGAAGTATTGTCTTTATTAAATAATTCTGAAGCAAGGATGATAAAATACTAAGTTTTGTAATCACAGATGGTAGGTAGATGGACATTTGTTATGTTACTCTTTGCATGCTTCTAAGGAACTGAAATAGCAAATAAAGAAAAAGAAGGCCAGGAGCGGTGGCTCCTCCTGTAATCCCAGCACTCTTGGAGGCTGAGGCCGGCGGATCACTTGAGGTCAGGAGTTGAAGACCAGCCTGGCCAACATGGTGAAACTTCTTTTCTACTAAAAATACAAAAATTAGTCAGGAATGGTGACATGCACCTATAATCCCAGCTACTTGGGAGGCTGAGGCAGGAGAATCACTTGAGCCTGGGAGGCGGAGGTTGCAGTGAGCTGAGATCATGCCATTGCACACCAGCTGGGGCAACAGAGTGAGACTCCATCTCAAAAAAAAAAAAAAAAAAAAGAAAGAAAGAAAGAAAAACAAAGCCATCTTCATTATAAAGTATATTCCTACTTGTCCACAATTCTAGACTAATTTGATTTGTCTGTCTTTTCTTGTGCCAATGCCACACTTTTCAAATTACTCTAGTATTATGAGGTTTCATATCCAGCAGGGCAAGTTTCACCTCACTGTGCTTTGTTGTTGCTGCTACTTTCACCACCTTCCCAGCTATTCTAGCACATTTCCTCTTACACACAAGCATCAGAGTCAGCTTGTCACGTCCCAGAGAAATTCTGGATGAGAACACATAAATATTGAATTCACAGACTGACTAATGGGAGAACAGGTACCCTTATACTCCTGAGTATTCCCATCCTAAAACATGATTATCTATGTTTATGTTTCAGGATAACACAAATATTTATGTTATACATAATTAATATGGGAGTATTTTACATACATATGGTAGAGAATATTACATATGTATGAAAGTGTGCCATAATATATAATTTCTATCTTAATTATATATAAAACTCTCATGACAAAAATTTTATATACACATATACACATGTGCACGTGTGTACATACACTCTTACTTTAAGACCAGAGTTCTATTATTACCTAATTGGGTGGTTTTAAAAAAATAGAATTTAAATATAAGATGAAAATTATATAATTGTATACATAAAAATATAACATATATAATTTTATATATATAAAATCTCCACCCATTTAATACTTTATTAGTAAAGTTTCAATTTTGTTTCCATCCTTTCAAGGTATTTGGGAAGAGGGCAAATTCCAAAAATAATTCAGTATGACAAATTGATCAGTTTCCCAGTTTTTATCGATATATTCTTTATCCAGTTAGGTTTAGAAAATAAAATTTTCTAGGGAATTGTCATTCAATCTAACTTTAAAACAAAACTTACAGGCTGGCCACAGTGGCTCACACCTGTAATCCCAGCACTTTGGGAAGTCAAGATCGGAGGATCTCCTAAGGCCAGGTGTTCAAGACCAGTCTGGGCAATGAAGCCAGACCTATCTCTACAAGAAAATTAAAATAATAATAATAATAATTAGGTGGCCATGTGTGGTGGCTCACACCTGTAATCCCAGCACTTTGGGAGGCCGAGGCAGGCAGATCATGAGGTCAGGAGATCGAGACCATCCTGGCTAACATGGTAAAACCCCATCTCTATTAAAAATACAAAAAAGTAGCCATGCATGGTGGTGGGCACCTGTAGTCCCAGCTACTCAGGAGACTGAGGCAGGAGAATGGCATAAACCCGGGAGGTGGAGCTTGCAGTGAGCCGAGATCGGGCCACTGCACTCCAGCCTGGGCGACAGAGCAAGACTCTGTCTCAAAAAAAGAAAAAAAAAAGAAAAAAAGAATTAGTCAGGCATGGCGGTACACACCCATGGTCCCAGCTACCTGGGAGACTGAGGCAGGAGGATCACTTGAGCCCAGGAAGTCAAGACTGCAGTGAGCCGTGATTGTGCCACTGCACTCCAGCCTGGGTGACACAATGAAACTCTGACTCAAAAAATAAAAGAAAAAACTTATAGAAAGAACTTTAAGGCCAGGCGTCATGGCTCACGCACTTTAGGAGGCCAATGCGGGCAGATCATGAGGTCAGGAGTTCAAGGCCAGCCTGGCCAACATGGTGAAACCCAGTCTCTACTAAAGATACAAAAAATTAGCCAGGCATGGTGGCACATGCCTGTAAACCCAGCTACTTGGGAGGCTGAGGCAGGAGAATCACTTGAAGCTGGGAGGTGGAGGTTGCAGTGAGCTGAGATGGTGCCACTGCACTCCAGCCTGGGTGAGGGGTCCAGACTCTATCTCAAAAAAAAAAAAAAAAGAAAGAACTTTAAAAATTGCATGTGGTACCATGTGATATATAAATATTTTAAATAAATATATCATCCTTTCTCGTGATGTCACGTTTCCTGCTGTTGTGAAAGCTGACCAGGAGAAAAGTCAGAAGACTGACCAGCTGTCCCTCAGTCTGTTTTCTCCCTGCTCCCTTCCAAGGCCCGAGGCATGGAGGTCAGCAAATCTTAAGGATTGGAAGGTTGAGATTACCCAACACTGATTTGACAGGTAAGAAATGTGAAGAGCAGAGAAAGTCAATAATTCCTCCAATATCACAAAATTGTCTGTGGCAAAATGGGAAAAACTAATGTTTTCTGCAATGCTTTGCGGCTTTCTCAGCAAGCAGTGAACTAGGAGGAGCTGAGATGTTCCGTGAGACCACATATTAAAAGCACCTGAGGAGCTTCCTCCTCATCTATACATCTGCAACTGCTCCAGGTGGAAGGGGAAAAGCCAACGTGTGGCATTGTGGGGAGG
The DNA here is from genome assembly GCF_028885625.2 of Pongo pygmaeus. Lineage (NCBI taxonomy): Eukaryota > Metazoa > Chordata > Mammalia > Primates > Hominidae > Pongo > Pongo pygmaeus. Next base: position 25,547,971 of record NC_072392.2, on the reverse strand, counting down.
GCTGATCTTTTCGGAAATAAACATTATATGCTGGACTTAAGAGTTTTTAAAAGTACCACAGAATACAAAGTGAAAAATCTCCTCGCCCTTCTCCTCCAGCTGCTACCCAGTTACCCTCCCAGAAGGCAACCAAAGTTACTAGTTTCTAGAGTGTCCTTTAGAAATATCCTACACATACATACACTCACACTTTTTCCCCTATGTAAATGGTGGCATACTAGAAACACACTGTTCTGTATCTTGCTTTTATTACTTAATACATCTTGGTTGGCCTGGCGCGGTGGCTCACACCTGTAATCCCAGCACTTTGGGAGGCTGAAGCGGGTGGATCACAAGGTCAGGAGATCAAGATCATCCTGGCTAACACGGTGAAACCCCGTCTCTACTAAAAATACAAAAAATTTAGCCGGGCATGGTGGCGGGAGCCTGTAGTCCCAGCTACTCAGGAGGCTGAGGTGGGGAGAATGGCATGAACCCAGGAGGCAGAGCTTACAGTGAGCTGAGATCACATCACCAACCTCCAGCCTGGGTGACAGAGCGAGACTCCGTTCCAAAAAAAAAAAAAAAAAAACATACAACTTGGCAATTATTCTCATGCATCTATGGTTCTTTCTGTTGCTAAAGAGTATTTCACTATATGGGCCAGGTGTGGTGGCTTACGCCTGTAATCCCAGCGCTTTGGGTGGCTGAGGCGGGTGGATCACCTGAGGTCGAGAGTTCGAGACCAGCCTGGCCGACATGCTGAAACCCCGTCTCTACTGAAAATACAAAAATTAGCCAGGCATGGTGGCACATGCCTGTAATCCCAGCTACTTGAGAGGCTGAGGAAGGAGAATCGCTGGAATCCAGGAGGCAGAGGTTGCGGTGAGCCGAGATCGTGCCATCGTACTCCAGCCTGGGCAACAAGAGTGAAACTCTGTTCGAAAACAAAAGAGTATTTCACTATATGAACGTTCATGCATTTTGTAAAAGTTTTCCAACTAATTCTGATCTGCTGTCCTAAAACGTGCTTTAAGTGATCTATCTCTGCGCTCTCCTCTCAACTCAGACATTCCAAATAAATAAAGCTATAAATGGAATGCAGAGGCAAAAAAAAAGGATTTTAACTCAGAGTCATCCCATTTTTTTCTAACAGTGGCCTAAATGATTAGAAACCCATGAGGTACAATTTTTTAATGCAGATTGTTTAACTTTCAGCTATGGTGAGTCCTGAGTTCAACAATTACACTCAATGTCACTCAAAGTCACAAGTTAAGTGACTTCTCCATTTTTTCCCTCATCTCAGTAATCCTTCCTGTTGTCCTAGTTTTGTGGTATGACTTTAAAGAAGTTTAATTTTATTATCTCAAAAAAAAACCAAAAAAGTCAGTTTTATTTAAAAGTACAATTCGCCCAATACAGAAGAAAAAAAAAAAAAAAACACTAGCAAAATCAGGAAATTAGCCCCTACTGGCATAGAAATTGACAGGTCAAAGCAAGCCCTTCCTGTCCTCACATGAACTGCAGCCTGGAGACTACTACAGCCTCCTTCCTCAAAACTTATCCACGAGATACACGGCAACAGTGCTCAGATCTTGTTTTTTAACCAGAATGCTTTCCTCCAAAGTCTTAAATGAAAGCTAAGTGTACAAAAGGTACAATGGAGAAACATTCTCATCTAGCGAGAATGGGAGACCTAGGATTCATCTTTTCAGTCTCCCCCTGCCCTTCCCCATCCCTCCCTCCACCCTTCACTCCAGTCCTGGCTCACTAAGATACCTGGGCTGAATACTTTACATTTGAAACCCACTGAAAAGAAAGAATCTAAAGTTTAGACTGAAGGGGAAGGGAGCATCTTAAGTGGCAGTATCAAATTATAATTTCAGTTCTTAGCACCAAAACTCATTAACTCAGGGTAGTTACATGGTTGACTCATGAACTAAAAAAATTCTATGAATTGTTTAAGAAATCTGATCAAGATTTTATAAGCAACTTCCTCATCTCTTAAATATCAACATATAATGTTTTAGGATGAGAATAATATAGTAATAATTATATGTCACTGTCATAAAAGACAATAGCACTTCCAACTGAATTAAACAGATAAACCCAAAACTAGCCTCTTATATATTGCAAACAGGTAATAAAATATTGCAAAATGAAATTGATCTATTTAAGTTCCTTTTTAAATCTTCTCATATTAAATAAACACACACATATTTACTCAACAGGAAAATCTTGCAACAACAAAATTTCAAATACTATCCTGCCAAAAAACAAGCAATTTTTCCTCTCAGCAGGAACTCCCGGCTTTTGGTCCACAACCTTTGCATAATCAAAGTGTGTTATGCCAAGGTGTTCAAGGTGGCCTAAGCTACCTTGGAAAAAAAGCTAAAAATGGCCAGGCACAGTGGCTCACACCTGTTATCCCAGCACTTTGGGAGGCCAAGGCCAGTGAATCACAAGGTCAGGAAATCAAGACCATCCTGGCCAGCATGGTGAAACTCCATCTCTACTAAAATACAAAAAAAATTAGCCGGACATGGTGGCACACACCAGTAGTTCCAGCTACTCAGGAGGCTGAGGCAGGGGAATCACTTGAATCCGGGAAGCAGAGGTTGTAGTGAGCTGGCATCGTGCCACTGCACTCCAGCTTGACAAAAGAGCGAGACTCCATCTCAAAAAAAAAAAAAAAAAAAAAGCTAAAAATATATTTCACTGTGGCAGGACGGCAGCTGCCACTTCAGATGAGCAAGAATGAATCCACCAAGCATCACAATAGAGGTGAAGCCTACATTTCACTAAAGCAGAAAAAGGATCCCACAAAATATGCAATTTTTAACTGATAAAATAATAAAACCTCCTGATACAAAAGCATGGGATAGGGCAATGCCTCTATGACATTCAAATGCTAAAATATTAGTTATTAAACTGAAGCAAATTAGGTCACACCAGTTCCCACAAAGCTGTCCAGCTCTAGACCAATTCTAAAAGTATGTTAGGCAAGACAAGGCTAAGAAGGACCACCACCCTGGGCATCCCAACACCTAAAATCCTCCAACCTGGGGATAATTTAAAGAAAGCTGACCTCCTAAACTTATTACAGAGTCCAGCATCCAGGAGAGGAAAGACTAGAAATTATCTAAGTGAATTCTGTAATTTATACAAGACCAAAGTGGTGCTGTACTGGAATAAATTTTCTCCTGTAAAATAAACTAAAGCATTCTTCCCTTTGGGGGGAAAAAAAGCTACTGCTTCTCAGCCTTTTGGTTAAGATCTAATCTGGGGGAATGCCATTGACAAGGTATTTACTGGCAGCCTCTTTTGACATCATAACATCTTACTTAAAGGCAGAGAAACAAATGGAAGCTAAAGAAAATGCTTTTTAGTTAACCTATTCTACCTCTTATAAAGTATGATATTGAAAGAAAAATTTTAATAAGGATATAATTATTTGATAAATCTATGGGTACACATATTCAATAAGTAATTCTGGCCAGGCACAGTGGCTTACGCCTGTAATCCCAGCACTTTGGGAGACCGAGGCAAGTGGATCACTAGAAGCCAGGAGTTTGAGACCAGCCTGGCGAAAAAGGCGAAAACCCATCTACACTAAAAACACAAAAACTAACCGGGCGTGGTGGCACATGTCTGTAATCCCAGCTACTCACGAGGCTGAGCATGAGAATCAGTTGAACTCAGGAGGTAGAGGTTGCAGTGAGACAAGATCGTGCCACTGCACTCCAGCCTGAGCAACAGAACAAGACTCTATCTCAAAAAATAGTAAAAAATACGTAATTATTAAATGAAAGAAAGATGATGTTACTTTACCTCTACATAAAGTGCTGTCCCAAGACAGCAGTACGATGTAACAATATCCAACTGAGAACTCTGTGGTATGTCGGCACTACATTGAACTAATTCTCTGAACTGAACAACACTCACTCACTCAACTTCTAAGAAAAAATATATTTCAAAACCAGCCAAGCGCAGTGGCTCACAGCTCTAATCCCAGCACTCTGGGAAGCAGAAGAAGGTGGATCACTTGGGGTCAGGAGTTCAAGACCAGTCTGGCCAACCTGGTGAAACCTTTTCTCTACTAAAAATACAAAAAATATGGCTGGGCATGGTGGCTCACACCTGTCATCCCAGCACTTTGGGAGGCTGAGGCCGGAGGATCACGAGGTCAAGAGTTCAAGACCAGCCTGACCAACAAGTAAAACCCCATCTCTACTAAAAATATAAAAATTAGCCGGGCATAGTGGCATGTGCCTCTAATCCCAGCTACTTGGGAGGCTGGGGCAGGAGATTCGCTTGGACCCGGGAGGCAGAGGTTGCAGTGAGCAGAGATCGCACCACTGTATTCCAGCCTGGGTGACAGGGTGAGATTCCATCTCAAAAAAACAAAATACAAAAAATTAGCCAGGCATTGTGGTGCACACCTGTAATCCCAGCTACTCAGGAAGCTGAGGCGCGAGAGTCACTTGAACCTGGGAGGCAGAGATTGCAGTGAGCCAAAATCATACCCCTGCACAGGCTGGATGACAGAGCAAGACTTCATCTCAAAACAAACAAACAAACAAACAAAAGAACAAATATATTTCACAAGCAAAATGGATGACTACATGCCAATTCCCTCCTTGATTAACACAAAAGAACAACAAAGAAATTGAGATAAGAAAAATTTTAATGTAGATATTTGGCCTGAATTAATAGATATAACAATATCTAAGTGGATATTACTAAAAGAGTTACCATTTATTGAGCTCTAGATATATACTAGGCAGTGTGCTAAGACTTAGTGTGTTCATGAGCTCACCTAAAAGTCTGGCTCCACTATTAGCTCTAAGGCTGTAGGGAAGCTACATAAATTCCTCAAGCTATGTTTTTCTAACTCAAAGACACATACCTTAAAGATTGTCTGCTGCTGCCTCCCCTTTGACCCACTAACAGAGACTACAGGTATTTAAGCAATATAAAACAAGGGTTATTAACAGACTTTGTTTTTTGCTGCATCCCCCTCAGCAACCCCGAGCTCCATAAATCTTAAAGTCAAATCCTCTTAGCCTACTTTATTTTGGTACACACCTTAGAAACAAACAGAACTATCAAACACCTGTGAAGGCAAAGATCAGCTCTGTTCTGCTCTACACAGCTTCTGCAGCAGCTAGCAGTACTTAGCTCTCAGTAGCACCCACTCCAACAGCAAGTTGTTTAGCTGTTCCTTACACACACACACACACAAGCACACACACACAGACTCTGAAGCTTCCCAGGCCTCTCCATCTAACTACCACCATCCTTACCTCTTGCTGCAAAAACTCCTAACTGGGCTTCCCACTTCAATACTTTCTCAACTCAAAAAGCCAAGTGTTCTTTTTAAACCTTAAATCAGAACATGTCACACTCCTGCTTCAGATTCCCCAAGGATTTCCTACGCACTGCAAATAAAGTCTAAACACTTACGATGACCCAAGGCCCTACTTGATTTGGCCTGCTTACTTTCCAGATTGCTCACTAGGCCCCAGCAACATAAATTTCCTTTCAGTTTCTTCAGGAGCCCTTCTCTGCCAGGTCCTTCCTAGCTGGACCTTCGTCCTTCTTTACTCTCTGCCAGGAACACTGTTCCTGGCTCATTCAGGTGGCTAGCTCCTCCTCAAACTTAAGGTCTCAGTTCAAATGTCATCTCAGAAGAGTCTTTCCAACCACCCTACATATAAGGTAAGCTCCCACTAGTTACTCTCAATCCCATCACCCTTTTGGTTCCTTTATAGGTTTATCATAATCTGAAATGGATTACGTACTTCATTTTATTTGAGTATATTCTGTCTTCTCTCACTAGAATAAAAACTACCTGTTTAATTCTCTATAATATTTGTTGAATAAAATAAACAAACTCCCATTCATAGGTCTGATGTTTTTGAAAATAAATAAACAAGAAATATACAAGACTTACTTGTACAGGACTTATTTGAAGCAAAGTTTGAAAATCTACTGAGAGACATAAAAATCTATTAGAACACAGGACGGAAAGTACATGAAGATGTCAATTTCCCCAAACTTCACCTACAATTTCAGTACTCCCAATCAATATTCAGTATTCAATAAAAATCTCTATGATTTCCTTTTGAATACCACAGAATGATTCTAAAGTTCATCTAGAAGAACACATAGACCAGAATTGTCAAAGTCTGAAAAAAAAAGAGTATTGAACAGGTAACTAACCCCATCTGTATTAAAATTATAAAATGATAGTAATTTAAAGTGTATGGTAATACACAAGAGACCAAAATAACAAGACCAATCAGAAATAGTCCCAAACACATATAGTAAATGACAAAAGCTACAATCCTAATAGTGGGGCAAAAACCAGATTATTCACTAAATGGTGCTGACACAACTAGCTAGTTGGGGTAGAATTCACACACAATTTTATCCCCCAAAATATGTCTCACTTCTTATACCAGAAATAAATGCCAGATGGATCAAAGAATTAGAAGTTTGAAAAAGAGAAGGAAAAGGAAAAAAAGAAACCATTGAAGTATTAAATACAATCTGGGGACTTCTTTGTTTTAAAAATACAAAAAGGCATGCAGTTCAAAAAGTCTTCCTCTCACTCATTCTTCTTACTATGACAACCAATGTTTCCAAGTATCATATATCCTGTGATATACAAGCAAAAATATATACATTGTTTTTCATCTTTAAAGCAAAGACACATAGAGGCATATAATGTTCCTCACTTTGTTTTTCTAGTTTTGTAGATAGGTGAATATTTTACATTTCAGAGCAAGGAAAGTCTTAAGTAGAGCACAAAACACAAAGTTCACATACATAAATTAATAAGAGTCACAGCTAACATTTATTATTTACTTACTTTGTGCCAGCCACTATGCTTAATGTTATTTACATTGTCTCCATTGTACAAATAAGGAAATTAAGGTGTACAGAGGTTAAATAATGTGCCCAAGGTCCCGCGCAGCACAGTGCTGGGTTTGGATTTATCTGACTACATAACATTACAAAAGAATAGTTAGGGGGATATGTGCACACGTACGAAAGTGAATAAGGTCAGGCGCATTGGCTCATGCCTGTAATCCCAACATTTTGGGAGGCCCAGGCGGGTGGATCACCTGAAGTCGGGAGTTTCAGACCAGCCTGACCAACATGGAGAAACTCCATGTCTGGTAAAAATACAAAATTAGCCAGGCATAGTGGTGCAGGCCTGTAACTCCAGCTACTCAGAAGGCTGAGGCAGGAGAATCACTTGAACCCAGGAGGAGGAGTTTGAGGTGAGCTGAAATCACGCCATTGCACTCCAGCCCAGGCAACAAGAGCAAAACTCTGTCTCAAAAAAAAAAAAAAAAAAGAAAAGAAAAGAAAAAGAAAGAAATAAAAAAGTGAATATGTAGAGAACTTTTAACCTGTTAAAAACAAGTAACCCCCATCAGAAAATAAACAAAGAACAAAAGTAGGCAATTTATAAAAGACATATGGCCAGGCGCAGTGACGCACACCTGTAATCCTAGCACTTTGGGAGGCTGAGGTGGGTGGATCACCTGAGGTCAGGAGTACAAGACCAGCCTAACTAACATGGTGAAATCCCGTCTCTACTAAATACATAAATTAGCTGGGCATGGTGGCAGATGCCTGTAATTCCAGCTACTTGGGAGGCTGAGGCAGGAGAATCACTTGAACGTGGGAGGCGGAGGTTGCAGTGAGCCGAGATCGTGCCACTGCACTCCAGCCTGGGCAACAAGAGCAAGTCTCTGTCTAAAAAAAAAAGGCAGGTGTGGTGGCTCATGTCTGTAATCCCAGCACTTTGGCAGGCCAAGGTGGGCAGATCACCTGAGCTCGAGAGTTTGAGACCAGCCTGGCCAACATGGAGAAACCCCATCTCTACTAAAAATATAAAATTAGCCGGGAGTGGTGGTGCATGCCTATAATTCCAGCTACTAGGGAGGATGAGGCAGGAGAATTGCTTGAACCCAGGATGCAGAGGTTGCGGTAAGCTAAGATCAAGCCATTGCACTCTAGCCCGGACAACAAGAGCAACACTCCATCTCAAAAAAAAAAAAAAAAAAAGAAAGAAAGAAATACAACTCTCTCCATATTAAAAAATGTTCAGCCTCAATAGTGATTGATAAAAGGCCAATCACAATCACATTTTTTCAGTTCCTAAATTGTCAAAATGTTTTAAACTGTAATATCTAGTATTGGAGAGGGTATGGGGCATACCTGAATACTATTGGTAGCTTTACAAATTGGTACAACAACCTTTTGGAAGGAAAATGTATAAATATCTATCCAAATCTACATTATTCACATCTTTTGATTTCAGCAACTCCACTTCTAGGAATCTATCCTACAAAGCTGTTTGTACAAGTACACAAAATATATATACATATGTACATGTGCATAAATATTCATACACACACACAATTGTTTACAGCTTTGTTTCTCTGGCAAAAAAAAAAAAAAAAAATCCAGTGACCATAAGTTGATTAAGCAAATTATGGTATTTTCTTTTTTTTTGTTTGAAACAGAGTCTCACTCTGTCGCCCAGGCTGGAGTCCAGTGGCATGGTTCACGGCAACCTCCACCTCCCAGTTTCAAGTGATTCTCCTGCCTCAGCCTCCCGAGTAGCTGAGACTACAGGCATGTGCCACCATGCACAGCTAGTTTATTTTTTTTTTTGTATTTTTAGTAGAGACGGGGTTTCACCATGTTGGCCAGAATGGTCTCGATCTCTTGACCTTGTGATCCGCCTGCCTCGGCCTCCCAAAGTGCTGGGATTACAGGCATGAGCCATCGTGTCGGCCAATCTTCCCATATTTCTAACTCCCAGTTTTTTCCTAGGATTGAAACTACTCCAAAATTTCCTGCATATATAAATTAAAACATTATTGCATTCTAAAATTATCTAGAACCATGAGTGCTGTCTAGGATGAACCAATCCCATATTTACTTTCTCTTCCTCCCCCAAATCCCAATAAACAGAATGTTTTTTTCTTTTTTAAAGAAATGCTTTTAACTGGGATCAGTGGCCCGCACCTATAATCCCAGCACTTCAGGAGGCCAAGGTGTGAGGATCACCTGAGCCCAGCAATTTGAGGTCAGCCTGGGCAACATAATGAGACCCTGTTTCTACAAAATAAAAGAAATTGACCAGGTGTGGTGGCACACACCTGTAGTCCCAGCTACTCGGGAGGACCGCGTGAGCCCAGGACTCGGAGGCTGCATTGAACTATGATCACACCACTACACTCCAGCCTGGGACAGAGAGAGACCCTCTCTGTAAAAAAGAAAAAAAAGAAATATTTTGATAATTTACTAATTACAGCTATGTTAGTCACTGACATTGGTGAAATTTCTACCTGTTTTTTAATTTCCAAAAACTATTCAGCATCAAACTGCCATATTTGTATCAAACATCTTCTACAGCATCCACACTAACTCTAGCTGCCAAGCTCTTTTATGCATTCTACAAGTATCTACTACTCCTGGACACAGGGTGTTATTCTGGGAGTGGGAAAAGAGGAAAAAGAAATTTAAAAACTCAGATTCACACATGCCTACAAAGGGCTTATGGTCTAGATGCAAAGGATCAAGAGTTTCCAGAAAAAAAATGTATACATTTTGGAGAAGAGGGAATAGGAGAGACATTTCCTGGCTGATGTAATATGTGATCAAACCCTTGAAAAATAGGATAAATCTAGACGTAGTAGAGTTTGGAAGAGTAAGGGAGGAAAGGAGTATTCCAGAAACAAGCATAGTAACAAGAAAAAACAAACAAAAAATTCTTCTTAATGCAACATGAAATAGCCCGAGTGGAATAAAGAAATATGCCATGCTTCAATATTTATGTAAAGATTATCAGCTTAATAAAAATATGCCTTTTCCTTTACAATAAATTTTCTAGGCCAGGCATGGTGGCTCATGCCTGTAATCCCAGCACTTTGGGAAGCCATGGTGAGAGGATTACTTGAGCCCAGAATTCAAGACCAGGCTGGGCAAAACAATCAGACCCCATCTGTATTTTTAAAAAATTAAAATACAATAAAATAAATTTTATGGCATGAATACATACAGAAAATGAATACTACAAATGAGCTTTTTGATGTAAAAAAATTCATAAACAATACAGTCAGCCAAGTGCGATGGCTCATGCCTGTAATCTCAACACTTTGGGAGGCCAAGGCGGGCAGATAACTTGAGGCCAGGAGTTCGAGATCAGCCTGGCCAACATGACGAATCTCCGTCTCTACTAAAAATACAAAAATTAGCCAGGCATGGTGGCATATGCCTGTAATCCCAGCTACTTGGAAGGCTAAGCGCGAGAATCGCTTGAACCTGGCAAGGGGAGGTTGCAGTGAACTGATTGTGCCACTGCACTCCAGCCTGGGCAACAGAGCAAGACTCTGTCAAAAAAAAAATTCATGTTTGTGCTATTTATCTAAGCTTTTATATTAATATGACAATTGAAATCCTTCATACTTAAAAAAAAATCCAGAAGTCTGAGAGTAGACAAAACAAACAATAGCTAATTTACAAAATAATTTAACCTATTTGTAGGCCGGGGCTTGGTGGCTCAAGCCTGTAATCCCAGCACTTTGGGAGGCCAAGATGGGCGGATCACTTGAGGTCGGGAGTTAGAGACTAATCTGACCAATACGGAGAAACCCTGTCTCTACTAAAAAATGATTTTAACACTGTCTTTATTTCCCAAAGATTACTGAAGTCATGTGAAATAAAAGGCATTAGAGATTCTATTTTTCTGAAAAAATATTTAAGAGCCTTCCTTTTCTTCTAAGCCAAGTAAGTAGGGCTCCTTTATATATACATCACTTACACAACACTTCTAGACAGGAAAAGATCTAGCAGTTTTAAGTTTTTCTTTTTCATTTTATGAACTCTAACACAATTTCCACAGACCATCTATGACACGAACTTTCTGACTTTTCCTGTATTTCCCGCTTTCATAATTAGTCATTCTACTTTAGGACAAAAATTTGCCATACCAGATCCTCTCATGTAACATTTCTTTCCTTCATAACTTTTCTTACCATAAATGCATCTTCATATCCACAACTTTCTTTAGATCTCTCTCCCCAACTGATTTCTGATGCCCACCGACTCCTAAAAGGTCAGATAACACAAAGCAAAACAGAGGAGAGCCTTAGATTTTGAGAGAGACCTGTCTGCCTGAAGTTCTTGGGGGCTCCATGAGGACAACAGAGGTTTCTCCTAAAATGGGGTTACTAGCACCTTCTGTTTTTCTTTAACGAGTCTCAGCCTGTCAGAAATTACCTTAGGTCCTGTCATGTGGGCACGGAGTGGCAACAAGACAGACTAGGGAACAGCTGGTAACAAGACAGACAACTGAGCAGAAAAAGAAAAACTTACTACAGTCCCCACTGTAAAGACGGATAAACTGTGGCACCATGCAGTTTAAAAATTCACGTTACATAGAGTTGGGCTCCACAGCTCACTCTCTTAACCATCCTGTAATTTTGCCTAATCTATGCCCAGTCACTGATGCACCTGTATGGTACCTCATGGCCCCCTTAGAGCTTAGAACCTGGGTTTCATTCCTGCTCTACAGCTATATAATTTAACAAATTTCCTCTGAATTTGTTGGATTCTAACCCTATATTTCTAAAATTTTATTAATATTACTGAATCTTAAACGGAGCTGTGATGTCTGTAGTCTTTAGAAATATTAAACCTATAAACAAAGGACTATATGAAGTTAAACTGTATTCAAATTTCTACATGATTTAAAACATTGAGGCAAAGTATTAAGAAACACACCTAAGAAACTGCAACCAATCTACTCTGGACAAATATTTAGATGCTATCTCTTCAAAATAAGCTACCTAGTGGTATTTATACATATTCTTCCATATATCAAGAGTATCTTACATGCTCATAGCCTTAAAAATAACTAAAACGTGTCAGAATTATAGGCCTTACACGATTCTGTTGGCTTGAAAAATGATACAAAATGCATAAACTTCTAGAGTGATCAGTTTAAAAAAAGAGTTCATACCAAAGGTAGTAATACTAGGAATCAAAGAGGGCTAAACACTGCAGGTTCTTAAAGGTGAAAGTTAATAAAACCTTGTTTTTGGTTGTGAATATTTGCCTTAACAACATTATACACATGATTCTCCCCCCTTCTTTTTCCTCTTGCAAAGGTGTGGTGATGAACCAGGTTTGCTCGTGCAGATGACAATACTCTTGAAAATGGTGGCAGAGAAAAATATGAAGGGAATATGGTTCACTTAATCATCTCATAAATTACAATTTATTACCCCTGTGACTCTTGCATAGCTCCAGAAAAAATATGTGAGGGACATGAAATGGCTGTTTGCTACCAATATTTTATGTGATGCTTCATTTTTTTATTCCTTGAGTAACACTGAACACATTAGCCTATTTATGGCAGAGGTTGTAATGTTTTGAATTTTTGCATAAGTGAAAAATCAGACCTGTTGATGACATTTAGCAGTAGGATATAAGTAATTCCCACATGCTTAGCGTGGAACACTAGGCATAAGTGGGTTAACACAATTATGAAAGCATAGCTATTCAAGTAACTAATTATACAACTGACTTTTTTTTTTCCTCATCTCTAAAACATAGTAAGGGATCAGTTATTCAAAAAATACAACAGTGATAAGTATTTTATTTTTAACTGAGTTTTGGTGTTTTAAGGCCATTGCTTGGCATAAAAAAAAAAACAGGAGGAGAAACAAGAATACAAACATGAAATAGAAGCAGTAGCAAAAGAAAATGAAGAGAAACAAGAAAATGAGAAGAAAATACATAATGGAAGAAAGGAAAAAGAACAGGTGTGAGAATTAGAAGGCCTATTATGATACCTTTTATCCTCTCCTCGATTCATAAAATTTGAGTAACTCCAAGAGTATTACAACAGAAAACAAGCAAAAGGATACACAAATAGTCACCCCCTTAATTTTGTTAAGAATGAGATAATGCTGCCACTCACGCCTAGCTCAGGAACCAGCAGGAGGAGGGCACACTCCAAAGATTGCAGGAGAAGGGGGAGGACTCCTCTTTGCCCTAGGCGTACCACCACCACTGCCACCGAGACCTTCGTTACAGCATCCACAGGTTCCTCCCCACCCCAGAAAGGGATGGGCCCTGCAGTGCTCCTACTCCCCCGTCCCGGGCCCCAGACTTCCTACTGCTACCACCACTAGCGCCAATGCCAACACAACCAGTCACCCTCAACGTACCAGCCCACCCTACCAGGCTCCTACCACCTGGCCCCCGTGGGTGCCCTCCTACCGCTCCAGTCCAGCTGCGGTCTCCATCTCCACCACCAACTGCATCCAACTGCATGAGGCAAGCTGCAGAGCCACGTCATCTGCTCGACCGTACCACAGGCGACTCCTCCTTCTCCTCCTTTAGCCTGGCTTGCAGCAGACGGGCAGGCAAAGCCAGAAGAACACAAAACAGGACTCAGGGAGTGGAACCGTTAGAGCCTCACCTTGTCATGCTGGTGACTGGATGTCAGGGATCAGTTTCATTGAAGGCACTCACAGCCACCTTCCAAAGTCCAACCTCTCCTTCTGGCAAAAGCTGGCCAGGAACTGGGGCTTGGGGTCGGAGTGAGTGCCTTCACTGAAACCGGCCCCTGGCCAAGTCCAGCTGGCCAACAATTGCTGGGCCCACCAAGGCTGTCCTCCTGGGGGAGCCTGAGTAGGAGAAACTCAGACCCAGCCAGCCCTCCCCACCCAAGGGCTGGTTCCCATTCCTGACACCTCCACCCACAGTGCCCTGTCTCCCACTTCCCCCATGGTGCCTACTACTCCCTGCCTCGTAGTCCCAGGTGGTCTTCACAACACAGCATGAGGGCGGGCCGGGAAACCACAGTGCGTGTGGGGGCCCTGCCGTGCAATCTAGCTCGCACGGGAGAAAATCGACTTCTAGAGTCCGGAGTCCGAGAAAAGGAGAACTATCCCTTACTTGGAGGCTACCAGAAGAAGGAGGCCACTGCTGTCGCTGCCGCAGCCACCTCCTCAGCTCGCCAACGCCACTGGCAGTGTAGCCCCCATGGCACCCCTAATCTGCCCCCTGCCACTAGCAGTGTAGCCCCCGGATAGCACATCCAACACACCCTACAGTTTCAGGCAATGTAACCTCAATACCCTCCACACCTCAGGGAGCATACCACCCAATAGTGCCTACAATCTGATGCAGCCATGGGCAGTTCAGCTCCTGATGGTGCACCCCCCAGTCACAGGCAGTGCAGCACCCAACAACGCCCCTAAACCACCCCCCACTGCCAGCATCGTAGCCCCAGATAACTCCACCCAACCCACCCCTGGCGGCAGGCAGTGCAGCAGAAGACAGCGTCCCTAACCCTTCACCAGCCACCGCAATACACGCTAGTGTACACAATCTGCATCCCCCACCACCCCTGCCACCACGGGCAGTATAGCCCCAGATAGCCAGCCAATCTGCCCCACAGCCAGCAATGCAAACCTGGAGAGTGCCCCCAGCCAGACCACTGCCACAGGCAGAGTAGCCTCTAGCAGTGAGCCCCAATGAGACACCCAACCCTTGCCCCCAGAGGTGTACAGGGCAGGCCCGGAAACTCACCTACCCCATCACATTTCTACCACTGTGGCTGAGCTGCAGTCTCCGACATCACCGACAACCACAGCGAGGCGAGCCATGGTGGCACAGGTTTCAGCCTCCAGCATGTGGCGGTGCCTTTTCCTTCTAGTCCTCCAGCCCAGCAGGAGAAGCTCCTGCTGCCCACCGCCCTCCTACTGCTCTATCACCACCAACCGTAGCGAGGTAGTGACCCAGGCTCCAGGCTCCATCCATCCTTCAGCCTCCATCCATCCTCCAACCTCCAGCAGGCGGAAGGTTGCGGCCTCTTCCAGTCCTCTAAACTAGGCACAGAGTAGCTCCTCCCCTCGACACAGAAGAGCCTGAAATGACCTGATGCGACCTCAGCATACTTTATATAGGAGGTTATGCAAATGCAGTTCCTGGATTACGTGTTCTGATTGGACAAGAAGAAAACCTCTAGGTCTACTCTGATTGGACTTTATTTTCATGCTGTGATTGGTTGTGTTAAGACTTGCTCTTATCCAATCAGAACATGATCATAAAGTCCAGTCAGAGTAAGCCTGGAGGTTTTTTTCTCATCCGTCAAAACATGCAGTCCGGGAACCTCCGTGGGCATAACCGCAGCATATAAATGATGCTGAAAAGTGATCATGTGTTTTCAGGTTCCCGTATATTCCTGTCGAGTTGCTTGCTGCCCAACATAGAGGACTAAGAATCAGGAGTCATTGGCCGTATGCTGGAGGCTGGAGCCGCTGGAGCGCGGCTCGCCTCGCTGCAGCTGTTGGCAGCAACAGAGAGATAGCAGCGCGGCTGTAGCGGTATGAGAAGCAAGACAGTTTTGGGATAGATGGAGGGGAGTAAGGATGGTAGGTAGTGCCAAAGCGAAAAAAGGATAACTTAGCCAGAGAAGGCGTTGCAAAAAGATGGCGGCGAAAAGATGGTGGGGGAAAAAAATTTTTGGGTAGATGGAGGTGTAAAAACAGGGTGAGGAGTGGGAGGGAAGGAAGATTTTGCAGAAAGACGGTGGGTAAAAAGTTTAAGGGTAGATGGAGGGGGAAAAGAGGGTGGCAAGTGGGAGGAGGAAAAAGAGGGAGGTGATGGGGGAAAACGGGGCGACCAGCAGGGAGAGAAGGTTTTGTGAAAAGACGGTGGGGAAAAAATACAGTGGGGGGGGTGGGGTTGGCTTGAGGAGCAAAAGAGGGTAGCAGGTGGGAGAAGGGAAAAGAGGGTAGCCAGCAGGAGGAAAACAAGGTTTTGTGAAAAGACAGTGGTAGAAAAGAAAGACGGTGGAGAAAGAAAAGACGGTGGGTAAAAATGTGTTTCGATAGATGGAGGGGGGAAAGAGGGTGACGAGGAGGAGGAAAGAGGGTGGCGAGAGGGAGCCAGGGATAGGGGGTTGGGAAAATGACGGAAAAACTGTTTGGGGTAGATGGAGGGCAAAAAAGAGGGTGGCAAGCAGGATAGGGGAAAGAAGAGCACGAGTGGTAAAGGAGGGAGACTTTGAAAAGGGGGAAAGTTTTGGGGTGTAGATGGAGGGGGAAAGAGGGAAGTGAATAGGAGTGGGGAGAAGGCTTTGTGAAAAGACGGGGGAAATGTTTTTGGGTAGATGGAGAAGGGAAAGAATGGCAAGGAGGAACAGGGTGGATGAAGGGGGAAAAGAGGGTAGTGAGCATCAGGAGTGCAGAGAAGGTTTTGGGAAAAGATGGGGGAAAATGTTTTTGCTTAGATAAAGGAGCAAAAGAGGGTGATGAGAGCGGGATGGGAAAAAGAGGGCGGCCAGGGATAAGGGGGAAAGACGGTGGGAAGAAACTGCGGAAAGGGTTTGGGTGGATGGATGGGGAAAAGGGTGTTGAGCAGGAGAGTAGAGAAGGCTTTGTGAAATGAGGGTGGGCAAAAAATGATGAAGTTTGGGGGGCAGATGGTGGAAGAAAATGGGTGGTGAGAGGGAGGGGGCCAAAGGCGGTCGGGAAAAGAAGGTAGGGAAATAATGGTGGGGGACAAAGGTTTTGGGTAGATTTTTTAAATAAGATCATTTGTATTTTTGCTTTTGAGCAGTTTGAGTTCTTTATATATTTCGTGTATGAACCCCTTGCCTGATGCATAGTTTGCAAATACTTGCTTCCATTCTCTGGGTTGTTTTTTCATTTTTTAAAAGTTTTAATTTAATTTAATTTTTTTTAGACGGAGTCTTGCTCTGTCGCCCAGGTTGGAGTGCAGTGGCGCGATCTCCGCTAACTGCGAGCTCTGCCTCCTGGATTCACGCCATTTTCCTGCCTTGGCCTCCAGAGTAGCTGGGACTACAGGCCCCTGCCACCACGCCCGGACATTTTTTCGTCTTTTTAGTAGAGACAGGGTTTCACCGTGTTAGCCAGGATGTTCTCCATCTCCTGGCCTCGTGATTGGCACCCCTCAAGCTTCCCAAAGTGCTGGGTGTACAGGCGTGAGCCGCCGCTCCCGGCCTGTTTCTTCATTTTACTGATTGCTTCCTCTGCTTTGCAGAAGCTGTTTTTTTTGTTTTTTTTTTTTGTTTTTTGTTTTTTTCCTGTTGCCCAGGCTGGAAGGCAATGGCATGGCCTCAGCTCACTGCAAGCTCCGACTCCTGGGTTCACGCCATTCTCCAGCCTCAGCCTCCCCAGTAGCTGGGACTGCAGGTGCAGGTTACCAAGCCCAGCTAATTTTTTGTATTTTTAGTAGAGTCAGGGTTTCACCCTGTTAGCCAGGATGGTCTCAGTCTCCTGATCTCGTGATCTGCCCACCTCGGCCTCCCAAAGTGCTGGGATTACAGGTTTGGGCCACTGCTCCCGGCATGGAAACAACTTTATTTTCTAGTGTTGTATTTGTATATATACATTAATAACCCTGAGTTTTAATAAAGTTGCTTTTAAAATATGTATCTTATTTTTCAGAAATACACCCCTAAGGCATGTGATTAGTTGGGTGTTATGTTCTTTAGTTTTTACAATTGAAGGATTGTCATTCCTTTATACAAAAAAAAAAATCAAAGGTGAATTTTTATCACATACTAGAGAAAAGAAGGCAGATACTAAATAATAAATACCGTATGCTTCCATGTAAATAACATTTGAAATTCCCAAGACAGAATGCATTAAACCTTCTGGGGTTGAAGTGGGGAATTTCATTGGCAAAGGTCGTCCAATAAATGTGTAGGTGAAGGGAATATTCTATATTTGATTGTGTAGGTGATTATCTAGCTTTATAAATTTGTAAAACAACTGGACTAAAATGTGTGCCTTATACGCAAATTCTATGAAATTGATTAAAACTAGTTAGGAGACAATCAGTCAATGGGAAAAGAAAGAAAAAGCACGTGAAAAAACAATGCCAATGCACTAGAATTATCTTGGATGACATTAAATATAGCCTGGCCTTCTCTTAATTCTTTTTAAAATTTGTGCAGATTTCTCAATCCTTTGATACTTTTTCCTCAACGCATCTTATATTCTTATATATGTTAATGTATGGCAACATAAGAGAGGGCTCTCTTACAGTTGGACTGGAACAGCTTGATATGTATATCTAGAGATGCATTGGAAGCATAACACTGACAGTGAGCAAGATGAAAATGGCATGTGCTAGTTACTGATTCATAATATGTTGCTTTAAGTTTAGTGCCAACTGGTCTACATCGTTGAGAATGTTTAGTTTGATGGTTTACACAACGTGGCTTAAGAAGTATATGACCAACAATGTATGAGGGAGCCTGCTATAAAGACTTTTCTGCACTTCCCTTAAATTATTATAGTAAGCTCAAATCTTGAAGGTTCATAATATGCAGATAAAATGTGTCCGTGAGACTGAGAAAGTATCCTGAAAGACAGACTTTCAATGATTTCCTGCATTTTATTTCTGTTGTACTTTACCTTTACCTTTATTAAACACTAACAAGGTTCTTATAGGGCCTCACAGGCCTTTTTAGTTTTCCAACCTATTCATACTTGCTGCAAACCTAGTAATTTTTTGCATGATAGTATTGGGATTTTACTCTGAGGCTAGGCTTCACACTGTAAAAACAGCTTTTTGGGACGCTATCATTTTCAGTCTTTCCATCGTGTTCCATTGTCTCAGCCACACACACACCAGATAAGATGAAAAGCAACCTCAAAAGGAAACACATCTGTACTAGATGTTTTTACCTCTTGTAAAATCTAAGGAAAATATACTAAAAATGAAGGCATCAGTAAAATAGTATCATTTTAGGTTGACCTCGAGTATTTCAACATCAGTCTATCTTCAGAACAATACATTTGCAAGGGGAAATGGGGTACTTTTGTGTTTTTTTACACCTGTTATTTCAATTGAAATAGAAAAAAAGAACTAATTTGAACTAACTATAAACATAAAAAGATTTTATCAGTATTGAAATAAAATAACAGAAAATGCATTTGTGGGTCTGACCTCAGGAAGGATTTTAAATAGTCAATGCTACCTCTCTCATTCCCTCTTCTCTGAGCATCAGCTTTATTCTTATTCCATCTTTCTTATTTTGGCACTGACAGATACAGGCTCATTCTTACAACATATACCATCAGAAGTGAAACCTTCACTCTCTCCAACTCTTGAAAAATCTGAGATGCACTTTGACTATTCTCAGATCATGGATCTATTACTTGGATCAAAAAGTACTGCACAGGGAAGTAGATACTATAATCTCTGACATTACAGTTTCAAGGTTGGAGTGACAAAGGGATAGCTCCCATAAGGAGGGAGTATCATAGAAATGATATTTTCATGGTCATACTTTCGTGAACTAGGCAGACATCCCTTCATGTCAACTACATCTCTACTTTGAACAGATAAATATCCATGCATATACAAAATTATACAGTAATATAAGCATGACTTTTCATTAAAATTTTAACCAAAACAGTCTATTTAGGTGAATAAATACAGATACAGGAGATATTTCTGCTTGAATGATCCTTACCCTTGGGGAGACATAAATAAAATAATGTCATACTTTATTATGAAATGACTATCCAGCATATTTATGTGTAAACTTTCATAATAAATTTCTTTATTGTCTAAAATAAGCACAAAAGCCCTTTTAATTAATGTCTCTTTTTAATATACAGAATAAATATAAGAAAATAGCACAAATGGTATTATGCCAGCACACAGAAATAGTTTCAGTTAAAAGCCAATCCTGTATTTTGAGAACTTGACAAAATCATAATTGAAAATAGTGTATTATCTTACATGCAGATGTTGTGTAATCAGGGACATCCAAATAACTTACATCCAACTATTTCACAATTAGTCTTTGACATATTCTGTGAAGTATTTCAAAATCATGCCCTCAGGAATATAAAAGCACAAAGGGAGGCAGGACTCCATATAGCCATTTATTCGTTTCCTAAGGTTAGGTACAATGAGGACTGCATTTTCAGCATTATCAGGGCCATACAGACATTGGAGCTTAAGGATAAGATCCAATTTCATAGCAATCTGTTAAAGTATAAGCCAGTGTAATGACCCAAATGTTCACCATAATACCATCTTGAGTGATGATGCTATGAATACAAAGGAACACTGCATCTCTAAAATAAACTACGTTTATATGACATGAGACCAATTTGATGAAAAGAAGGCAAACTGTGAATGGTAATTTTGTTTTTTTCATTGTTTTCATTGTGTGTACTCATCTGAAAATATAGTACCATGTAATTAGAAAAGTTATAACAAAATAAAATAAGACTGGAAGCCTTAACTTTTTATATCAAATGTTTTGCACACAAATATAGCCTTTTACTGATGATTTATGGCTCCAAATTATTGGTAGCTATAATTATGCTTTGTAAAACAGAAGCTATGAATGCCTTACTACAGAAAGACACAAAATCATTTCCTTACTCATTCACTGCTAGTACACCCTGCGGCACAGCATTTCCTGCCCAGATACCTGATTATTAATCCAGTTTTGGGTAGGGGGTATACTAACATTAACTAACGGAGATCGGTGTTTAAACCAGTTAATGTAAAGAAATGCGTAGGAACTGAAATATTCCTTTTAAATTAACAAAAGTGTTCTTTCTAGATAGACAAAGTTACATGAGGACCAAAATGTATACCAGAAAATCATTTGATGAATATGGAATTAATAAAAGAATGTTTTGTTATATGGTTTTAGTACTTCGTTGGTGCCAGGTTAAAGACATGTGGCCCTAGATAAGATAACTCTACAGAAGAGAATTTAATTTGTTTACCTGCTTCACCAGAAATCCAACAACGAAGTCAGTGACTCTATTTTCCAATATTCATTTCCTCCATTTTCTCATCTCTTTTTGATTGATGGTATCATTTCGTTATTTTATTTTCATTGACATGGAATTCATTTTGGCTAAGATGAATTTGACTACTTGTATATATATACATGCTTTTAAAATCAATGAACGATATTGTTTCTCTATTTCCAAGATTATCCCTCTATATTCTCTAAAGTCGATACTGTGAAACAGTCCAGATATGCGTCTAGGAATGGCAGTACAAAATACTGTAAAACTGGAAGCAGCTTAGTAGGTAATCAATAGGGAAAATGAAACTCAGTATAATTGACTCTAGTTAATGATGCATTTATTTTATATTTTTCTTGCATTCCTGAGATAAGTCCTGCCTGGTTATAGTATATTAGGTTTTATGTATTGCTGGATTTTGATCATTAGCATTTTGCTGAGGATTTTTTTCATCTATTTTTGTTACAGATATTGTTCTGTGGTTTTTTTTTTTTTTTTTTTTTGATGCTTTTGTCTGGTTTTGTTATTACGGTAATACTAGCTTCATAGAATAAACTGGGAAGTGTATTCTCTGTATTTTTTGCAAGAGTTTGTAAATAATTGTATTAATTCAACTTTAAAAGTTTGGTAGAGGCATTCTTGGCTAGAAGATTTTGTTGCTGTTGTCATTGTTTCCCGAGGTGGTAGCTTTGATTACTAACTTAATCTCTTTACTTGATAAGATTTTATATTTCCCCTTGACTCATTTTTGCTAATTTGAATGTTTCTTAGAATTTGTCCAGTTCTTAAAAAATATCTAAATTTTTGATATAATTGTTCGTAGGTACTTTTATAATAATTTTTTATTTAAGTTTAGTGTCCTTTTAAAAATTTCATTAATACTTGAATAGTTTTTCTTCCTCATTGGTCGGTCTATTTAAATTGTGGCCACTGTTGATGTGTTCAAAGAAACAATTTTTGGCTTTGTTGAGGTTCTCAATTGTTTTTCTATTTCAGTAATTTGTATATCCCTAATACTTTCTTGTGGTTGCTGTAGTTTCAATTCGCTCTTTTTTCAGTGCCTTATGGTGGCAGGTTAGAGAATGTAATTTTTGAGTATGAGAACTACTTTTATTGCATCACTTAGGAGATATGCATTCTTAAAGTATTTTCTAATTTATTTCTTCTTGGACCCATTGGTTATTTAATAGCATGTTGTTTAATTTCCACATAATTCTGAGTTTCCCAAATTTTCCTATTGCTGATTTATTATTTTACTCAATTATTGTCTGAAAATATACTTTGTATTATTCCAATGTTTAAATTCATTGAGGTCTATTTTATGGCCTGGGATGTGGTATTCCTGGATAATGTTGCATGTGCACTTGAGAATCTACTGTTGTTACAGTGTTCCTTAAATATCTAATCAGTCTGGTTATGTTGTAGTATTGTTCAAGTGTTGTATTTCTTTGTTGATCTTCTGCCTAGTCATTTTATCCATTTGTGAAAGTGAGTATCCAAGGCTGCAAGAAGTATGTTAAATTGTCTAATTAATCTTCATTTTTGGAGGTTTCTATGTCAATGGATTTTGAAGCCTTTCATCACACACATATATATGCTTATAATTATTTATTTTTGAGATATTGGTCCTTTTATTTTTATGAAATCTCTCTTTACCTCTGTAACCCCTTTTGTTTCAAGGTCTATTTTTTTCTGATATTAATATAACAATTCCAGCTTTCTTGTGGTTACTGCCTGCATCATATAACATTTCCATCCTTTTTTGTCTATGAATTTTCATCTTCAGATCTAAAATGTGTCTCCTGCAGACAACATGTAGATGGATCTTGTTTAATTAATTTGTTTTTCCTCCAGTCTGACAATATTTCCTTCATTTGAATATTTAAATTCATTTTCACTTGAGGTTACTAGTATAGTTAGATTTACATCCATCATTTTACTTCAGTTTTCTGTATACCTTATGTCTTTTCATCCCTCTATTCCTCCTTTACTGCTTTCTTTTGAATTAGGTATTTTTTATAAAACATTTAATTTAAATTTAATAATTTATCTATATTTTTTCAATGTTTCCCTTGTTACTTTAGGGTTTACTGTATACATCTTAACAGAATCAATTTTAGATGCATAACAATTCTAGTGATCTATGTATATATAAATTTTTCTTTTGTTCACTTTTGTATACTTTGGCTCTTCTTCTGTTTGTGCTATTATTGCTGTACACATTACATCTATATATGCTATATACCCAATAATTTATTGTTATAACTGTTACTCGATGATATGGTTTGTTGTTTTGTCCTCTCCAAAGTTCATGTTGAAACTTAATTTCAATGTGACAGCATTAAGAGCTGGAACCTGTCCTCATGGATGGTATGAGTGTCTTATAGAAGGGCTGGAGGGAATTAGGACCCTTTGCCTTTTCATCCTTTTCACCATGTGAAAATACAGCATTCATCCCCTCTGGAGGATGCAGTATTCAAGGCACCTGAGCAGACATCAAACCTGCCAGCAAATTGGTCTTAAGCTTCCAGCCTGCAGAACTATGAGAAATAAATTTCTTCTTTACAAATTTCTCAGTCCCTGGTATATATATGTATCAGCATGAACAGACTAACACACTTGACATAATTTTATATCTTAAAAAAAGAAATAAAAAGAAACATACTATGTATTTACAGCTTTTGTTATATTAACAGTCTTATTTATTATTTCAGGTCTTTTCATTTGTTCAGCATTTGAAACTTGTTCCTGACACCAGAAGGGCTCTTCTTAGCTGTCTTTTTTCTGGGTTATTCCTGGTAAACTAGCTGACCTTTGTTTCAAAGCATATGTCTGTAATAAAGTGCCAGTCTCTCTTACTTGCTTTTTACCATCACTTCATTGTTGTTCAATGAAGTTGAAATTTCCTCAGACTCTTCTTTTGGGAAAAGCTTTACACTCTCTGCTGTATGTTCTGCCCCTTCCTTTGGGCAAAACTTCTGAACTTTGGCTCTGGTGATTGCAGCAAAGAGAGCAGCATTCTCCTCTCGGAGTGACAGCCCTACATTGAGACTGGGTCACTGGGATGAGAAGTAGCCGTTGGTAATCTCAGCCTGCGACTCCTGGAATGAGAACTTTGCCTTACAAACCAGAAAGAAGGCAATCAGGGCTCAGTGTTCTCAGTGTGTTGCACCCAAACAGTCCTCATTCCATGAATTAAAGCTGGTAGGAAGAAGTGACATCCTACTTCTTGGCCACATTCAACAAAAGCTTAAACTCAAGAACAGGTAGTGGCAGCAGGTGGGGGTAGAAATGAAAAATTCTAATGTACTGTTACTCCCAAAAAGATACTACAGCCTCTCAATAGGGTCTAGTAAAAGTCCTGTGTTCTTGGCTACATTGCATTGAGTAGAGTTTATATCAAGATAGGCTGTGAGAAAGAGAGGTAAGAATGGGTTGTGGATCAAATGCAAAAAAACTCTCACTGTTCTTAGTGAGTTTCAGTAGATTTTCTTGAATAAATACTTCATTTTCTACGTACCATTATGACTTTTCAAGTGACACAGGTGATGGTTGTTTTATAATTTTCAACAATTTTATAAAAGATCCATGGAGCTCTTCACATTGCCATTCTAGAGGTGGAACATCTGCATTTATTTCTTATGCAAGGAAATTAAGGTTTTCTTTAATTTTTCTTCTTTCTTCTAAAATATGCATTGGAATCTCACTCTCTACAGCAAATTGGGTCTCAGTGTATTTCTTTCTCCAAGAGAAGTCTACAAGATATTCAAATAATTTTTGTTTTATATTGTTATCTTTGAAAAGTTGTTTTGTTGTTAAACAAAAGACAATAGGAAGATCAACATGAAACCCTGACATTCATTGTATGAATATTATCTTTTCATTCAGAAAGAGTTACAAAATATATTTGAGTGCTCATGAAGCTTTAAAAAGAAGTGGATTAAGTAATCAATCTCCCTAGACAGATAAAAACGCACATGATATTTTGGTATTCCCCAACTTCTATTATTTGACTTTCATATTCTAGCAAATAACTTTCAACAATTTGTCAACTTATTTGCACAGTCATTTGTATTTTATATTATTTCCATTATATATGATATAATGGAATTATATTATTTCTATTGTGCATGTGTTGAATAGACTTTAATATATAGAGTAGATGTTGACATACTCGAATTTGTAACAAAGTGAAAAATTACTTTGTCAGAAAAAAAGTATGTATCAAAATTCTGAAGTGCTTTTCCATCTCTTCTAAAACAACATATAGAAAACGTTTTTTTCTCATTATTAAACATATGACTCGGAATACAGCAAAACTAATTGGGTATAAAGCAAACCTTTAAAAGAGAATAGTTTGATGAAAAATATAAGCATTCTTAGTTATACATAAGATCCCACAGAGCCAATTTAACTTTTTGTTTCAGATTTATGTCCCAATTTAAAACTTTTAGTTCTACTGTCTAAGCATTCTGGCTAAAAGTTTGAGATAATTAATTACTCCTGACATCCAACTTTTGTGATCATAGTAGGTGACATTCCTTTGAAAAAAATAACTTGAAAATTTTCTGGTAAATGTTATGTTTGTGTGTGGGTGTAGAGTTTCATTTTCAAAACAAGCTCTCACATATCAAAGTTAAGTGTTTCAGTTATATTGTAAGAGTATGTCCTTGGATGCTATGCTTATGCCAATATTTATACATGTTGAATATACTCAACTTTCATTTAACTTACATAGCCATAATGCTTAACTTTAATCAGAGATTCCTTACTAAGTCTGATGAATGTTGGTAGAAATTATGCTGAAAATAAAATGTTCGAATAGTTTTTAATAAAAGGATAAAAGGAAAGAAGCTAGCAGAAGAGCCAGCACCACAGAAAGGAAAGTCACATTCTGGATCCAAGCAACCTTTCCATGAGCAAAGAAGCAGCAAACTGAATTCATGAGACAGGGAGCAGAAGCAAGAGAGTGAAGAGGAAGTAGACTTGTTTTTGTATTTGTTTTTTGTTTGTTTTCTCATGAGAAGAGTGTACCAGTAGTAGAAATAAGTTCTATGAATGAGACCAGAAAGACATAGGTAGAATATCTGGACCCTCTGTATAGGATAGGTAGTTATTATATTGTGTGTTCTGGAGGTAAGATTTATATAAATTCAAGCCTACAGTAGTATCAAGGCCTATTAAGCAAACATCCATTAGACAGCAAGAAAGACTAAGAGGTTTTCAAACTACAAGTGTCAATAGTTAAATGTGAAGCAAATATATAGACATTTGAAACTATGACAAAAAATAATATGAGAGGTTTATCATAATATAATATTTTGTTCTTCAGTTTAGTAATTATATAAAGCTACATACTAGTTTTTCAAAACTTAACCAATCCTTTTAATTTCTATGAAATTTCCTGCTATACTTGGGATAGAGTTTGGAGTGTAAACTCAGTTTGTAGGATTTTTTTTTTTTAAATCATGAAACAACATAGCGATAAATTTAAATAGTTTTGCCAGTTGTATCGTGTGTGATAAAAAGGCTTTATATTTCTGTTTCCTAAATCAGGGCATGACAGTACAAATCATAAATCAAGTATTCTTATGTCTGTTATATAATTATAGAAGAATAATGCCCAAACTTTTTTGAATGAGGGTATGTCGTGAGCATCAAAAGGGAAAAAAAAGTATGAAAATCCCTAAAAGTTTTAGTCTGGAGAGTCATATAGATTGTGCATTCTTTAGCTAACATTTTAAAACTAATATCTGAAATCACTTGCTTAACCCCTTTGAATAATATACTATTGCCCTTAAGAGAAATTTGGTAATCTACTAAAGGTCCTTTTCATATAGCCCTGTCTTCTCTCTCCAGTCACGTGTGCTTACTGGTGTCTATGACCCAAACACACTAGTTGTCTCTCAGTTTTGCTAAGATGTTCTGCATTGTTTCTTCTCACAGCTTTTATGTCTATTGCTGCTGCTTCAAGGCATACTTCTCTAATATTCATTAGCTACTGTTTATTATTTTGAATCAGTTTAATGGTTTATTTTCAAAGAGACAAGGGCAAATTTTGCTGCTCTATATTCCTATACTATTGTGGTCTTTTTATTAAAAATTCATCAGGCTAAAAATTGTTTGTGATTCCCATTTATTTACCTGCTAGATTCTAAATTCCATGAGGACTGGAAATGCAACCCTTTTATTTACCTGTGTATCTCAAACTTTGTATTCTTCCTGAGAGATAGTCATGTATTTATTAAAATGAATGATTTTTTTATCTCTATAGACTGCATTACCAATACCTCTTGCACTATGAAATTTTCCTTAATTTCAAAAAAGCCAAACATTTTTTTTTATTTATATAGTTTGAAATTCTTTTCTGGCACTAATGTTTCACCTATAAAAGGACCTATTAAAATTTATTTAATAAGGGGAGGGATGAAATAATTATGCATTTTTTTTGTTGAAAGCAGAGTTATGTCTGATACTTTAATTATGCTATCTAATTTAACCTTTCATAAATGCCCAGAATATGAAAATATCATCCATGATTTAAATACCAATTGCCAAAATTGACAGCCATGAAATGGAAGACTCAGGTTTGTCCTATGCCACATTTTCTCCTCTTTCCTTTTTGTCTTACTTAAGACCATCATCTTCCAAATTGTGGAGAAAGAAAACATTTCTATTTGTGATTGCTTCTGCTAGTTATTTCTGCAAAACAAACTGCTCAAATTCAGTGGCATGATGCAATAACCATTTTGTCATCCTCATATATTTTGGGGTCAGGGGGTTGAAAATGCAAAGTGGGGTGACATTTCTGTGGTCTACAGCATTTGGGGCCTCTGAGAAGTCCTAGATGTCTAGGAATGAATTAAACGTTGGACAGTGAAATCTTCTGAAAGCTTCTTCATTTACATGTTTGCCTTCTACATTGGTATGACTTAAAAGCTGGGCTCAAAATAATCTCTTAACCAGAGTGTCTGAATATTGCTTCTTCATGTAACTTGAGCTCCCTCACAGCATGGAATCATACAGGTAGCTGTCCTGAGTGTTTCAGTTAATGGGTCAATGTATTGCCTTTAATAATCTTGCATCAGAAGTCACATAGAATTACTTTAATGCTCAGTTAGTTTAAGCAATCACAGCCTGTCTGACTTTAGGGGGAAGAATCATGATGTCTACCCTTTGATGTCAGGACATTCAAAGTATTCGTGGCTATATTTTTAAAATGCCACAGTTATCTTCTTTTTAAAGAGATGCCATATCCTTCTTATCAGCAATAGAATCAGGATATGAAAATAGTTTTTATGCTACATATGCATTTTTATAATCATTCTTTTTATTATTATCTTTTTCAGAAAGGGTGATGGGGTAAGGATTATGTTTCATTCTTAAATCTTGTGCTCTATTAGTATTTTTATTTTTTGTCCATAATTGATTATGGCACAAAGGTAACTCAAAACTACAGTGTAGAAACATAAAAAATACAAGTTCTCATATCCAAGCTGTGGATAAGATATTCAAATATAAAAAAGATTTTGAATTTGTTTTAAAAATTAAGTCTTCTTATTTTGTGAAAAGAACTAAGATAATTGTCCAGTAATCACCCATTAAGTCTTCTCCTTAGTTGTCCTTCCACGAAGGATATTACCATCTATGATTAATTTGGATTCCAGAGGAAGAAAATATAGTTTGAGGAAAATTGACTGTGGAGCAATCTCAATGCTAACTACTATAAAATAGCGTATTACTTGAAAAATGAGGATATTGTATGAATTATCACTAGTCAATCGGTAGCAAAAACAAAATTTAAGTGATTGTAAATATGTCATATTTAAAACTATCTTGTAAAGATGATATATACAGAGATATTATATGTTACTAGCTTCCGGATTCAGAAAAATATCTACCTGGAATAGGTTTAAATTGGGTAATTGTAGTGTGTTTAATAATTTCAATACAAGGTAAAAACATTTTCTGTTGAAAATCAGTTTTAATATTTAGGTTTTATTTATATTTTGAAAATTTAAGGACTCTTGAATATTCTCAATTAAATTGCAATTTAATGCAATTGTAGTTATACTCAGTAGTATAGTTACACTTGACTAAAGCCATTATAAAGGAGATGTAATCCCATACTGATGATCTTCACATTTCTTTGGGTTAAAGATCAGTTTATTTCAGTGAGATTACAGTTCAGGAGAAAGGTTATTGACTACATGTATCAATAGTGTGGTCTAAGCAACAGTTAGGAGTTTAGTTTGCATGTTTACTATTTTTGAGAGTACATCAATGTCATGAAATATATTTAAAATATCAATGTAATGAAATATATATTTAAAATATCAATGTAATGAAATATATTTAAAATTGTACATAATATATACATAATTATATATATATTTATTTTTTACAACAGTGTTTTTCCTTGGAGATGATTCAATCAAATTGCAGAAGAGACACTTCTAATTAGTTATTGGGAAGTACAAGCTAGGATTATTGTTTTCCTGAACGTTTGTGACTAGCAATGTTCTCTTACAGACATGGGGGTCAGGACACTTGGACCTTAAATTGGAAATGGTTAAAAAATTGTTATCCAAAGAATGACAATGGTTTGTTTGCCAAGACTTTTTGTTTTGTTGTGCTTTGTTTTTTTTTTTTTTTTTTGAGATGGAATCTTGCTCTGTCACCCAGACTTGAGTGCAGTGGCATGATTTTGGCTCACTGTAACTTCTGCCTCCTGGATTCAAGCAATTCTCCCACCCTAGCTTCCTGAGTAGCTGGGATTACAGGCAACCGCCATCATGCCCAGCTAATTTTGTATTTGTAGTAGAGATGGTGTTTCACTATGTTGGTCAGGCTAGTCTTGAACTGCTGACCTCAATGAATCCATCTGCCTCAGCCTCCCAAAGTGCTGGGATTACAGGTGTGTGCCACCACGCCCAGCTACCAAGTCTTTTTGTGTTAGAATTGGTGTTAAATATATCTGGTGTTTTCATTGAAGGAAATACTTAAAAGCCATTTTAGGGGCTGGGTGTGGTGGCTCACGCCTGTAATCCCAGCACTTTGGGAGGTGGAGGCTGGCGGATCGCAAGGTCAGGAGATCAAGAGCATCCTGGCTAACACGGTGAAACCCCGTCTCTACTAAAAATACAAAAAATTAGCCTGGCGTAGTGTCAGGAACCTGTTGTCCCAGCTACTCGGGGGCTGAGGCAAGAGAATGGCGTGAACCTGGGAGGCAGAGCTTGCAGTCCAGTCTGGGCGATAGAGCCAGACGCTGTCTTCAAAAAAAAAAAAACAAAAAAAAAAAAACAAAGCCATTTTAAGGTAAAATAAGCTTTCTCAGAACTATCACTGTACACATCTTCCTGTTTCTCTGATCCCTGTTCTCTCCTTTAGTTTTAACCTTTTGTAATAGCTCTTTATGCATCTTCTCCTTCTGGGGTCATTGGAGATGTGTTCTGTCTTATTGATGTCTGTTACCACTAAGTACTTCTTATCCCTAAACAGGTAGTTTGATTTTAAGACCACCTAGACACAGACAACTCTTAAATAAAATGCAAGCATGTGCTACTTTTCTCTACTGTACACTCATAAACTTCAAACAATTCCCTCTTCTGCCAGCATCTTCCAATAAGGATATAGACGTAGAACTTTAAAAATCAGTGGATAACCACTCTTTACTGCAAGAGTGGAATACTATATTGGACGATGATTTGGGCAAGATCACCTAAACAGAATGGATAACTTTAACTCTACCCTGTCGGTAAGTACTCACTGTGCACTCTCCTAGTAGTGTCTATTTGATAGAGAAAAGTATTAGAAGAAAAATGAACAACTTCATTGTCATGATTTCTAATATGTCATCATAAATATGAGGTCCTTCATTTCTGTTAAGTGGAAAACCAATGATGATACTGCTTAAAGAAAGATCTGTCCATGTTCATCTATATCAACAAACTTCCAGGCATTGTGCATTGGCAAATGCTGTTATTTCTGTCTTTGCCAGTGTTTAACAATGTCAGGTGATTCTACTTCTTCCCAGACAGCATATTCTATAAAATTCTCAATGACATATTTGATACTCTGGAAAGATATTTTTATTCTTCACAGGGTAGAACATGCATTACAAATTCTGTAATCAGTAAAATACGTGCAATGAAACGGTTTCAATTTCATGTATGAATAATTTTTTGATGGTTATATAATCTAAAATATTTGTATTTCAATAAGTGTTTTACTTAATACTTTGTATTACTCCCTTTTAATCAATCAAAAAGGAGACATTACCTGTCCAATGGAAGCTTAGCTATGTATTACCCATTGGAGACTACATTAAGGAATTCACTAGGCAATGAGTTCTAGGTGTTAAAAGGGGCATTAATTTAAAAAAGAATATTAAAGATGCAAAATTTTTAAACCCTCAGTCTTAGATATTTCAGGATTGGTACTGGTAAATTAAAAGACATGAATAAAAAGTTTAACGAAGAAAATACTGTGTTGATTGAACAGTATTTACTTTTTCCCAAATGACTAAGCTTTCAAATCAGAGACTAATCATGAAGAACCACATGACTTATTTTTAAATTAAAAACCAGATGGAAATATATTTTTCTGGTTGTGAAGAGAGTTTTATTCTAAAAAGAAAAAATGTCTATGAAGCAAAAAAATAAAGAAAACATATGCTCTCTTATGTTTGCTCAAGCAGAATTTACCTCTGCAACTCATATAATTGGTGCTATAATTATGTACAGAAATTTTGATACTTCAAAGAATCTATAAAATTCCCTAAATGAAAATTATTGTAGATTAAACATGATCTTAATGATCAAGACAGCTTTTTGTGTTTATAAGCAAGTTAGATTATATTGCTTATGAAAGTTAATTTCTTATATTTTTATTCCATGGATCGTGCAAAAAATCATGCTAGACAATGAAAAGATATCGTGTTTTCTTCTTTTTGCCTTATCATTTTTTTTCTGTGCTTAATTCTGCCTTTGCTATATAGTTTGGAAATATAAAGAATTACAAGAATTGCTCAGATGTCTTTTTCAAACCTCCAGGTTGCCAGTATATTCACCTCATCACTCTTACCTGATTCCCACACATTCCTCTGTGATCCTACTGAGCAGTATGTTTATTGTAAAATCTAACAGACCACCCAACTATGGTTTGCAACATCAAACTATATGCTTCTTGTACACAATATATTAGAAAATTGGGTTTTTGTATATCAGTGTAGAAATATATTTCATACATATTTGAGGCATACTGTTATATTTTTAAATAAATAATATTTTATTTAATTGAACCAACATGATTTTTACTATGATGTAATTACTGACTGACCATCAAGTCTACAGACAGCCTCTACCAGAATCAAGATACACATAGGTAATCTATTTGGAATATTTTTTGAAATCAGGGGTGCTCAATTTGATCCACTCAGACTACCTTAACTAGTATACATGTATCGGTCATTGGCATACTTTTTAAAATGAGATATAAAATTATACAAAGATCTATAAGTTCTCTACAACATCTTTTCCTAGCAGCATTTTACAGCAGACAGAGGAGGTTGCCAGTAGGTACACAAAATGAAAAACAGAAACACTTCTTTTTAAGCATACTTTTTTTTACATGTCATAACATGAATCTACTATCATTTTTTTTACTTTCATATTCTGAAAAATGTTAAAATTGGTTATTACCACTGTTTCTCTGTTCTTTCCTAATCATGTCCTTTTTCTCTATCGTCAGCATTTTAAAAAACATTCTTGATCTCTAACACCTTTCTAGAAAATTCTGCTGACAAATTAAGTGGCAGCTAGAACAAGAGGAGATATAAAGAATTGTTGATAATGAAAACAATGAAGTATATAGTTGGCATGGGCAAGTTGCATGTTGACAATGTATCATTGCATAAATGTTTGAAATTTTTTTATGAAGTAATTGTCATCAAGATTGAAGCTATTGAATATATTTCCTGTATAACATTTTATATAAAATAGATTTATATTGCTTTGAGCTGATACAAAATAGATTTATATTGCTTTGAGCTGAGCAGATATTTGCAATGAAATTGTGCTTGGTTAGAGATGCTATGCCCATATTATTTTAATTTTTTCTACTAAATGTCATTGGCAAAAATGTATCTAATACCTTATCTCTCTCCTCTTCTCTTTCCCCAAATCACATACAACTGAAAGTTGCTAGATGTTAACAGTTCTGGTAAAGTAGTCTTCTAAAATACTTTTTCATTTATTTCTAGAGAGAAAAATGTACAAAAATTCAGGACAGATTTTTCTTCAAGGTATCAAGAGTAGACGATACGTATATTTTTTTTCCAATAAATTTCTAAAGCTATATTTTAGAATTCAGAAAAGAAATATTTGCATTAAGACCATTATTCTCTTAAATTTTTAGAGGATTCTGTTTGACTTTGGCATGAATAAAGTCCATTCTCTTATTTGCAGTGCTATTAGATATGAGGAGTTTTAGCAGAGATCCTGGAACAACTGCTGCCTATCACGGTGTGAAATCAATAACATGGAGTCCTGTAGAAACTATTTACTTTGCTATATCTACTCAATATATGTATATACAAACAAGATCTTTGGCACTGGCTGGAAATCCACAGCAAGAGGTACACCAGGAAGCATCAAAAACTATTAAGTATATACAAAAATAGTTGAATGCGTACCTCAGTTAGCAATGTTAACAGAGTTTGTGTCCCACAACCATTAGATTTTGCTACCCACTATTATCAGACCAAATTAAAGTAATATGAACACTCCACTCAAGGACAGTATCATTGCAAATATCTGCTCATTTCAAAGCAATATAAATATGTTTTATACAAAATGGCACATAGTAAATGTATTTGATAGATTAAATCTTGATGCCAATTACTTCATAAAGGAGCAGATGTTGTCAAATATTTATGTAATGATGTATCATCAACATGCAGCTTATGTCCCTTTAACATAGTAAATGCTTTCTTCTGAGAGAAAAGGGCGCTTGATTCTTCTATTTACTCATTCTTGCTGGAAAATTTTGCAAATATAGGAAGAAAAATGAATCTAATTTTCTTTTTTTTTTTGACGGCATTTTGATTTTGTTGCCCAGCTTGGAGTGCAATGGTACAGTATTGGCTCACTGCAACCTCTGCCTCCTGGGTTCAAGCGATTCTCCTTCCTCAGCCTCCCAAGTAGCTGGGATTATAGGTATGCACTAGCACTCCTGACTAATTTTGTGTTTTTAGTACAGACGGGGTTTCTCCGTGTTGGTCAGTCTAGTCTCAATCTCCTGAACTCAGGTGATCGCTGCCTCGGCCTCCCAAAGTGCTGGGATTACAGGTGTGAGCCACTGTGCCCCGCCAAACCTAACAAATTTTTAGAACCTCTTTCATGCAAGCCAGACATTGTCCTAAGCATTTTAGAGACACTATCTCATGTATGTGTTTGAAAAAGTTATCTCTATGAAAGCTAATGTTTCTAAACTGTGAAAGGTACCTTATTTGCTGCTTTAGATTCATGTGCCATTTTTTCCCATTACCTTTTTTAATGTACATTGTGTCTTCTGCGTCCTCTGACTCCTGATTGGCCTCAGCTCATGGTGAACCTGTAACAGGAGCTGCGAAGGATGAAGAGTTAGACCAATATACTAATCCATCTTACCTCTTCCCTGTAAGTAGCTACATCTTTAACCACTGATTCAAACAAAACACAGACTGTACAGGATGTTTTACTTCTGATTATGAGTAATGCACCTTCTCCTTCAGATGTGCTTGTGGTAAGGAAATGGCTGCTAGAAAGTGACAGGTTACTTCACTATCCTTTGTGGTATCTCTACCCCAACCCTAATCCATCCATTTGTAAATTAACCCTTCAGGAATTATACTAGTCTCCATGTTCTATGTGTACTGCTTATGAACTGACATCTGTGTAAACTATTGAGAATTCGAGAAGCTTAACTCAAACATTGTTTGGACATCTTATGGAAATAGAGGGTGTGTCTCCACATTTCCATGAATATTAAGAATGATGACTTTTACTCTGTTGATTTTTAGCTTCTGTAAAGGTAATTTTTATTTTTGTATACTTATTTTTATCATATGACTATTAATGGCTCCCAGGTAATGTGGACTAAAAGGGCTTTCTTAGTTTATGCACACTCATGGAAACACATACACAGATATGTATGCACACACGTGAGACATTTGCAATTGTAAAACCTACTACGGAATGAAAAGGAAAGGGCATAGGCAAAATGCCATGGCTTACCTACAACTACAATTTGGATATTAGATATTTATCTTTTGTTCTTTCTTCATAGAATTGCCTTGACTACTCAGGCTTTTAGAGGCTCCAAATGAATTTTAGAATCGTCTTTTTTTTTTTTTCTAATTCTGTGAAAAATGATATTCATAGTTTCATAGGGATAGCATTGAATCTGTAGATTGCTTTGGACAATATGGCCATTTTAACAATACTGACTGATTCTTCCAATTCATAAGCATGGAATAATTTTGCATTTGTGTCATATATGAGTTCTTTTACCAGTGTTTTACAGTTTTTAGAGATCTTTTGCCTCCTTGGTTAGATGTATTTCTAGGTATTTTAATTTTTGTAACTATTTTAAATGAGATTATGTTCTTGTTCTCAATCTTAGCTTGAACGTTATTGGGGTACACAAATGTGACAGATTTTTGTACATTGGTTTTGTATCCTGAAGCTTTCCTGAAATAATTTATCAGTTCAGGAGCCTTTTGTAGGAGTCTTTAGGTGTAGAATAATATCAGGTGAAGAGAGAGAGTTTGACTTCTTTTTCTATTTGGATGCCTTTTTTTTTTTTTTTTCTCTTGCTGATTCCTCTGGCTAGCACTTTCAGAACTATGTTGAATAGGAGTGGTGAGAGTGGCCATCCATAATTTGTTACGGCTCTTAAGGGAATGCTTCCAGTTTTTGCCTGTTTGGTATGATGTCAGCCATGGGTTTGTCATAGATGGCTGTTATTAAGGAGCATGTTCCTTTAATATCTAGTGTCTTGAGAATTTTTATCATAAACAGATGTTGGATTTTATTAAAATATTTTTCTGCATCTCTTGAGATGGTCATGTTTTTTTGTTTTAAGTTCTGTTTATGTGGTAAATCACATTTATTTAATCCCGCATGTTGAACCAACCTTGAATCCCAGGAATGAAGCCTACTTAATCTTGGTGAATTAACTGATGTGCTATTGAATTTGGTTTCCTAGTAATTTGTTGAAGATTTTTGCATCTCTATTAATCAGAGATATTGGCCTGTAGTTTTCTTTGTTGTTGTGTCTTTGCCAGGCATTGATATTAGGGTGATGCTGGCTTTGTAAAATGACTTGGGGGGGAGATCCTTTCTTCTTAATTTTTTGAAATAGTTTCAGTAGAATTTGTAACAACTCTTCTACATACATCTGGTAGAATTTGGCTGTGAATCCAGTTGGTCTAGAGTTGTTTTGATTAGCAGGTTTTTTTTTTTTTAAATCACTGATTCAATTTCAGAACTCAATATTGGTCTGTTCAGTGTTTCAATATCTTTCCCATTCAATATTTAAAGATTGCATGTTCTCAGGAATTTATTTCTTCTAGATTTTCTAGTTTTTGTGCATAGAGGTGCTTATAATAGTCTCTGAGGATATTTTGTATTTCTGTGTGATTGGTTGTAATGTCACCTCTCATTTCTCTTTGTACCTAATTAGACCTTCCCTCTGTTCTGTTAATCTAGCTAGTGGTCTAACAATCTTGTTTATATTTTCAAAAAATAAACTTTTGGTTTTGTTAATTCTTTGTATGGGTTTTGGGGTCTCAATTTCATTCAGCTCCACAATGATTTTAGTTACTACTTCTCTTCTGCCCGCTTTGGAGTTAGCTTGTTATTGTTTTTCTAGTTCCTCTAGATGTGATGTTAGATCATTAGTTTGCAATCTTCCTAAATTTTTGAGGTAGGTGTTTAGCTATAAACTTTCCTCTTCACACTGCTTTCACCATATCCCAGAAATTTTAATATGTTTTGTCTCTCTTCACTTGTTTCAAAGAATATTTTTCACTTCTGCCTATATTTTGTTGTTTGCTTGAAAGTTATTCAGGAGGAAGTTGTTTAATTTCCTTGCAATTTTGTGATTTTAAGATATCTTCTTGGCATTGATTTATAGTTTTTCCTCTGTGTTCCGAGAATGTGGTTGGTATGACTTCTATATATTTTTTAAATTTATTGAGACCTGCTTTATGGCTGAGCATGTGGTCCATCTTGAAATATGTTCTATATACAGATGAGAAAAGTGTGTATTTTGTCGTTGATGAATGGGAAATTCTGTAGATGTCTATT
Organism: Pongo pygmaeus; assembly: GCF_028885625.2. NCBI lineage: Eukaryota > Metazoa > Chordata > Mammalia > Primates > Hominidae > Pongo > Pongo pygmaeus. Next base: position 25,510,776 of record NC_072392.2, on the reverse strand, counting down.
AGGTCCAGCTGACCAAATGTGAAGCTTAAGTCCAGAATTTCTTTGTTAGTTTTCTGCCTTGATGAATTGTCTAATAGTGCTGGTGAGTTGTTGAAGTTCCCCACAATTATTGTGCGGGCTGTCTAGGGCTCCTTGTAGATCTAGAAGTATGTGTTTTGTGAATATGGGTGCTCCAATGTTGGGTGCAAATATAATTAAGATAGCTTAGTCTTCTTGTAGAATTGAACCCTTTATCATTATGTAATGCCTTTCTTTGCTCTTTTTTACTGTTACTGGTTTGAAGTCTTTTTTCTGATATAGGAATAGTGACTCCTGCACTTTTGTATTTTCTGTGTGTGGTAGATCTTTCTCAAACCCTTTACTTGGAGCTTATGGATGCCATTACATGTGAGATGGGTCTCGAAGACATCAGATAGACAGGTCTTGGGTTTTCTTTTTTTTTAACATTGATCATATTTTAGAAAGGTATTGAGAAAACTTGTCTTCCTGAGAAATGTCATACTTTAGTAAGTAACAGCTTGAGATTCACATCACAGAATTTGCCTTTGAGGTTGAGCAATAATAACCTTTTTTTGACTAGGCTTGTAGCTTCTCTAAAATTTCAGAATCTGGCCGGGCGTGATGACTCGCGCCTGTAATCCCAGCATTTTGGGAGGCCGCAGCAGGTGGATCACGAGGTCAGGAGATCGAGACCATCCTGGCTAACACGGTGAAACCTCGTCTACTAAAAACACACAAAAAAATTAGCCGGGCATGGTGGCGGGTGCCTGCAGTCCCAGCTACTCAGGAGGCTGGGGCAGGAGAATGGTGTGAACCTGGGAGGCGTAGCTTGCAGTGAGCCGAGACTGCACCACTGCACTCCAGCCTGGGCGACAGAGCAACTCTCCACCTCAGAAAAAAAAAAAAAAAGGAATTATCACTCAAAAATTTTATATGCAAATTTTTTTAATGTTTTACTTATACAAAGATGCATAGCATATAATGTACAAGTAATAAAATATTAGTTCCCTTTTCAGGGGGAGTTTTTGTTAATTTTTGCCTGACTCTTAAATCCATAGATAACTGACTGCAATTAGCAAATGAATAGAGTTTCAATATGAATATTGGTTACTATTTTTATATACGTTAATGGTAAGATAAAGGTAAAATTAAAACCTTTACTTGTTCACCAATGATACAATCACTGTTCTGAGAATCATAATTTTTTAATACAAGGATAATATGTCTGTGTATGTTGGGGCGGTTCACAATATAATGGTTACAGACGTAATTTAAAAAATAATTTGCATTATTAACATACTTTTGTTCATTGTTTATTTTTACTTTTATTAATTACTTTTATTCTACATAATCAACAAAATATTAAATCGAACCCTGATATGTGGTGTTAATTTTCATGCTGTAAATTCTCTCTTCATGACTGAATTACAAGCTACAACCTGAGGACACTAATAGGAAGTTGGAGAGCTGCACATTAGCTTGCCATTATATAGTGTTGCCATGATACAAACATCTATGTAAATATTTTCGGTAGCATAAATCACAGAAAAATATAGCAAAATACTTGGGAAGTGATGAATTTAAGTAATTTATTTTCCTTATTTTTAATATAATTCAATTATAAATTAAAATGTTTATTTTAAATAATTTCTGTGTCTAAAAATGACCTCACAATATTTCCAAAAATTTAATAGTCAGATCTCATAAGTTGATATGAGATAGCTCTCAAACACAATTGTGTATAACTAAAATGTCTAGAATTAATAGCTAGTTTTAGAGTCAGGAAATAAAATGATGTGGTCAGAATTTTATTTCTCTCATCTAGGGAAGAGCTAAGATTTAATCTTACGTCTAGATTGGGTCACATGTTCATATCTGGACAAATTAATTACAACCATCCAGTTAGAATGCACTAGTCAGAACTGGGTCATGGACAACTTCTACAATTTGCAGATTTATCAGGTTCACCTAAACCACATTGATTCAAACTTAGAAACATTATTCCATCAAAGAAAATTGACAAAAAGAACTGCTAAATATTTATTGCATACTCTTTCCAAAAATATACACCTACAGTATAAAATACTAACTAGTAGTGAGAATATATTCATTGAAAATTTACTATATTTCAAACATTGTGCTTAAAATTTTACATATTATCTCATTTGATAAAATAAGACAACTTTATCAATATTATTATTTATCTTCATTTTAAATATGAGTAAGTCTCTAGTTATATCCTTCTATTTAAGATCATATATGGAAAGTATTAGGATGGTGCAAAAGCAATTGTGGTTTTGCCACTAAAAACAATGGCAGATTACTTTTACTTTGTAATGGTAGATTATAATATATGTTAAAATCTGTATTCCAATCTTGACTCCAAAACTTACATTTTACATATAGAATGCAACACACTTAGTGAACCCCACATTCTCATCAAAAGTCCATTCACTTTTGTTCGTGGCACTTTTGATCATAGTTTCATAGAATATTTTAGCTGCAGAAGAAAGCTACCCATTGCCTAGAACATGAATATAAGTGAGAGGTACTATCAATCTATGATAAAAACTGTAGAACAGGGTTCTAATATATGAAGAATGTCTTCTTTAGGAGATCAATAAATAGTAAGTTGATTAGACAAAAACATGTGATTGACTATGTTTCAATAATGAAAAAAGAAAGAGAAGACTAGAGTGGCAAGTAATAAGCTGAAGCTGGGGACACATGAAAAATTAGTAGAAAAAAACTTATCAAAAGAAAAAGTTGCAAATGCCTTTATTTTTGTTTATTTCAGGTCTATTTGGCTTGATGAAGCTTTTCTTCCCAAATCCATATATTCCAGGTAGATAGTGAACTTCATTAGATTTGCTTCCAATAGTTTGTAGTCACTGTTTAATTGGGGATTTTTCTGCTACTCCAAATATATGGAATCCCAGTCATCTCTAAGTGTCTTTTTTAAAAATGAATTTGCCAATATTTTATAGGTAATACAAGTCCAAAATAGTAAAATTATCCAATAAAGGCAAGCCAACTAATCAATTAATCTGAAAATAAAATTGTCACCTGAAATTCTACTATGTAGGGGTCATTGCTGTTAAACATTCGGGCCCTCCACTGTTGTGGGGCCAATTTAGTTCTATACACTTTCTGATACTCTCAACTGTGTCACTATAACATATATCCCTTGTCCCGAACACCAAGTCTTTTTCTTATTCTTCTACTCGCTCAAATTCTGAAAATTAGAACCAACATTGTCTGAAGGAAGAACTTGGGGCTGGGAATTAGGATCCTATCAATGAAAATGATGTAATCTAAAGGTCACTGGATATCTTTAGGTATTTATTAACATAGATGAAATATGGCTAGCAACATAGTTAGAAGTAGAAGATATCGTGAACAGAAAATAAGAAGATAAAATTATCTAAAATACGAAGTATAAAAAAAAATCAAGGACATCGGAAGTCAGCCTGGGGGAGCAAAGTTTATCTTTTAAATAATAATTTTCTTTCTTTTAATAATACATTCTTTAGAAATTATAAGGCTAGGTATTAAAATTTGTGATACCAGTGTGCTGAAATTATGTCTACTCATTGGATATTCTCACTTTTATCTTTTCAATTTATCTTTTAGAAAAATTACTTGTCCCTGTTTAAATGTATATTCATTGCAATATAAAATACATAAATAAAATGATATAGTAGGCTGAATACTTTAAAAAAAAACTTAAATTCTAACATTCTGTAGTTCTTCCACATCTCATTTGTAAAACAAGTAATTGATTTTTAAATTAATGCCCCCATAAATAGGTTAAATTTATTTTTAAATTTGCCCTCCAGAGAAAAGGGTTGTAGCATTTTATTTTCAACATATAAAATCAATCTAGATATTGAAATAACCTTGTCATTGGCAGATATTCTAACGGATGATCTAACCACTAATTTTTGCCTATGATTTATAGCAATTTTTTATTTGAATCTATAGGATGTAAATATTTTTACCCTGAACATGTCACCAAATAGTACAATACTTTAAGCTAAAAGTAGCTAGGAAATACATAGGACTCTTAAGGTGTTTGAAACAAAGATTTTATGAGGCTTACCATCTGCTGAAAGAAAAAAAATCATTTCTTCATTTCCGATAATGTCAGAATAGATAGGCCATTGTTGCACACACAACTGAGTCTGACTGTAAGAATGAATTATCCCAAGTGAAATCCTCTAAATGCTTACTTGACACCATAGTATGAAAATTGCAAGCAAGAAAAGTTGAAAAGCAAGCCTTGGGGGAAGGAACAGGGTATCAACATCACAATGAAATCTGCATTTGCCATTTTAAGTAGGATCCTGTAGCAGGACTTAGAGAAGCCTGCTGTGTTTAAAAATGATCTTTTGCCCTTGTGTGTATATGTTTCAGCATTGAAATAATCAGTCCTCTTTCAAATGTAATTTGATAGCATAAAGTAGCACAACTTTTGAAGCTAAGCTTTTCCTTTTCCTTGTGCACTTAGAAATTTTTTCACTTGTATTTGATAGCCTAGACCAATTGACTTAAAATTCCCTGCCTGATATTGTAAAGAATTTACTTCTATTTATGCCTTTTAACACATAAAATGTTCTAAACTGTCACCTCTAGTTATGGTAGCATGTAGGCAATGAAGCCTAACAGGACATCAGACTAAACTAGATGTGACATGTTAGTATCGCAATACATCAAATTTGATATAATGCCCTTTTTTCACTTTATATTATAAAATATTTGATTTTGCTTTTTCATATTTTTTGCTTTTTTTTTTAGATACAGTAATATATAAAAATATCAAGTTTTAAAATTTAGTGAACCCAAGACCTAACGCTTTGAAGTAATTAACAAATGAGACAACATGTCTTTGCCTTTGCATATGCATTTAAACATATTAATACAATCATGTTGGAGGGCTTGATTTACACAGCATCTTTTAGATATTCAGAGGTTACTTCGGAGTAGCCTATACTTTTGACCTTTAGCAGTGTTCTTGCAAACCAGTCATTCAATACTACTGGAATGAGATTAAAACAATCCAAGTATGGCTGTGTATTCATATGCTTCTCCTTGTGTAGCTCTCCCCTCCCACCACCCCAAGGCTCTGGAAAGAAATGTTTGTTTTTGTTCTCCAGACTCCTTATATAGGTCTAATCTATTACTCTCTATTCACCAATGTCTGTATATTATAGTGACTAATTTCTTAATTCCTCTACCGAGACTCTTCTGCAAAATTCTTGAGAAAATGAATTCATTAAGTCTTCTTACATTCTGGTTGCAGTTTATGGTTGGCCCTTAGATTTTGGGATTCAAGTCTACAATTCACAGCCTAGAGAGACAAACATGATAGCAGTTGTTTTCTTTTGGATAAAGGAGTTAAAGATTTCTTCCATATAAACAGTTGGGGGAAAAGCAGACATTTTTATTAGGCCCTATTTAAGAGTTTATTGACTCTGTTTAACAAAATCATTAAAAACTTCAAAAAAAAAGCACAGACAGTGTGGAAGTAACTTTCAATGCTCAACATTGAACATTGAAACTTGAACATTAAAGCTTGAACATTGGCTTACAAACACCCAACAGAACAATTAATATATGTATATAACTTTGTATGAATTTACTGCCAACTTGTAGATTTTTCTTTGTAGAAAAGAAAACATGAAAGATTAACATATTATTTTATAGGCCGTTAACAAGTGCTGTATTTTATCTAGCAGTCTTATTTTAACATTTCTCCCTACATTGTCTTTCTTTATATGCCAGTTCCACAAAATGTATTTTAAACCAGTTTTACCTTCTTTTTGGTTCCCTCATTAATGAGTTGTATATAGTCTTATAATACGTTTATCCTAGGTTTGTGTGAGAATCATCTTTTTAATATTGAACTTCTAACTTTTGGTTATGTCCCAGATAACAGAGGAAAAGAAATGATTGTACTTGAAGCATTTTTTTATTCCAATTAATCTTCATAATACATCTATTAAATTTAGCTCAAGTTATATTTGTGGAATGACTACTTATACAGTTAATGTGATAGCACCTGAAAGGGTAAAGGTTTCCTTGTCCCCCTTGCAGGGCATGTGACAGAGGAAGTGGCTTGCTGCTTCAGTGCCCTGCTGCTCAAACCTCTCGGGGAGGATACAGATGGGCAGGCTGTGGGGCTCCGACCCCACGGCAGTGTCCAGGGGTGAATGTTTACAGCTCCTGAAGCCCCAGTGGGCAAGTGTTACAGGGTGCTCTTTTAGTTTTGCCGTCTATAGGCTTGTGTTAACCACCTCAATTATACCCCCTACTTTCTTGAAAGGACAGAGGGCTTTTCTGTACGCCAGGTTCTTGCCTTGATATACTGGAAGAATTGGCACACACCTGGGCTTGGAGAATGAGTGCAAGGTTTTATTTAGTGGCAGTCTCTCTCAGCAGATGAGGGAGCCAGAAGGGAGATGGTTTTTCCCTGATGTGGGGCTGTGGAGCTTCTCCAACTGCTCTGGCCAAATTCTGCATCATTCTGCTGGCCGATGGCCTGCTGGACTGCCGGTATCTTCTACCTGCGTGCTCCTCTTGACATCCTCTCGATGTCTAGCTGCTTGTGTGTCTGCCTGCTAGGGTCTCAGAGATTTTTATAGACACAGGATGAGGGCATAGCAGCCAAGAGTGGTCTTAGGAAATGCAACATTTGGGCAGAAGGCAGGTGAAGCCCTAGGCAGGGACCATGCCCTCCTTTACCCAGCACTTCCCTTCCCCACTTCCGTATCATTTAAAGGGACCATGCCCTTCCCTTCCCAGCACACCCACATCACAGCTACTCATAAAGAGTGTCTACCATCTGGTCGCTTCACTCCAAGAGATCCATATAAGAAATGTAAAAGAAGATATACAAGATAATAAATGATAAACATTTATAGATAGATAAAATGGATAAGAAAGGTGAAAGGCTGTAGAAACTGATTAAATAAAAATAACTTTTATCTACAAATTCAGAGAATACACCATTCCTACTAAAAATTAAGTACATATTCAACTTATGTTAAAAATGACACTGTAACCACTCTTCTACTCTCGATGAAATCAACTTTTCTGTCAAATTTAAAGGATGCTACTATACAGCATTTCTCACTAACCATATTTTTTCAACTTTTTTCTATTCTAACAACCCTTTAATTTTCTCAATATTCTTGGTCGATACCTCTTACTTAATGCACCAAGCATTCAACAGTCAGCTACTTGGAATGTGACTGATATGGTGGATATGGATGTTTCCACTGCCATTAAGGACATCAATTGTAACTGAACAGTAACCACAGACAAAAAGCCTTATGAGAAAATAACTGGTTCTCCACAATTTAACACTCTCAGTAAAAACAAGCCATGATTTCATAATGTAACATTCTTTATTTTGGTATAAATATGAAAAAAATCAGATTCATAATACATTGGTCTTGAATTTTTTTTACTCATGAAGAAGAATTTTATCAGGAATGGTCACCACTTCTACTGCCTCAGCTATTAGGCATCATTTCAGATGCAAAATTGTTTCTTAAACGAGGTTTTATATTGATCTCCCATTATACTCAAGCACTCCCTAACATAAAAAACTCACAAGTACATAGTAAGTTTGAAGATAACAGATTTATAATTTTGATTTTCAGTAGAAAGTACTTTATCCTAATTTACTTAGAAGAGAATAGCATATTTAGAAATGAAAACTAGTTTTCACTTTTTAATGCAACCTAGTTTTCACTTTTTAATGCAACTAGTTAAAAATAGTTAACTGACTCTCATAAGGGAAAGGTATTTTGTAGTGCTTAAGACAAAAATGATATACTTGAAAATGTTGCAGATACACTTTAAAGTTGACAAAGTATTCTCAGCCATTTTAAGTTATAATCTGTCAAAGACAAAATTATGCCACTACAGAGGATCCAAGATGATAGGTCTGATCTGTCAGTCATCAAGGTTTATAACAAATAGTATAGATTGAAGCAGATCAAGCATGAAGTCCAAGAAAATCATCTAACGCTCTATTGTGTTGGCAAATTCCAAAGGTTTGGAGATTATAAAATTAGAAACTGGCTAGTGAATAGTTTGAGAGACAGTGGGCTCATCAATGGAGACATGACATAAATAACAGAATTACTTTACAAAAGGAAAATGGACATTTTTCAGAGACTATCCCACCTATAATTGCTTTAATCAGTGCACAAATGACTTCCTAAGATGACAGGTATCAATCTTTCATCAACCTTTCTCTGCAGTGATGCATAGAACAGATGGTGTTAAGGTATCCAATGGAAGTGTTAAGGTCAATAACATAGGACATAATAATATAAAATCACTGCAATACTTATTCCACTGTTAGAAAAAAAAGATAACAAAAAATAACATACCAGATTACTGGCATTGAGGTTGAGCATGACTTTGCAGAAGTGACCAGGGCCTAAAATATGCGGCTCATTTATTTCAGTGGGTATTTATGAAGCCACAACTCTGTTCATATATTAGACAAGGTGTTGGACAAAAAAGAATGAGAAAAAGAGAGGTGTGGTCCCTCCCTGTTGTCACAGAGTTTACTCAAGTAACGTGTACTCAAGCAAGTAAGCAACATAGCATATTGCAATAGTGCTTCAATAGGAAAATACAAGTTAACTGCAGCAGCACATTTAGGAGAAAACAATTTTCCAGGAAGGATTTTTGGAGACATAGTTATTACAGGAGTAGTTACTCATCATACTTAATACATATATACATTTATAATAGGTTGTACTTCTGTATACTACAATTCAAATTTGTCAACTTATTTTTTTAATCTATACGAGTTTATTTTCTTTAGTCTATACGAGTTTATCTTACCCCATTACTCCCACTATTTAAAAAAAGAAGAAACATACACACATATGCATATACACATCTATATGTATATGATAACTCAGTCTCTACTGATTTAAAAATAGTTAATACTAATCAATTCAAATGTTCTCTCAAAGTCAACCAAAATTAATAGCCCCTGCTCAGAAATCATACATAAATCTAAAGTCTTCACGCTTATGCGGTACCTTCATGAATTTTTGTTCAGGGAAATCAATATTTTATGCCAAAAATAGAATGCTTCTTAGAAAATAATTGAAAGAAGGAAATTGTAAAACAGAAGAGTAGCAGTTGATTGAGACAGATTGTTGTATGCATGAGTTAAAATGCTTAATTGTGTTTGGATCCTATATCAGAACTAATTTCCTCTCTTTTTAGGTTAGCACTGAGGTGAATCCCTTGATGATAAAGCCATATCATCACCTGTTTTACTCTAAACAAAGAGATTTATAAAAATGGTAAACCTGATTATATTTCATAGTATTAAGAAAGATTCTTGTGTAAGATTGTTATTAATTTTTACAATGCTCCTAATGTCAGCTGAGGTAAAATCAATTAGAACAACCATATCTTAGGAAAATAGAGTCAATGAGCAAAGATTATCACATATTTAAAGGAAGTAAGAGCAGATGAAAGCTGTTCCTGAGGAACGAAGTAAAGAGAGTTTGAGACAGTGGAAGATGGAACAGGAAGACAAAAATAAGATAAAATGGTGACATCGCTCAAAATCGTTTGGAAGAGTCATTTACACACTATGGATGAATAGCAATTTATTCCTGGAAAATCCTTGTTGCCCAGGTTGTGCAAATTCTCAGTTATGGATAGATTTAGTTATTGATCAATCATACTGCTTTCGAGAATTTTAATCTGTTTTGATTTCTTAAAAAGTTCCCCTGTATATAAACAAAGTTCATTTACTTGATGGCATTATATTAGCCTCAGGATATTTGGAGGACTTGCATACTTGGAGAAAAGGGCATTCCAGGTGTCATATGTTTTCAGGACAACCCTCTCACCCAGTGAGACAGATTGTATGTTTTTTCCACTGTGGCTTGCTCCTATTTATATTTCCTTCAGCCCAGGAAGCATTATTGTAATATATCAAGTTCATCAGCATTTTTTAAATTCTTACATTAATCTATTTAATTTGAGGTTCTATTTTACCTCAAAGATATCTATTACCTGTATTTATCTATCCAATGGAGAGTTCTTGCCACATAATTTTTTTTTTTAATTTTGCAATTCTTCTGAAGATTTTAAAGATGTTTGCTTGCTGGTTAGAATAATCCTCAAGCTTTTCTAATCATAGCACTTTTATTTTCTCATTCTTCTGATTAAAATTCAATCCTCTTCATTTACAAAGGTGAATATATTTGGAACTGTCATATCCAATGAATGAAAAGCAATTAGAAACCCTAGAAAAGATATTTGAAATAATTATTAAACCATTTTATAATTTGTTAATTTTTCCAGATTTCTATAAAAAGCAAATGCACATACGAAAGAAACAAGAACAGGGCTTTCATATATTTTCCAGTCTGAGTTGACTTCAAGACTTGAAGACCAGCTAGTGATAAACAAGAGAAAATAAATTTAAAATAAGAAGGATGATAAATGTAGAAGTTATCAAAGATTACAGTTTTTTTAAATCTCAAAACTTTTGTTTAAAGACATTCCCATCAAAGGAATTTGTATCAAAAAGAAAATGAATAAAGCTGAAATGTAATTGGAATCAATAAGAAAATACCAGAGCTGGAAGGACATTAATAAATCCTTAGTAAAAATAGCATTATACAGATAAAAAAAAAAGTCAGGGGTCAAGAAACTTAATTGATTTGTCTAAGGTTACGTTACTGTGTCAATTCATTTCCAAGACCAGTGTTTCTCCAAATAGAGATTAATGAAAAGAAGAAAGAAAAAGAAGAAAAAGCAGATCTCCACTTTTTTTTTTTTTTCACCTGGAGGTCCTGATTCATTTGGTGTGGAATGGAGCATCCAAATTTCCTGTTGTCTTGTCTAACAGCAGAAAACTATTAAATGGAAGAAAATAAGATGTGAACTGAAGTGGTAGAAAAAAATAAATGGAAAAAAAAGGAACAGGGGACTTTGTTTTTGGCAGTTTTTTTTATTATGCATATATCTCCCTCAGCAGCCACATGAGGAGGGATGGCTGGGTATTTCACCATTCTTTGGGCAAGTGTATTTCAAAATATGTTTAAGAGACTATCACATCCAAATCACCAGACAGGAGATCATAGCTATTCTCAGGCTTTTTTCAGTGTAACTTAATAAAATCTCTGTGAATAGTTCCCCAAATTCTGCATTTTCAACAAGCTCCCCACTTATGGAGCTGTCTCCTTGAGTGCAGGAAGGACAGGCTGTTTTACTTTATAACTGGGACAGCAAGTACAGATCCTGGTTCATAGGAGGTGTCTAGAAAATACATGATTGGGTAAATAGTTTAATTAATAACTATAATAAGCAGTAAAACTTAATAAATGCTAATTTTTTTTTAAAATTGTACATGTCTACTACTAGATATAAATTTTGGTTGGTGGTGGTCTTCATTTATGAAAGTGTTGGTTTTTACAGTTTTCCAAAAGATGTCAATTGCTATTCTGTACTCTATAATCAGAAGGAAGTCAGTTTGAGCATATAAAAATTACATAATATTCTGTGGCATCAAGAATACACAGCTTGATACTTCAGATTTATTTTTATCTTTGAAAGATATTAATCAAATTTTGAAATTTGATTTGAAATTTTAAATTTTGAAAGATATTAATCAAATTTTAAAAAATGGAGAGATTTTAATAATTGACACAAAAATACTAATTATAAGAGTAAACATGTAATGTAGCTGTACATTGAAATAAACTTGAAACAGTCTAGTGTCTGTATACGTATACCTTTTGCTTTCCCCAAGAACTATTTCTGCAAAATATCCACTAGCCTGCAGAGATAACCCACATAGACTAAATTATTAATATGCAATCTTCCTTCCTGAAACAGTTTACATATGCAGTATACAGCATCTGGACTTGTAATTGAATTTTCAAAGTTTGCTGTGGTTTGGGAGCTGCATACGGGTCAGTAATCATTATCCAAATGCCATCATTTATAGTACAAATACAACTAATCATTAATTACAGAAAAAGAGTCTCAGGGAAGGCTAGTACACCTATTTCTTAAACAAATATGTTACCTTCGAGCTGTAACAGTAGCATTTCCATTAGCCATTGCCTTAGATTATTAGATATTTTTTCTGGCATCTTTTAAAACAAGGCCCATAAGAAGAGTCAATATAAAAATCTTCAGACATAAGGCCTGTCATATATATTCATAGAATTTAATCGCTTTCTGGTTAAATCACTGCTCAAGTCAGCTTTGGATCTTTATTTTCTGAAGCTAATGTCAATAACACTTTATTTTTAATTTAACTAAATTCAGCCAACTGTAGGAGAAACAAATCATGCTTCTTTTTATTAGTAGTTTTAGTAGATGGTTGCCAGGGCAAAATTGGTAATTAGGGACAGTAAAGTAATCTTCACATATTTTTTTCTTGTTATACATTTGTAAGCCCAGGAGGTTGTTAAATGGAGATACATTATAGATGCAGAAAGGAAGAAAAAAGATCAGTAAATATATGTTCTCACATTCTTGGCTCATTAGCTAACCTGACCAATTTCCTTTCCTCTTTGTCAATCCCATTTTTTTTTCTGTTTTTTCCCTACTCCAAGCAATTTATCTTCATGTTGCACTGACTCACGTTATGACCTACAAAACTCCTTGTAAAAAGACACAGAACAGAAAAAGAGGCTAATTGTGTAAGATAAATGCCAACCTAAAATAATGATAACATATAATTTAATTGCAGCTTAAGGAAGAGAGAGGAAGGGCTATTTAATAGAGTTTTTGTTAAATATATGGTGAGCTTAAGGAAGAGGAACAGCTATTTGCCATCTTCACTGAAGTCAGATGTAGCTTAGACTTCATATGAGAAACATGAAGAAGAGATTTTTGTCTGTAGATTTCTAATGGGAATTTTAGTCATAGGACCATGCAACCATATAGTTTTATTTCTTGTAATATGTGGAGACATATGAGATAATTTATGAGCCATTCAACTTAAAGGTAGGAGGAAAGATCAATTGGTATTTCAAGTGTTCCTCTTTTGTGATACCACCTTGTCCTGACTTCTCTGAGCCTCAGTTTTCCGTCTCTGAGCTCCTTTGTTTTGAAGTTATAAAATACCACAGAGATCAAGGCTTACACTTTTAGCTGTTTGGGACAATGTCTGGTAGAACATGAGCAATGACCAAGAGTAAGCCGAGATCCTGAAGTTTTAGAGTTGTCTCTTTTGTCTCAAAATTTAACCCTTTCAAGTGCTTTTAGAGGGGGATTGTGCATGAAAGAGACACCTGCTGCTTACTTATTATCTAGACCTTGTCTATATCAATTAGATATATTTCTCTCTCACTGAGGTACACTCCCAAATACTATGTTTTCCCCAGTTCTCCCTGTGCCCTTGTTTCATGGCCAGTTGTGAAATTTTGTTCTACATAATGCTAAGAAAATAAATGTACAATGTGATAAGTGGTGTTATGGAAAATGTGGGATTTGTAGACTGAAGAAAGCATCTGGGCAAAGAAAACATAATAAAGTCAACAAAATGTTCAAGATTGATTTAAATTGTTATAAAGAGGAAACAACATAAAAATATGGTATGTGAAGGTAAAGAATTTCATGGAGGTTTCCAACTACACTTTAGCTATGGATATCTTTCTTTTTCAAAAGAAAGCTTTTCAGCTACTTTAACATGGACCTTAGATAAGCATTGAAGTTCAATTGGAGAAACAGGAAATTTGAAGCTTCTACTAAACCTCAGGGAATGTGAAAATAGTTTCAGGAACCATGCATTTCCACTCACATAACCAGTTTTAAAACCATAGCCCTCAATGTTACAGTCAAGTTTTAATGTAGCAAAAAGGGCATAATTGTATTTACGTTGATACCTTTAATATACAACAATATATGATTTCTTTAAACCACGTAAATGTAGACCATTAGTATTCCCTTTATGTCTTTTGCCTTAAACCAGCTATCATCAATACACAGTGTAATGCCAATAAGACCATGAGAAAAGAAGGGAAGTGGTATTCTGGCCCCCTAATTTGGAGCAGAAGGGAGGGAACTACCACCTATCACTCCATGTATATGCAGGGCCAATTAAACCATGCAAGAATTTCTAAGATGAATAAGTAGCTAAAAACATCCTGTTTCTTCTACTTAAATTAATGAAAAAAAGTTTTGAGATTTATTTTAGGGTTTATTACCCTTTTCTTAAAATATCCATTTCTAGGGTACATGTGCACAATGTGCACGTTAGTTACATATGTATACATGTGCCATGCTGGCGTGCTGCACCCATTAACTCATCATTTAGCATTAGGTATATCTCCTAATGCTATCCCTTCCCCCTCCCCCCACCCCACAACTGTCCCCAGAGTGTGATGTTCCCCTTCCTGTGTACATGTGTTCTCATTGTTCAATTCTCATGTATGAGTAATAACATGTGGTGTTTGGTTTTTTGTCCTTGCGATAGTTTACTGAGAATGATGATTTGCAATTTCATCCATGTCCCTACAAAAGACATGAACTCATCATTTTTTATGGCTGCATAGTATTCCATGGTGTATATGTGCCACAATTTCTTAATCCAGTCTACCATTGTTGGACATTTGGGTTGGTTCCAAGTCTTTGCTGTTGTGAATAGTGCTGCAATAAACATACGCATGCATGTGTCTTTATAGCAGCATGATTTATAGTCCTTTGGGTATATACCCAGTAATGGGATGGCTGGGTCAAATGGTATTTCTAGTTCTAGATCCCTGAGGAATTGCCACACTGACTTCCACAATGGTCGAACTAGTTTACAGTCCCACCAACAGTGTAAAAGTGTTGCTATTTCTCCACATCCTCTCCAGCACCTGTTGTTTCCTGACTTTTTAATGATCGCCATTCTAACTGGTGTGAGATGGTATCTCATTGTGGTTTTGATTTGCATTTCTCTGATGGCCAGTGATGGTGAGCATTTTTTCATGTGTTTTTTGGCTGCATAAATGTCTTCTTTTGAGAAGTGTCTGTTCACGTCCTTCGCCCACTTTTTGATGGGGTTGTTTGTTTTTTTCTTGTAAATTTGTTTGAGTTCATTGTAGATTCTGGATATTAGCCCTTTGTCAGATGAGGGGGTTGTGAAAATTTTCTCCCATTTTGTAGGTTGCCTGTTCACTCTGATGGTAGTTTCTTTTGCTGTGCAGAAGCTCTTTAGTTTAATGAGATACCATTTGTGAATTTTGGCTTTTGTTGCCATTGCTTTTGGTGTTTTAGACATGAAGTCCTTGCCCATGCCTATGTCCTGAATGGTAATGCCTAGGTTTTCTTCTAAGGGTTTTATGGTTTTAGGTCTAATGTTTAAGTCTTTAATCCATCTTGAATTAGTTTTTGTATAAGGTGTAAGGAAGTGATCCAGTTTCAGCTTTCTACATATGGCTAGCCAGTTTTCCCAGAACCATTTATTAAATAGGGAGTCCTTTCCCCATTGCTTGTTTTTCTCAGGTTTGTCAAAGATCAGATAGTTGTAGATATGCGGCATTATTTCTGAGGGCTCTGTTCTGTTCCATTGATCTATATCTCTGTTTTGGTACCAGTACTATGCTGTTTTGGTTACTGTAGCCTTGTGGTATAGTTTGAAGTCAGGTAGCGTGATGCTTCCAGCTTTGTTCTTTTGGCTTAGGATTGACTTGGTGATGTGGGCTCTTTTTTGGTTCCGTATGAACTTTAAAGTAGTTTTTCCCAATTCTGTGAAGAAAGTCTTTGGTAGTTTGATGGGGATGACATTGAATCTATAAATTACCTTGGGCAGCATGGCCATTTGCATGATATTGATTCTTCCTACCCATGAGCATGGAACGTTCTTTCATTTGTTTGTATCCTCTTTTATTTCATTGAGCAGTGGTTTGTAGTCCTCCTTGAAGAGGTCCTTCACATCCCTTGTAAGTTGGATTCCTAGGTATTGTATTCTCTTTGAAGCAATTGTGAATGGGAGTTCACTCATGATTTGGCTCTCTGTTTGTCTGTTATTGGTGTATAAGAATGCCTGTGATTTTTGTACATTGATTTTGTATCCTGAGACTTTGCTGAAGTTGCTTATCAGCTTAAGGAGATTTTGGGCTGAGACAATGGGGTTTTCTAGATACACAATCATGTCATCTGCAAACAGGGACAATTTGACTTCCTCTTTTCCTAATTGAATACCCATTATTTACTTCTCCTGCCTAATTGCCCTGGCCAGAACTTCCAACACTATGTTGAATAGGAGTGGTGATAGAGGGCATCCTTGTCTTGTGCCAGTTTTCAAAGGGAATGCTTCCAGTTTTTGCCCATTCAGTATGATATTGGCTGTGGGTTTGTCATAGATAGCTCTTATTATTTTGAGATATGTCCCATCAAAACCTAATTTATTGAGAGTTTTTAGCATGAAGCGTTGTTGAATTTTGTCAAAGGCCTTTTCTGCATCTATTGAGATAATCATGTGGTTTTTGTCTTTGGTTCTGTGTATATGCTGGATTACATTTATTGATTTGTGTATATTGAACCAGCCTTGTATCCCAGGGATGAAGCCCACTTGATCATGGTGGATAAGCTTTTTGATGTGCTGCTGGATTCGGTTTGCCGGTATTTTATTGAGGATTTTTGCATCAATGTTCATCAAGGATATTGGTCTAAAATTCTCTTTTTTTGTTGTTTCTCTGCCCGGCTTTGGTATCAAGATGATGCTGGCCTCATAAAATAAGTTAGGGAGGATTCCCTCTTTTTCTATTGATTAGAATAGTTTCAGAAGGAATGGTACCCATTTCTCCTTGTACCTCTGGTAGAATTCGGCTGTGAATCCATCTGGTCCTGGACTCTTTTTGTTGGTAAGCTATTGGTTATTGCCACAATTTCAGAACCTGTTATTGGTCTATTCAGAGATTCAACTTCTTCCTGGTTTAGTCTTGGGAGGGTGAATGTGTCGAGGAATTTATCCATTTCTTCTAGATTTTCTAGTTTATTTGTGTAGAGGTGTTTGTAGTATTCTCTGACGGTAATTTGTATTTCTGTGGGATTGGTGGTGATATCCCTTTTATCATTTTTATTGCGTCTATCTATACATATGTAACTAACCTGCACATTGTGCACATGTACCCTAAAACTTAAAGTATAATAATAAAAAAACAGTTTTTTCTACCTACTAAATCAAAACAAAGTTTTAACTCTGTGAGATGAACTCACACATCGCAAAGCATGTTCACAGATAGCTTGTTTCTAGTTTTTATCATGGGATGTTGGATTTTTCACTGCAGACCTCAATGGGCTCTGAAATGTCCCTTTGTAGATCCTACAAAAAGAGTTTTTCCTACCTACAGAATCAAAACAAAGGTTTACCTCAGTAAAATGAATGCAAACAGCACAAATTATTTTCACAGATAGCTTGTTTCTAGTTTTAATCACGAGATATTCGCCCTTACACCGTAGGCCTGAATCGGCTTAGAAATGTTGGTTTGTAGATTCTAGAAAAGAGTTTTTTCAACCTGCTGAATGAAAGCAAAGGTTTAACTCTGTAAAATGAATGAACACATTACAAAGCATTTTCACATAGAGCTTGTTTCTATTTTTTATTGTGGGATATTTTGTTTTCTACTGTAGGCCTCTGTAGGCCTCAATGGGCACTGAAATGTCCCTTCACAGATTCTACAAAAAGAGCATTTCCAACCTGCTGAATAAAAACAAAGATTTAACTTTGTAAAATTAATCCACACATCAACAAATATTTTCACGGATAGCTTGTTTCTAGCTTAAATCATGAAATATTCGGTTTTTTATTATAGGCCTCAATGGGCTCCAAAATGACCCTTCATAGATTCCACAAAAAAAAAGCACTTCCAACCTGCTGAATCAAAACAAAGGTTTAACTCCATGAGATAAATCCACACATTGCCAATCAGGTTCACACACAGATTGTTTTTAGTTTTTGTTGTGAAATATTCAATTTTTTACTGTAGGCCTCAATAGGCTCCAAAATGTGTTTTTTGTGTATTCTACAAAATAACTGCCCCAACCTTCTTAGTGAAAATAAAGGTTTAACTCTCTGAGATAAATCCACACATTGCAAAGCATTTTCACAAATAAATAGTTGTTAGTTTCTGTCATAGGATATTTTGTTTATCAATATACATGCACATGGGCTCTGAAATATCCCTTTGTTGATGCTTCAAAAAGGGTGTTTTTAAACTGCTGAATCAAAATAAAGTTTTAATTCTGAGATCCACATATTAGAAAGCATTTTCACAGATAGCTTCATTCTATTTTTTATAGGGAATATTCAGTTTTTCACCATAGGCCTTGATGGGCTCCAAAATGTCCCTTTGTAGATTCTACAAAAAAACAGTGTTCCTAGCCTGTTGAATCAAAACCAAAGTTTAACTTTATGAGATGAATCCACATATCACAAAGCATTTTCACAGATTGCTTATTTCTAGTTTTCATTGCAGGATATTTGGTTTCTCAATATAGTCCTCCATGGGCTCTGAAATGTTGCTTCATGGATTCTGAAAATATAGTGTTTCCAACCTGCTGATTCAAAGCAAGGGTATAACTCTGTGAAAGAAACCCACACAACAGAAAGCATTTTCAAAGATAGCTTGTTTCTAGTTTTTATCATGGGATATTCAGTTTTTCAGTGTAGGCCTCAATTTGCTCCAAAATGTCTTTTCGCACATTCAAGAAAAAGAGTGTTTCCAACCTGCTAAATCAAAAGAAAGGTTTGACTCGGTGAGATAAAATCACACATGACAGAGAATTTTCAGACATATCTTTTTATAGTTTTTTATTATGGGACATTTGGTTTTTTACTGTATGCCTCAATGGGCTCCAAAATATCCCCTCATAGATTGTATAAAAGAGCATTTCCAACTTACTGAATCAAAACAAAGGTTTAACTCTCTGAGACGAATTTACTCATGGCAAAACATTTTCACAGATAGCTTGCTTTGAGTTTTTATCACGGGATATTCCATTTTTCTCTATAAGCCTCAATGGGCTCCAAAATGTTCCTTCATAGATTTTACAAAAAAAGTGTTTCAAAACTACTGAATCAAAACTAAAGCTTAACTCTGTGAGATGAATCCACACGTCGCAAATCATTTTCATAGATAGATTTTTTCTAGTCTTTATTGTGAGACATTGGATTTTTTGCTGTAGAACTCAATGGACTCTGAAATATTGTTTCATAGATTCTATAAAAGCAGTATTTCCAACCTGCTGAATCAGAAGAAAGGTTTAACTCTGTGAGATGAATCCACACATCACAAAGCATTTTCGCAGATACATTGCTTCTAGTTTTTATTGCGAGATATTCCGTTTTCACTATAGGCCTCAAATGGCTCCAAAATGTAGCTGCTTAGATTCTACCAAAAAAAAAGTGTTTCCAACCTGCTGAATCAAAACAAAGTTTTAACTCTTTGAGATAAATCCACACATCACAAACATTTTCACAGATAGATGTTTATAGTTTTTATTGTGGGATATTGATTTTTCACTTCATGCCAAAATGGGCTCCAGATTGTCCCCTTGTAGAATGTACAGGCAGGGTGTTTTCAAAGTGCTGATGTAAAACAAAGTTTTAACTGTGTAGGATGAATCTACACATCACAAAGCATTTTTACAGATACCTTGTTTCTAGTTTTTATCACAGTATATTTGGTTTATCACTATATGCCTCAGTTTGCTCTGAAATGTCCTATCATATATTCTACAAGCTCCACCTCCCGGGTTCATGCCATTCTCCTGCCTCAGCCTCCTGAGTAGCTGGGACTACAGGTGCCTGCCACCATGCCTGGCTAATTTTTTGTATATTTAGTAGAGACAGGATTTCGCCATGTTGGCAAGGATGGTCTTGATCTCTTGACCTCGTGATCCACCTGCCTTGGCCTCCCAAAGTGCTGGGATTACAGGCATGAGCCACCGTGCCCGGCCAAAGAGTGTTTTTAACCTGCTGAATCAAAAGAAAGGTTTAACTCTGTGAGGTAAAATTACGCATTGCAAAGCATTTTCAGAGATAATTTCTTTATTGTTTTTATAGCAGGATATTAGATTTTTCATGACAAGCCTCAATGGGCTTTGAAATATCTCCTAGTCGATTGTAAAAAAGGAGAGTTTCCAAACTGCTGAATCAAAAGAAAAGTTTAACATCATGAGATAAATCCACAAATTGCAAAGAATTTTCACAGATAACTTCTTTCTGGTTTTTATCACAGGATATTCAGCCTTTCACTATAGTCCTCAGCTGACTGAGAAATGTACCTTCATAGATTCTACAAAAAGAGTGTTTCCAACCTGCTGAGTCAAAACAAAAATTAAAATCTGTGAGATGAAATCACATATTGCAGAACATTTTTACAGAGATCTTGTTCTAGATTTTATCATGGCATGTTCGGTTTTTCACTATAGGCCTCAATAAGCTCTGAAATGTCCCTTCATAGATGCTACAAAAACAGTGTTTCCAACCTGCTAAATGAAAAGAATAATTTAACTCTGTGACATGAATCCACACATTACAAAACATTTTCACACACAGCTTGTTTCTAGTTTTTATCACGGGATATCTGTTTTTTTTAGTATAGGCCACTATGAGCTCCGAAATTTACTTCTGTAGATGCTACAAAAACAGTGTTTCCAACCTTCTGAATCAAAACAGAGGTTTAATTTTGTGAGATGAATCCACAAATCTTAAAGCATTTTCACAGATAATGTTTTTTCAGTTTTTATTGGGGGTATTTGCTTTTACATGATAGGCCTCAAAGGACTCAGAAATTTCTTCTTTTAGATTCTACTAACAGAGTGTTGCCAACCTGCTGTATATAAACATAGGTTTAACTCTGAGATAAAGCCACATATCACAAACATTTTCACAGTTAGTTTGCTTCTAGTTTTTATCAAAAGATATTTGGTTTTTCACTATAGGTCCTAATGGGCTCCAAAATGTCTCCTCATAGATTATACAGCAGTTTACAACCTGCTGAATCAAAAACAAAAAAGGGTTTACCTCTGTGGAATAAGTCCAAACATTTCAAAGATAATTCACAGGCAGCTTGTTTCTAGACTTTATCATGGCATATTGGTTTTTCACTATAGGCCTCAACAGGCTCAGAAATATTTTTTGGTTGATTTTACAAAAAAAGTGTTTCCAACCTTTTGAATCAAAACAAAGTTTAAACTCTGTGAGATGAATTCACACATCTCAGTGTGTTTTCACAGATAGCTTGTTTGTAGTTTTTGTCAAGGGATATTCATTTATTTATTGTCGCACTCACTGGGCTCTGAAATATCACCTCATAGATTCTACAAGAAAAGCGTTTACAAACTGCCGAATCAGAAGAAAAATTTAACTCTGTGAGATGAAATCACACATCATAAAGCATTTTCAGAGATAGCTTCTTTATAGTTTTTATCAAGATATATTCAGTTTTTCAGAATTGGCCTCAAGGGGCTCCAAAATGTCCTCTCATACAGTCTACAAAATTAGTGTTTCCAGACTATGGAATCAGAACGAGGGCTTAACTCAGTAAGAAAAATCCACACATTGCAAAGCATTTTCACAGATAGCTTGATTCTAGTTTTTATCAGGGAATATTTGGTTATTTACTATAGGACTCAATGGGCTTTGAAATGTCTCTTCTTAGATTCTACAAAAAAAAGTGTTTCCAACCCTCTGATTTAAAAGTAAGGTTTAACTCTATGAGATGAATTTGCACATCACAAAGCATTTTCACAGATAGCTTGTTTCTAGTTTTTATCATGGGATATCCAGTTTTTACTATAGGCCTCAATGGGCTTCAAAATGATCCTTCATAGATTCTACTAAAAGAGTGTTTCCAACCTGTTTAATAGAAACAAAGGTTTAATTATGTGAGATGATTCCACACATCATGAAGCATTTTACCACACAGCTTGTTTCTAGTTTTTATTGGTATTTTACTATAGGCCTTCATGGGCTCTGAAATGTCGCTTGGTGGATTCTACAAAAAAAGCATTTACCACCTGCTGAATCAAAACAAGGCTTTAACTCTGCGAGATGAATCCACACATGGCAAAGTGTTTTTACAGATAGTTTTTTTCAGTTTTTATTGGGAAATATTTGATTTTTCTTTACAGGCCTCAAAGGGCTCAGAAATGTCTTTTTTCTGATTCTACTAAAAGAGTGTTTCCAACCTCTGTTTATAAACATAGGTTTAACTCTGTGAGATAAATCCACACATTGCAAAGCTAATTCACAGATAGCTTATTTCTAATTTTTATCACCAGATATTGGTTTTTCAATATAAGCCTTGAGATCAACTCACACCTTGCAAAGCATTTTCACAGATAGCTTTTTTAAGTTTTTATCAAGGGATATTCACTTTTTTATTGTATGACTCAATAGGCTCTGAAATGCCCTTTCATAGATTCTACAAAAAAAAGTGTTTCCAACCTGCTGAATCAAGAAAAGTTAAACTCTGTGAGATGAAATCACACATCAGAAAGCATTTTCAGAGATAGTTTTATTATAGTTTATACCACAAAATATTTGGTTTTTCAGGATTGGCCTCAACAAAATTTTAACTCTTTGAGATGAATCCACACATCACAGAGCATTTTTCACAAATGGCTTGTTTCTGGTTTTTATCGTGGGATAACTGGTTTTTCAATATAAGCATCAATGGGCTTCAAAATGTTCCTTCTTAGATTTTACTAAGAGACTATTATCAACTTCCTGAATACAAACAATGGTTAAATCAGTAAGATGAATCCACACATTACAAAGCATTTTCACAGATAAACTTTTTTTAGTTTTTCTCACGGAATATTGCATTTTTCACTATAGGCCTCAATGGACTCTAAATTACCCTCTCTTACAATTTACAAAAACAGTGTTTCCAACCTACTATATATAAAGAAAGGTTTACCTGTCTGAGTAGAATCTGCACATGCGAAGCGTTTTCATAGATAACATGTTTTCAGTTTTCATTGCAAAATATTCTGTGTTTCACTATAGGTCTCAATGGGTTCCAAAATGTCCCTTCGTAGAGTCTACAAATAAAGTGTTTCCAACTTGCTGAAATAAAACTAAGGTTTAACACTGAGAGATGAATCCACACATTGCAAAGCATCTTCACAAATAGCTTATTTCTAGTTTTTATGATGGAATATTTGGTTTTACACTACAAGACTCAAAGGCCTCAGAAATTTATTCTTTTAGATTCAAGTAAAAGAGTTTTTCATACCTTCAGTATGAAAACAAAGGTATACTTCTGTGGGATAAACTCACACATCACCAAACATATTCACAGATAGCTTGTTTCTAGTTTTTATCACAGGGTGTTTAGTTTTTCACTAAGGCTCAGTGGGCTTTGAAACATCCCTCTATAGATTGTACAGATTTGACCTGCTGAATCAAAACAACGTTTAAATTTTTGAGATGAATCCACACGTCTCAAAGCATTTTCACAGAGGCTTGTTTCTACTTTTTATGGCAGGATATTGGTTTTTCTCTACAGGTCAATATTGTCTTTGAATTGTCCCCTCATAGATTCTACAAACACCAAGCTTCCAAGCTAATGAAGCAAAAGAAAATTTAACTTTGTAAGATGAATCTACATTTGCAAAGCATTTTTAAAAGATAGCTTGTTTTTAGCTTTTATTGCTGGATATTCAGTTTATCACTGTAGGCCTCAATTTGCTCTGAAATGTTTTATTGAATATTCTACACAAAGAATGTTTCCAACCGCTGAATCAAAAGAAAGATTTAACTCTGTGAGATTAAATCACACATTGCAAAGCATTTTCAGGACAGCTTCATATAGATTTATCACAGGATATTTGGTTTTTCACTGTAAGCTCAATCAGCTTTAAAATGTCTCTTCATAGATTGCACAAAAAAAGAGTTTCCAACCTGCTGAATAAAAAAAAAGTTTTAATGTTGTGAGGTGAATCCACCTATTGCAAAGCATTTTCACAAATATCATTTTTTCTAGTTTTTATCATGGAATATTCAGTTTTTAAGTGTAAGCCTCAGTGGGCTCAGAAATGCCCCTCAAAGATTCTACAAAAAGAATTTTTCTAATCTGCTGAATCAAAGCAATAGTTCAACTCTTTGAGTTGAATCCACACATCACAAAGCAATTTCACAGATAGCTTGTTTCAAGTTTTTATCACGAGATATTCGTTTTTTTACCATAGGCCTCACTAGCTCAGAATTGTTCCCTCTTAGATTCTACTAAAACAGTGTTTCCAAAATGCCATATAAAAATAAAGTTTTAACTCTGTATGATGAACCTACACATTGCAAACCATTTTCAGACATAGATTATTTCTTGTTTTTATCATGACATATTCTGTTTTTCACTATAGGCCTCAAAGGTCTCCAAAATGTCCCTTTGTAGATTCCACAAAATGAGGGTTTTCAACCTGCTGAATACAAACAGAGGTTTAACTCTGTGAGGTAAATCCACACATCACAAAACATTTTCACTGATAGTTTTTTTTCTAGTTTTTATCGTGCAATATTTGATTATTCACTATAGGCCCAATGGGATCCAAAATTTCCCTTTGTAGGTTCTACAAAAATGTATTTCCAACCTGCTGAATCAAAACAAGGTTTTAACTGTATGAGATAGATCTACACATCATAAAGCACTTTCACAGATTGTTCTAGTTTTTATAGGGGGATATTTTGTTTTTTACTATAGGCCACAGAGAGCTCAGAAATGTCTTCTTTTAGATTCTGCAAAAAGAATGTTTTCCACCTGCTGTATATAAATATAGGCTTAACTCTGGGAGAAATATCTGCACATCACAAACATTTTCACAGATGGCTTGTTTCTAGTTTTTATCACGGGATATTTGGTTTTCCACTAGAGGCCTCAATAGGCCCCTAAGTGTTCCTTTGTAGATTCTAAAAAAAGTATCCAATTTGCTGTATAAAAACAAAGGTTTAACTCTGTGAGATGTGTGCACACATCATAAAGCATTTTCACAGAAGGATTATTTTTAGTTTTTTCATAGGATACTCTGTTTTTCATTTGAGGTCCCATTGAGATCTGAAAAATCCCTATGTAGATTCTACAAAAAGAGTGTTTCCAGCCTGCAGAATCAAACCAAAGGTTTAATTCTGAGAGATCATTCCAAACTTTGCAAGACACTTTTACAGATAGGTTGTTTCTAGGTTTAATTGTGGGATATTTGGTTTTTTAATACAGGCCTCAAAGGGCTCTGAAATATCCCTTCATAGATTCTATGAAAATAGTGTTTCCAACTGGCTGAATCAAAACAAATATATAACTCTGAGAGAGAAATCCACACATCACAAAGCATTTTCGCTGAGAGCTTGTTTCAAGTTTTTATTGCAGGATAATCAGTTTTTGACTATAGGCCTCAATGGGCTTTAAAATGTACCTTCATGGTTTCTACAAGAAGAGTGCTTCAAACCTGCTTACTCAAAGCAAAGGTTTAATTTTGTGAGATGAGTCCACACATCACAAAGCGTTTTCACGTATAGTATGTTTCTAGTATTTATCACTGGATATTTGGTTTGGTTTTTCACTGCAGACCTCAATAGGCTCTCAAATATCCCCTCATAGATTCTACAAAAACAAGTGCTTTCAACATGATTAATCAAAACAAAGTTTTAACTTTGTGACATGAAATGACACATCATAAAGAATTTTCATAGATAGCTTGGTTCTGGTTTTTATTGTGGGTATTCAGTTTTCCACTACAGGCCACACTGGGCTCCAAAATGTCCATTCAGGCCTACAAAAAGAGAGATTTTTGCCTGCTGAATCAAAACAAGGATTTAGCTCTGTGAGGTGAATCCACAGATCTCAAAGAATTTTCACAAATACCTTGTTTCTAGTTTTTATCACAGGATGTTGGTTTTTTTCATATGCTTCTTCATGGGATCTGAAATGTCCCTTCATAGATTCTACAAAAAATATTTCCAACCGGCTGAATCAAAACAAAGGCTTAACTCTGTGAGTTGAATCCACACATCACAAAGAATTCTCATATATAGCTTGTTTCTAGTTTTTATCTTGAGATATAAAGTTTTTAACTGTAGGGCTCAATGTTCTCTGAATGTGCCTTCTTAGGTTCTACAAAAAAAGTGTTTCCTACCTGCTGAATCAAGATAAAGGTTTAACTCTGCGACATGAATTGACACATTGCAAAACATTTTCACAGATAGCTTTTTTCTAGTTTTTGTCACCAGATATTTGGTTTTTCACTATTGGCCTTTGTGGATTCCAAATTTCATTTCGTAGATTCTACAAAAAGAGTGTTTCCAATCTGCTGACAAAACAGAGCTTTAAATCTGTGAGATGTATCCACACATTGCAAAGCATTTTTACAAATAGCTTGTTTCTAGCTTTTATCATGGGGATATTTGGTTTTCCACTATAGACCCCAATAGGTTCCCAAATGTCCCCTTGTAGATTGTACAAAAGGAGTGCTTTCCATGTGCTGAATCAAAACAAAGGTTTTACTCCATGAGATGAATCCACACATTGGAAAGCATTTCCACAGATAGCTTGTTTCTCATTTTTATTGTGAAATATTTGGTTTTTCACTGTATGCCTTAATGTGCAGCAAAATATCTTCTCGTAGGTTCTACAAACAGACTGTTCCCAACCTGCTTAATCAAAACAAAGGTTTAACTCTGTGATATGAATTAACACATTCTAAAGCATTTTCACAGATAGCTTGTTTCTAGTTTTTATTTCCACATTTTTTTCACTATTGACTTCAATGTGCTTTAAAATGTTTCTTCATAGATTCTACAAAAAGAGTTTTCCAAACTGCTAGATTAAAATGAAGGTTTAACTTTGTGAGATGAATCCACACATCACAAAACATTTTCACAGATAGCTTGTTTCTAGTCTTTATCATGGGATATTTGGTCTTTCACTGTAGGCCTAAATGGGCTTCAAAATGGCCTTTAGTAGATTCTACAAAGAGAGTATTTCCAATCTGCTGAATGAAAAGGAATGTTTAACTCTGTGAGATTAATCCACACAATGCAAAACATTTTCAGAAGTAGCTTGTCTTTAATTTTTATTGCAGGATATTGGTGTTTCAATGTACTTTTTTATGGGCTCCACAATGTCCCATTGTATATTCTACAAAAAGAGTGTTTCCAATCTGCTGAACAAAAACAAAGGTTTAACTCTGAGAGATGATTCCACACATCACAGGACCTTTTTACAGATAGCCTGTTTCTAGTTTTCATTGCAGGATATTTAGCTTTTCACTATAGGCCTCACTGAACTTTGTAATGTCCTTTAGTATAATCTACAAAAATAGCATTTCCAGCCTTCTGAATCAAAACAAATATTTAACTCTGTGAGATGGATCCACACATCTCAAAGCATTTTCATAGATAGCTTGTTTCTACTATTTATGAAAGGATATTCAATTTTTCTATTTACTTCTCCATGGGCTCCGAAATGTCCCTTCATAGATTCTACAAAAAGAGCGTTTCCTAAATGCTAAATCAAAACAAAGGTTTGCCTCTGTGAGTTGAATCCACATATTTCAAAGCATTATCACAGATAGCTTGTTTCTCATTTTTAACGCAGATATTCAATTTTTACTATAGGCCTCAATGTGCACCAAAATGTCTTGTCGTAGATTCTGCAAACAGACTGTTTACAATCTGCTTAATCAAAACAAAGTTTTAATTCTGTAATATGAATCCACACATCACAAAGTATTTTGATGGATAGCTTGTTTCCAGTTTTTATCTCCACATATTTTGTTTTTCACTGCAAGCTTCAATGGGCTTTGAAATGTTTCTTTGTAGATTCTACAAAAAGAGATTTTTTTTTAACCTACTGAATTAAAACAAAGGTTTAACTCTGTGAGATGAATCCACACATCACAAAGCATTTTCACAGATAGCTTGTTTCTAGTTTTTATTGCAGGATATTTGTTCTTTCACTGTAGGCCCAAATGGGCTCCAAAATGGCCTTTAGTTGATTCTACAAAAAGAGTGTTTCCAACCTGCTGAATCAAAATAAATATTTAACTCTGTGAGATGAATCCACACAATGCAAAGCATTTTCAGAGGTAGCTTGTTTTTAGTTTTTATTGCAGGATATTATATTCAGTGTTTCAGTATACTCATTTATAGGTTCTGAAATGTCCCTTCGTATATTCTGCAAAAAGTGTTTCCAACCTGCTGAATAAAAGCAACTGTTTAACTCTGAGAGATGATTCCACACATCACAATATCTTTTGATTGATAGCCTGTTTCTAGTTTCAGCAGGGGATATTCAGCTTTTCACCATAGGCCTAAATAAGCTTTGTAATGTCTTTTCATAGAATCTACAAGTAGAGTGTTTCCAGTCTGCTGAATCAAAACAAACATTTAACTCTTTGAGATGGATTCACAAATCCCAAAGCATTTTCATAGATAGCTTGTTCCTACTTTTTATCAAAGAATATTCACTTTTTCCATTTATTTCTCTATGGGCTCTGAAATGTCCCTTTATAGATTCTACAGAAAGAGTGTTTCCTATCGGCTAAATCAAAACAAAGTTTTACCTCTATGAGTTGAATCCACACATCACAAAGGATTTTCACAGATAAGTTGTTTCTCGTTTTTGATATGGGATATTCAGCTTTTACTATAGGCCTCAATGTGTACCAAAATGTCCTGTAGATTCTACAAACAGACTGTTTACAACTTGCTTAATCAAAACAAAGTTTTAATTCTGTGATATGAATCTATACATTGCAAAGCATTTTGACAGCTTATTTCTAGTTTTTATCTCCACATATTTTGTTTTTCAATACAGGCTTCAATACGTTTTTAAATATTTTTCATAGATAATACAAAAAGAGTTTTTTTAACCTGCTGACTGAAAAACAGGTTTAACTCTGTGAGATGAATCCACACAATGCAAAGCATTTTCATAGATAGCTTGTTTCTAGTTTTCATGGCAGGGTATTCGGTCTTTCACTGTAGGCCTCAATGGGCTCTGACATGGCCCTTAGCACATTCTACAAAAAGAGTGTTTCCAACCTGCTGAATCAAAATGAGTGTTTAACTCTGTAAGATGAATCCACACAATAAAAAGCATTTTTACAGATAGCTTCTTTGTAGTTTTTATTGCAAGATATTCAATGTTTCAATATACCCATCCATGGGCTCCAAGAAGTTTCTTGGTATATTCTACAAAAAGAATGTTTCCAACCTGCTGAATAAAAACAAAGATTTAACTATAAGAGATTATTCCACACATCATGAGACCTTTTGACAGATAGCTTGTTTCTAGTTTTCATCGTGGGATAGTCAACTTTTCACTATAGGTCTCAATTAGCTTTGGAATATCCTTTCATAGAATCTACAAAAAGAGTGTTTCCAGCCTGCTGAATCAAAACAAGGGTTTAACTCTGTGAGATGGATCCACACATCCCAAACCATTTTCACAAATAGCTTCTTTCTCCTTTTCATCAAAGGATATTTACTTTTTCCATGTACTTCTCCATGGGCTCCGAAATATCACTTCATAGATTCTGCAAAAAGAGTTTCTAACCTGCTGGATCAAAACAAAGGTTTAACTCTGTAAAATGAATGCACACATTTCAAAGCGTTTTCACAGATAGCTTTTCTCTATTTTACGTTGCGGGATATTTGATTTTTTGCTATACTCGTCCACGGGCTCCGAAATGTCCTTTTGTAGATACTAGAAAAACAGTCTTTTTATTCTGCTCAATCAAAACAAATGTTTAACTCTGAGAGATGAATCCCTGCATGGCAAAGCATTTTTACAGATAGCTTGTTTCTAGTTTTTATTGTGGGATATTCAGTTTTTCACTGTAGGCCTCAATGGGTTCTGAAATGTACCTCTGTAGACAAAGGGACAAAAAGAGTGATTCCGTCCTGCTGAATCAAAACAAAGGTTTATCTTTTTGAGATGAATTCACACATCACAAAGCATTTTCACAGTTTCTTTCTAGTTTTTATCGTGGGATATTCAGTGTTTGACTCTTGGCCTTAATGGACTCTGACATGTCCCTTCATAGATTCTATAAAAAGAGTGTTTCAACCTGCTAAATCAAAACAAATGTTTAACTCTGTGAGAAGTATTGACACATCGCAAAGCAATTTCAAAGATAGCTTGTTTCTAGTTTTTATTGCGGGATATTTGGTTTTTCACTATAGACCAAAATTGGCTCCAAAATGTACCCTTGCAGATTCTACAAGAAGAGTGTTTCCAACCTGCTGAATCAAGACAAAGGATTAACTCTGTGAGATAAATATACACATAGCAAAGAATTTTTACTGATAGGTTGTTTCTAGTTTCTTTAGTGGGATATTCGGTTTTTCACTGTAGGCCTCAATGGCCTCTGAAATGTCCCACGGAGATGGTACAAAAAGACTGTTTCCAATGTGCTGAATAAATACAAAGGTTTAACTCTATCAGATGAATCCAAACATCACAAAGCATTTTCACAGGTAGGTTTTTTCTGGTTTTTAATTGTGGGATATTTGGTTTTTCAATATTGGCCCTAATGGGCTCCAAAATGTCTTTTCTTAGATTCTACAAAGAGATTGTTTCCAACCTGCTTAATTAAAACAAAGATTTAACTCTGTGAGATGAATCCACACATTGTAAAGCATTTTCAGAGATAGAATTTTTATTATTTTTATTGCAAAATATTCAGTTTTTTACTATAGGCATCAATGGGTATGAAATGTCCTTTGTATATTCTATTTTAAAAAGTATTTTTTAACCTGTTGAATAAATACAAAGGTTTAACTCTGTGAGATGAATCCACATATTGCAAAGCATTTTCAAAGATAGATTGTTTCTACTTTTTATTGCAGGATAATCAGTGTTTCACTATGGGCCTCAATGGGCTTCAAAACATCCCTTCATAGATTTTACAAAAAGATATTTTCCAATCTGCTGAATCAAGACAAAGGATTCAATCTATGAGATGAATCCACACATTGCAAAAAATTTTTACTTAGAGCCTGTTTCTAGTTTTTATCATGGGATAATGGGTTGTTCATCAACGTGCTGAATCACAAAAAGGTGTAACTCTGTGAGATGGAATCACACATGGCAAATAATTTTCAGACATAGTTATTTGTTATTGTTGTAGTGGGCCATTCAGCTTTTCTCTGTAGGCTTCAACAGGCTTCTAAAACTCTTTTCATAGATTGTACAAAAAGAGTGTATCCAAAGAGCTGAATCAAAACAAAGGTTTAATTCTGTGAGATAAATCCACACACCACAAGGTATTTTCACAGATAGCTTGTTTTTAGTTTTTATTGTGTGATGTTTGGTTTGTCAATGGGCTCTGAAATGTTTCTTTCTTGAATCTACAAAAGGAAATTTTTCAATCTGCTGAATCAGAAAAAAGGTTTAACTCTGTGAGATGAATCCACACAATGTAAAACATTTTCACAGATGGCTTGTTTCTAGTTTATACCACGGGATATTCAGTTTTTCACTACAGGTCTCAATGACCTCCAAAATGTCCCTTCTTAGATTCTCCAAAAAAAATTGTTTCCAACCTGCTGAATAATAACAAAGGTTTAACTCTGCGAGATGAATCCACACATGGCAAAGCATATTCAGAGATAGATTTTTTATTGTTTCTATCACAAAATATTTGGTTTATTACTATAGGCATCAATGGGTGTGAAATGTCCCTTTGTATATTCTATAAAACAAGTGTTCACAATCAGCTTAATAAAAGAGAGGTTTAGCTCTGTGAGATGAAATCACACATTGCAAAGCATTTTCAGACATAGTTTCTTTTTAGTTTTTGTTGATGAATGTTTGTTTTTTCACTATATTTCTCAAGGGGTCTATGTACCTTCGTAGACTGTACAAAGAGTGTATCCAACTTGCAGAATCACAGCAAAGGTTTAACTCTATCAGATAAATCCAAATATCACAAAGTGTTCTCACAGATCACTTGCTTCTAGTTTTTATCATGAGACATTCTGTTTTTCACTATAGGCCTCAATGGGCTCCGAAACGTGTTTTCCTAGATTCTACAAAAAAAAGTCTTAACAATCTGCTGAATCAGAAGAAAGGTTTAACACTGTGAGATGAAACCACAGATTGCAAAGCATTTTCACAAAAAGCTTCCTTTTAGTTTTTTATTGCAAATATTCAGTTTTTCACTATAGGCCTCAATGGGCTTCCAAATAACTTTTCTGAAATTCTACGAAAAACGAGTTTCCAACCTGCTGAGTGAAAACAAAAGTTTAACTCTGTGAGATGAATCCACACATTGCAAAGCATTTTTACAAATAGGGTTTCTAGTTTTTATCGTGGGATAATCAATTTTTCACTATAGGCCTTAATGAGCTACAAAAAGGCTCTTCATAGTTTCCACAATTAAAGTGTTTGCAACCTGTTGAAACAAAACAAAGGTTT
The DNA here is from genome assembly GCF_028885625.2 of Pongo pygmaeus. NCBI lineage: Eukaryota > Metazoa > Chordata > Mammalia > Primates > Hominidae > Pongo > Pongo pygmaeus. The sequence continues at coordinate 25,478,353 of NC_072392.2, read as the reverse complement.
AACTCTGTGAGACAGATCCACACATTGCAAAACATTTTCACTGATAGCTTGTTTCTAGTTTCTATCACAGGATATACAGTTTTTCACTATACGCCTCAATGGGCTTTAAAATGTCCCTTTGCAGATTCTACAGAAAGAGTTTTTCCAACCTACTAAAAAAAAAAAAAAAAAGTTTAACTCTGTGAGATGAATTCACACACAGGAAAGTGGTTTCACTGATTGCTTGTTTCTACTTTATATCGTGAAATATTTGGTTTTTTAGTATAGGCTTCAATGGGCTCTGAAACTTTCCTTTGCAGATTCTACAAAATGAGTGCTTTTAACTTATTCAATCAAAAGGAAGTTTTACCTTTGTAAGATGAATCCAAACATCACAAAGCATATTCACAGATAGCAAGCTTTTAGTTTTCATTGCAGAATATTTTGTTTTTCACTATATGCCTCAATGGGTTCCACAAAGTTTATTCGTAGATTCTACAAAAGGAGTGTTTCCAACCTGCTGAATCAAAACAAAGGTTTAACTCTTTGAGATGAGCCCACAAATCCTAAAGCATTTCCACAGATAGCTTGTTTCTAGTTTTTACCATGGGATATTTGTTATTTCACTATAGGACTGCATGGGCTCTGAAATGTCCCCTCGTAGATCCTACAAAAAGAGTGTTTCCAAACTACTGAATTAAAACAAATCTTTAAATGTGTGACATAATTTCAGACGTCACAAAGCATTTTCACAGATAGCTTGTTTGTAGTTTTTATCACGGGATTTTCGGTTTTTCACTATAGGCCTCAATGTGCTTTGAAATGTCTCTTCTTAGGTTCTGCAAAAAACGTGCTTCCAACCTGCTGAATCAAGACAAAGGTTAACTCTGTGAGATAAATGCACACATTCTAAAGCCTTTTGACAGATAGCTTGCATGAAGTTTTTATCAGGGGATATTCTGTTTTTCTCAATGGGTATCAAAGGGCGGCCAAATGTCCCTTCACAAATTCTACAAAAAAAGTCTTAAAAACTGCTGAATCAAAACAAAGATTTAGCTTCATAAGATGAATCCAGAAATCGCAAATCATTTCACTGAAGGCTTGTTTCTAGTTTTTATCACAAGATAATCAGTTTTTTACTATAGGCCTCAATTTGCTCAAAAATGTCCCCTCATAGATTCTAGAAAGAAAGTGTTTCTGACCTGCTGAATCTCAGGAAAGGTTTAACTCTGTGAGATGAGATCAGACATCAGAAAGCATTTTCATACATAGCTTCTTTGTAGTTTTTATCCCAGGATATTCAGTTTTTCACTATATGCCTCAAAAAATTTTGAAATGTTCCCTCATAGATAGTACAAAATTATGAGGGGACATTTCAAATGAGGGGACATTTCAAAAGATTGTACAAATCTATGAGGGGACATTCCAAATGAGGGGACATTTCAAAAGAGTGTATCCAACCTTCTGAATCAAAACAAAGGTTTAACTCTATATAATAAATCCACACATCACAAAGCATTTTCACCATATCCCCCAAAAAGGAAACTCTTGTTCTCCTTCTCCTATTGGAGGGCTGCATGATTCCTATAGGATGAAAAGCAGGCAGCCGTGGCTGGCTTTTGCCTGGTAATCTAGGCTCTGTTTCATTTCGTCTGCACGTCCTTTCTCATAGCGGAGAGGCTGTTTCATTGGGCTGTTGCTGGGTGGGACTGCCTCTCGCCACAGTTCTATTGGCTGCCGGGGATTTCAGGGAGCAAAAGGGACTTCGGGTAGGCAGGCTGTGCTCCAGGTTGTGTATTATGATCTCGTTGTGGTGCCTGAGGTTGTTTCCACTTTGCAGGAGACTTTTGGGTCCTCTGACAGGAATCCTTGAACGTTGCTTGGACTCCAGCACAGGTCAGCTCGTTCTCTCATTCGAACCTTGATTTTCCCTTGTTTTAATGGGGGGTCAACAGTGCCCCTCAACAGCACTGCTGGACACCCTTTCCCTGCTTGCAATCGCCACAGACAGCCTCTGAGACAATGTCTCAACCTCCTCTGCACCCGTGAGAGGCCAGTTCAAGGTGTGAGAACACTGCTATACCTTGGACTTGCCTTTGCCATAGTTCCTGCCTTTCCCAGGGAGCCCCTGCGAGGCCCAGGATGAAGGGAGGCAATGAGGTCAAAGGCCCGGCCATCTTTCACTGACACCCGCCTCTGGGGTCTCAGGTATGAGTTCATCACCCAAAGACCCCTCAACAGCTCACCAGACTATATTCCAATCCCCATGGGACCCGATTCCTGAACGCAGCCTCTTTCGGGAAGGGAGTCAGAAAAGCAGTTTCCAGAGACCAACTCACACTCTCGAAATGCCTCCTTCTCCCGTGGGACCCGACCACGGAGACGGCCCAAGGGGGCCCTAAGGTCGAGACTTGTAGGGTCCTGCAGTGGGTTATCAGAGGCAGCCTTTTTCCTGATACCAGGCCAGCTCTGCCTGTACCATTTTCCTCCGCTTAAGCAGGCTGACAGCTCTGACATCTGGGCGCCCGAGACTGCCTCGCTAATGCGCATGCGCTAGTCTCAGGGCACCAGGCCTGAGCTGTAAATTCTGGCTAGCGTCACAATGAATGCCACCGTCACCTAGCGACAAATCCCTGTGGCTTGGCGGAGACAGAGACCTTTGTGGAGGTGCCTAGGCGGTGGACTCTCCCCTGTCTTTGTGGGATCCACGGGATAGTCCCATGATCCTAGGAGAGGGCAGACGTGAGCCAGCCTGAAGAAACGTCAAGCAGAGCCCCAGGAATAAACTGTGAAATCCCTAAGGATCCAAAAGGATCTGCAGGATGCCTCGGGCCTGCCTAGTCATTGTAGGGGTGAGTCTTTTTGAAACTTGCCCCACTGTGATTTTTAGATACAGCCCACCTGTGTTCCTCAGGGTTGCTCTCTTAGGTGGGGCTTCCTTCATAAACATGCAGCCTCAGAAGCTGCCGGTCTGTGTGTTCTGTGGGAGTGTTACGAGTGTTGGAAGTCTGCATGTGTGTGTGGCTTTGTGTGTGTGTGTGCCTGTAAGTGTAGTCGACTTAAAGGAATGTGGCTAATGCACTGCAGCGCTTCCTTTTTTTGAGTCTCCCAACCTTTTGTTGTCCTGTCTGTGTGGCTCCGCTTGGTCTGCGGGGCTCGGTGTTCTTTTTTTTTTTTTTTTTTATTATTATACTTTAGGTTTTATGGTACATGTGCACAATGTGCAGGTAAGTTACATATGTATACATGTGCCATGCTGGTGCGCTGCACCCACTAACTCGTCATCTAGCATTAGGTATATCTCCCAATGCTAACCCTCCCCCCTCCCCCCACCCCACAACAGTCCCCGAAGTGTGATGTTCCCCTTCCTGTGTCCATGTGTTCTCATTGTTCAATTCCCACCTATGAGTGAGAATATGCGGTGTTCTTTATCTTTCTGTGGATCATGAATCCGCAGTGAATTGGGAGGCTGGCTGAGACCGACCTGGGTCAAAATCACCTCCACTGCAAAAAAAAAAAAAAAAAAGCCACGCTTCTAGAAAGAACAGGAACACACCACACCCAAGAAAGGACATATACCAGTGTTTTACTGTCTTGCTTCCAAGTCACGGAAAGACACTAGCAGTTCTGTCCGCGGGGCCCCTTGAATTTACATAGAATTTGGTTCCCAGCCGAGCAGGTACTTCCTGTCGTGACGGGGCACTCCTCCATCATCTTCGGATTTCATTCAGGGACAGAGAGTGTGAGCAGCAATAAGGTCAGATAGGGGAGAGGACACAATCTGTTGTGGGGTGGATGAGGTCCCACACCTTTACCTGCAAAAAAGGTGAAGACAGATGAAGGTGCTTCCAACTGCATCCCCTCAATACCTTAATTGCACAACCAGTACACCCATGGCCCAGTGTTCAGGTGGGAGTACTCCAAGGTGCAGGGAACATTTGGAGTGCAAACTGAGGCCATCCTGGCAAACTCCTGATTTGGGGGCTTTCATACCTAGAGCCAAATAGAAGTGTGATGGGTTGATGCTGGGTAGGATGTGGCCACCCCACTTGCCTCTTCTTTTGCTGACTTCCATGTTCCTCGTCGGCCTAGGGTTTCCTGGGGCTGGCTCAACGTCTTACACAATAAATGTTTCCCAGTTCACAGAGGATGATCCTCATGGGAATCCATTACATGAGTGTTTTCTTCTAAACGCTGTCACGTTTTAATGACTGGCAGCTGTTATACTTTTAAAACCATAAATTCCCATTACATTTGCCAACAAGGAAACTCTCGTTCTCCCACTTCTATTGAAGGGCTGCATGATTACTATAGGATGAGTAGCAGGCAGCCATGGCTGGCTTTTGCCTGATAATCTAGGCTCTATTTCATTTCATCGGCACGTCCTTTCTCATTGTGGAGAGGTTCTTTCATTGGGCTGTTGCTACGTGGGACTGCCTCTCGCCATAAATCTTTTGGCTGCCAGGGATTTCAGGCAGCAAAAGGGACTTCAGGTAGGCAGGCTGACCTCCAGGTTGTGGGTCGTGGTCTCCTTTTGGGTCTGAGGTTGTTTGCACTTTGCAGGAGCGTTTTGGGTTTTCTGACAGGAATCTTTGAACATTGCTTGGACTCCAGCACAAGTCAGCTCGTTCTCTCAGGCGAGCCTTGATTTTTGTTGGCTTTCATGGAGGGTCAACAGTGCCCATCAACAGCACTGCGGGGCACCCTTTTCAGGCTTTCAATCACCACAGACAACTTCTGAGACAATGTCTCAACCTCATCTGCAGCCATGAGAGGCCAGTTCGAGGTGTGAGAACACTGCTCCACCTTGGACTTGCATTTGTCACGGTTTCTGCCTTTCCCAGAGATCCTCTGCGAGGCCCAGGATGAAGTAACGCAGTGAGGCCAAGGGCCCGGCCATCTTTTGCTGACACCTGCCTCTGGGGTCTCAGTTTGGATTCCATCACCCAAAGACCCCTCAACAACTCACCAGACTATATTCCAATCCCCATGGGACCTGATTCCTGCAAACAACCTCTTTCAGGAAGGGAGTCAGAAGAGCAGTTTCCAGCGACCAACTCGCACTCTTGAAACGCCTCCTCGTCCAGCGGGACCCGACAAAGGAGACGACCCGAGGGGTCCCTAAGGTCAAGACTTTTAGGGTCCCGCAGTGGGTTATGGCAGGCAGCCCTTTTCCCGATACCGGGCCGGCTCTGCCTGTACCATTTTCTTCTGCTTGGGCAGGCTGACAGCTCTGACAGTCCGGTGCTCCGGCCTGCCTCGCTAATGCGCATGCGCTAGTTTCAGGGCACCAGGCCTGAGCTGTGAGCTCTGGCTAGCATCACAATGAATGCCACTGTTGCCTAACGACAAATCTGTGCGGCTTAGCTGGGAAGGAGACCACCGTGGAGGTGCGAAGGCGGTGGACTCTCGCCTGTCTTCTCCGTGGGATCCACAGGATAGTCCGAGGATCCTAGGAGAGGGCAGATGTGAACGAGCCTGAAGAAACGCAAGGCAGAACCCCAGGACTAAACCGTGAAATCCCTAAGGATCCTAAAGGATCTGCAGGATGCCTCAGGCCTGCCTAGTCGTTGTAAGGGTGAGTCTTTTTGAAACTTGCCCCACTTTGATTTCTAGGTATAGCCCCCTGTTTTCCGCGGGGTTGCTGTCTCCAGGTGGGGCATCCTTCAGAACCACCCAGCCTCAGAAGCTGCCAGGCTGTGTGTTTCTGAGGGAGTGTTGCAAGTGTTGGATGTCTGCGTGTGTGTGTGGCTTTGTGTATGTGTGTGCGTGTGTGTGTGCCTGTGTGTGTGCGCGCCTGTAAGTGGAGTCGGCTTAAAGGAATGTGGCTAACGCACTACAGATTTTTTTTCCCCCACCTTTTCGTGGCCTATCTGTGTGGCTTTGTTTGGGCTGTGGGGCTCCATGTCCTTTGCGTTTCTGTGGTTCCTGAATCCGCGATGAATTGGGAGACTGGCTGAGACCCGCCGGGGTTTAAGTCACCTCCCCCTGCAAAGGAGCCACTCTTCTAGAAAGAAAAGGACCACACCACACCCAAGAACAGACAACTCCCAGTGCTTCATTATCCTGTGGCCAACCCAGAGCCAGACCCTGGCAGTCCTGTTCACAGAGCTCCTTGAATTTACCTCGGATTGGGTTTCCAGCCAAGCAGGTGCTTCCCATCGTGAGGGGGACACTCCTCCCTTGTATTGGGATTACATTTAGGGATGGAGAGTGTGAGCAGCAATAAGGTCAGGTAGGGGAGAGGATACAATCTGGTGAGGTATGGATGGGGTCCTGCACCTTCACCTGCAAAAAAGATGCAGACAGATGACACAGAAGGTGCTTCCAAGTCCATCCTCGCATTCCCTTCATTACAAAGGCAGTCCACACATAGCCCGGTGCCCAGTTGGGAGCACTCCAATGTGCAGGGAACAGCTGGAGTGCAAACTTGGGTCATTCTGGTCAGCTCCCGATTTGGGCTTTCATTCCACTTGAGATTGGGATGGATGGATGCTGGGTGGAATGTGGCCTCTGCACTGGCCTCCTATTTTCCTGGCTTTCACTTCCTTTCTCAGGGTCTTGGCTTGTTCTTTCGCCCAAAGGGAGTGGGGTGGACAGATTACCTCTGAACCTTGGGTGCCTTTGATTTCTTTCTTTGTAGTTGATGTCATTACAATGAACATTGATGCCTGCCATGTGCCAGGCCTGAGTCCTGGATGCCCAGAGGAAGGAGGCACAGTTCCCCTGAGCCTGCTAATAGGTCTTCCATCCACCCTTCTCATTATAATGCAGAGTTCATGTTTTGAGACTAGGAAAACATGAATTTGACTCCACTGGGTCACCTGCCAGCTGCTGACAGCCACTTAATTCCTCCAGGCCCAACATCCCTATATGTAAGCACAATACACAATTAGGGTTGCTGTGAGCCTTATGCAAGGGGAGACTTGGAAGTGCTTGGCAGCAGCAGGTGGTCCACCCAGACTCTCTGGGTAGGCCTTGGTCTGCTTCCCTCCAGGTCTGTGCCACCTTCACTCAGGCTCCTGCAGAGGCAGCCCGTCACCTTGTGACCAGGCTGGAAAACAGCAACTGGCAGGAGGGCATAGGGACTAAGCGGGTCCCTGTCTGGAGCCCCTGCCAGTCGGCCAGGCAGCATCTCTGGGATGGGTGGCTGGATGCCAGTGCTCTTGTCCTGGCACCCCTCTGTTTCCTGCACTGGCTCGTGGTGGCAGACTTCCAGGCCTCTCCACATTCTCTGTCCTGGTGATGGTGGGAGTGTCTGCCCCTCTGAAAGGTGTCCCTGGAGGTTGGGAAATGGCCATGCCCTTTGAACCTCACTTCTGGCCCAGTATCTGGCTCAGATATAGTGCACAGGGTGTGTGTTGAGGAGGGTAGAGGAGTGGCAGCCCTTTACCTATGAGCCAGTGCTCTGCAGGTCTGCCCAAGGGCCAACATCCCAGGGCCCAGGCCCTAAGATGAACGCGGCATCCCAGGTCCCAGCATCTTCTGAGAAGACATCATCCCAGTACCAGGGTCCCTGTTGGATAGTGCCTCTGCCCATCTTTCCTCTGTCTCCCAGCAGGTTCATGGTTGCAGTGGCCTGTGCGGGAGGGGTGCAGGTGATGGGGCCAGGGACTTTCGCAGGAAGGAACTAGGACATTGGCCAAAGAGGCTGCCTCCTGAGCCCAATTGTGTCCCTAATTTACTGTGTGACCTCCACAAGTCATTCAGTATCTCTGGTCCTGTTTCCCCCACCCCCACCCCTACTATGTGATGGGTACAATAATACCACAGTCCCTGTGACTGTGTTTTATTCAGGAGTCAGCTGTGGGCCTCCCTGACACTCTATCCCCAACAAAGTCCAGTGTCGGGAGTTAGTTGGACCTCCACCCCTGATCTTATATTTTCCAGCAGCATTTTGGGAAGGAATATCCTGAAAGGTGAGCCTGCCTGTTATCTCCTCAGAGGGTTCAGGAAAAGCCGGCCCTCTCTATCCCCTTTCCCCACCATGATCCTCCAGGTCCGTTCACCTAATCATTAGGCATGAACTAATTGAACACCTGCCAAGACCCAGGTGAGCTTTTACATCTAGAGAGAACTAAGACACAGCCATGGTCCTGGGGGTCTCACCCTCTTAGATGGGAGGCCAGCAGGAGAGAACATGTGGGTCAGGTTCAAGAGTGGAGTAGGGAGTTGCAAGTGGCTAGTGCCCACCTGGGCATGGTCTCATGGGCCCTTGCCAGGAATGTGCATGCCATCCTGTTTCCATTGTAAGGCTTTTAGCAGAGAAGGGAGTGGGATTGAGAAAAAAAATTGCCATGGCCAGCGCTGCAAGAATGGCTAAGATCCTTGGTGGTACCATGGGCACGTGGCAATGACCGGAGGTTTTGAGAAGTAGAGTAGGCAGGGTCTGGTGGTCAAGGGGCATCTAAGGGAAATCAGACCAAGTTCTAGCTTCCCAGTTTGCAGTCATGGGCAGACAGTGGTGCTATTTATTGAGGGGAGATGACTTAAGGAAGAGTAGAATGGAGGAAACACTGGGCCTGCCTGAAGGTAGATGCCAGACAAAGGGAGGAAAAGAGAAGCCTGAGAGGAAGCAGCAGGCACAGATCAAGGAGGAGAAGCACAAGAGTGCTGGCCCAAAGGGCAAGAAGTGTCCAGAAGAAGGGGGCTACAGAAAGGTCAAGTTAGATAAAGGCCATAGTACACCTATCCAATGTGGCCACCAGAAGGCCAGCTGGTCAAGGGTGTTGCTGAAGGCAGAGGACAGTGGGTCAGGAGTGAAGGTGAGGATGCGGATTGAGAGTGTAGACAACAGGCAGAAGGGGAGGGAGATGGTGTGGATAGACGGGGTGTAGGGTCATAGATGGAAATATCCCCAAGTTTAGGTGGATGGGCAGGAGATCATTGCTGAGAAGGGATCTCATAAGAAAGGAGAGGTGGAGCAGAACAGAGGGGGCAACGATGTGAGGGTGGCAGTGACACAGGGTCATTGGGGAGTGTGTGGGGACACCTGTCTGTTGGGCATCGGCTCATGGCTGAGGCCAGGCTGCTGGGCAAGCCCACAGACCCCTAGAAGAGAGGAGCTCCTGCCATGTATGGCGCAGTCTTGTCATTCACCATGCACTCTAATTTCACATATTGAGTACTTGGTATGTACTGGTCACTGTGTTGGACACAGGGGACATAAAATATGATAAGACACAGTCCCAAAGGGGCTAAGAGTACTGTGGCCTCTTACTCAAAGGCTTGCACCCAGGGTTAAGCTTCTAACAAGTCGGAAGGCAGACATAGGCACCTCCATTTGCCTTGAGTACAAACAGATGTTTAGAGAGGTTTAGTGACTGGCCGCAGGTCACGCTGCCGGGAAATGGCTGTGTCCAGGACAGTTCCAGGTCTCCTGCCCATAAAACCCACCCAGGCCACCAGGTTCAGTTTCAGCCAGGTGGCCTTCAGGGTTGACCACGCTGTTCGACTCGGCAAGAAGAATGCAAGCCAAAGGCAAGCACGTGCTCATTCTTCTGAGCATCCTCTGTGTGCCCAGCCCTGTTGTGGGCATGGGAAGCAGGGCAGGAGACAGGAATTCCAAATCGTGACCTTGCCATCTGCAGCTGAGGGTGTAGTTGGCGAATTTGGTGTCCCAGGAGAGGGATGTCTCCTGTTCCCTGGCTGCCTAGGAGAGGGCAGAAAGCAAGCTCTCTTGAAGGAGAGAGAGGGTGGCAAGGGGAAGGTAAGCAGGGACAACTCTTCCCCTCCCTTGAAGGAGGCCACTCAGGAATCCCAGGGAAGCCAGGCAAAAGCCCGTGGAATAAAGGGGCCTCTGAGCCTCCTCCCCACTGCTGTGGTCCTGACTCGGGGATTTCAGGGTGCAGTCATCATTCCCACCTCAAAAGGAGAAAGCCCAGCCCGGCAGAGCCAGGCTGCTGCAACTTCTTGTACAAGCAGCTCCGGAGGCCCCACATCTGAGCTGGCAGCCCGGACTGGAAGGAGCTGGGAGCCCTTGTTCCTCCTCCTCTTGTGGGAACTGTGAGTGAGCCCTCACCCATGAAGGACCAGGAGAGGGCCGCAGCAGTTTCCTCACTCTCTCCCCTCCCTCCTGAACTTCTACCTGGACCTCCCCTTCCCCCATCTTATAACCCATCCGGTGACCCCTCCTCTCTGGATCCAGGCCCTGTACCCACTTCCTAGGTCAAACTCCAAGGGCAGCCCAAAGTCGCTGTGATTGAGAGAAAGAAACTGGCTTCAGGACAGACCCATCTGTTCTACTCCAGGGCCAGCTGGGGGCCTTTGGAAAGGGAAGCTGGTATTAGCAGGAAGCTGAAGCCAAGTTGAGGGGACTCCAGCGAGTCCCCTTGCCTGTACTTCCTCCTACAGCAACTCCCCCACCCCCAAGCTGGAGAAGCCACCCTGGGGTTGTTCAGCTGGATTACGCCTGGCCCAACCTTTCCCTCCCCAGACTCACCTGCTGACCCAGGCTGACCCAGAAGCCCCGCTGCCTGTCTAGTGTCTGACCTCTGAGAGAGCAGGTTCTTGGGTCTCCCTCCATCTTCACTTCACATTCCTCTCCACCAAGAGCTCTCCCCATCCACCCCTCCCTTCCCTTCAGGCCCCATGGTCCTCTGGGGATCTCCCTGAAGGCTACACCTGTTATTCATCTCTTAGTCCCTGGCTCCCTGCAGCCTGCAGGGGCCTGAGATGGACCAGGACAAGCTCATCTGCCCTGTCGCATCTTTCCCCAGCCACAGCAGTTGCCCTCATTCTAGATGGATATTCTCTGCCCTTCCTAGAGCTGACTGTGTCCAGTAGAGGGAGGGGTGGGCATTAGTATGGTATGCCAGCCTAGATGGATGGTCAGTGCCAGGCTCTGGGGCATAGGAAAGTCCTTGGTCATGACCAGGGATAGGTGATCACCAGGAATGCAGTTGGGCCTCCATGCCCGAATGCTAGGGAGACTCATAGCTGGATCCTGGTCATGGAGTGAGGGGACAGTGGCTGTTGGTTTATATTGAGGGGAAGATGGGGCTGACAGGACTAAGGCCCTGGGGCTGAAGGGCATAGGAGCTCTTGCTAAAATTTAGGAGGCTCTGTTTGAAGGAATCTAGTGTTGATAGAATTTCCAGAGCTGCTGCCTGGGCCAGGTAAGACCCACGGGACCCTTCTCTCCAGCTTAGGCTCCCAATGGGTGCCCACCCTGTTTCATCACCTTCTCCTAGCTAGAGGTCCCCTATGAGGCATGAAGGTGGTGGGGCAGAGGCCCCTGTCAAGGCCTTCATGTCTGCCTGGGGGCTGGACCACCTGGCTGGAGAAAGGAAGCCGAGGTAGCAGAAGGGCCTGCCTGAAGATCCTCTGAGCCTTCCTCCTCCTTTTCTACTCCTTGGCCCAGGTGGTTGTATAAATTACTATTCACCCCTATAAAAATTGTTTAACTCCATCACAAATATTTGGATAATGGGGGAAATCTCAATCTAATTACTGTTAGCATTTTGGTTTCTTTTCATTTATTCTACTTCCTATGTGTGTGTCTTGGGGAGTTCCCATAGGGGCATCACAGAGTACTGATGATTGTGCATTCTGCTTTTTCACTTACCGTATTCACCTAGTCAGCCAGTGTCAGCTGCTGTACCAGGCACTAGGAACCAATAAAAAAGTGTGATTCCTACACTCAAGTAGCTTATTGTCCAGGACAGAATGGCCATCAAATCCAGTTAGGATGTGGTATGCAGATATGATATCATATGGTTATGATATGATACAGTACATCTTCAAGGAGCTGTGTCAGGGACATGATGGAGAAGCCACTCTCCCAGGATCTTGTCAGCAAGAGGGAAATCCAGGAGTGCTTCCCAGAGGAGGAAGATGTTGACAGAGGTGAATTCTAAAGGTTTCTACAGTTCCTTCTCATGAAACCCTCTGGACCTGGTGCTTTTTTCAGTGGCAGATTTTTTTCTCATCAGTGGTAATTAAGTTTCTACTCATTGTCTAGTTCATTAGGGGCACTTTATATTTTATTAGGAAAGCATTCATTTTCTCCGAATGTGTAAAGTCTCCACTTTTAAAATTTATTATGAATTTCTTTGTGGCCAAACAAATGATTTTTCTCAGATTTTCATAGATATAGAAAAAATGTATATTTTCTATTTAAGGGATATAAGGTCCCATATATACCAAATCAAGTTTTTGGTTATTCAAACTTTCACTTCTTTTGTATCCTTTGAGGGAGGAGGCTTTTACTCTAGTTCTAACAGAGATTTAGCCTTCCACTCAAATTTTCTCTATAAATCTCTTCTTTTACTAGTTTTTGCTTTTTATATTTACTGTGATGCTGTGGGGAGCATGCAGATTTTGAGTGTTCTCTGTAATTTTCTCTATAAATCTCATCTTTTACTAGATTTTGCTTTTTGTATTTACCGTGGTGCTGTTGGGAGCATGCAGATTTTGAGTGTTCTCTCATTACAAATTGTGCCTATCATTACACGGTGTCCCTCTTTATCCCATTTCAGTGCTTAACCTTAAATTCCACCCCTCTATTATTATTATGGCCACTCTTGATTTTACTTTAGCTTTTGTGCTTTCCTGGTATCTCTTGGCATTCTTTTATTTTCTACCATTATCATTCTTTAAGTGTTTTTCTTGTATATATACATCACTGGGTTTTTTTGTTGGTGATGGTGTTGATTGAGACAATGTCTTGTTCTGTTGCCCTGGCTGGAGTGCAGTGGCACCATCACAGCTTACTTCAGCATTGGCCTTCTAGTTTGAGGTGATCCCCCCACCTCAGCCTCTACAGTAGCTGGGACTACAGGCATGCACCGTTACACCCAGCTAATTTTTTGTATTTTTTTTTCTTTTGGAGAGATGGGGATCTCACCATATTGCCCAGTTATCACTGTATTTTTAAACCCAAGCTGACCTTTGTCTTTCAATGGGAATTCATCTGTTCACATTTCATTAAACAATCGATCTACTGTAGTTGATTTTATTTCTTTTGGCTTATTTTACATTTATTGGTTTACCTTGTGGGTTTTTTTCCTCTGGTTATTGATCACTCCAGTTATTAATTTCCTTTTTCTTCCCTTGTTACTCTTTCCATTTCATTATTGGCTTCTACCCCTTCTCTGGAGTTCCTAATCAAACACATATTCTTTAGCACGTGATTCCATGGGGATTTTTTTTCTCAGCACTGTCATCTGGAGCTCCAACCTGTTGGTCTATAGACTCAGGTCTTTCTTTATGCTTCAGTAAATCTATGTGTTGTTTGATTTGATTGTCATTTTTGTTGTTGTTATTGTTGTTTATTTTCTCTCTTCCCCTTTCTCCTTTCTTCTCTCTCCCTTTTTCCTTTTTCTTTCCCTTCTCTTCTCTCTCTTCTCTTCGTTCTCTTCTCTTCTCTCTTCTCTCCCTCCCCTCTCCTCCCCTTTTCTCCCTTCTCTCATCTTTTTCTTTTCTTTCACAGGATCTCAGTCTGTCACCCACGCTGGAGTGCAGTAGTGCAATCATAGCTCATTGTAGCCTCAACCTCCCAGACTCAAGCATTTCTCTCAACTCAGCCTCCTCAGTAGCTGGGACTACAAGTGCATGCAACAACACTTGGCTAATTTTTGTATTTTTTGTAGAGACAGGGTCTCACTGTGTTACTCAGGTTGGTCTCAAACTCCTGGGGTCAAGCGATCCACCCACCTCAGCCTCCCAAAATGTTGGGATTACAGGCATGGGTCACCATGCCCAGCTCATTTAATCTTAGTTTTTGTGTTAATCATTTAACCTTCATCATTCCTCAAATCTCTCTTTTAAAATACCTTATAAAAATGTAAATCACTATAACTCTTATGTCTCTTCAACTTTTTTATATAAAGTGACAACTCCAAATACATCTTTCCATTTAATGTTATTTAATAAAAACCATTCTATTTTTATGCTAATATCTCCATTTGGCCGTAAAACAATATATCTAGAAACAAAGTGTAAGCTTCAAAGAAACAATGATCTACTGTTTCTATGAACTTTTTACTATCCATAATCCCTTTGCTTCCCATCTACCTCAAACAAATTGAAGTTAATTATCAACTTGAAATTTCTAGAGCTTATGCAACTTCAATTCATTTCTTTCCCTTGATATATTCAACTCTACTGCCAAAATTACAACCTTGGTTAAATGCAACTGTCTGTGTCTAATCCTTGCCAGCACCCATGCAGCTGAACATGCCCAAAAGAACAATATAACAATGATTTTCAACATTTTATATCCAGGCCAGAACTCTCCCCTGAGTTTCAGATTTATATATTTAAATGCTTACTTAACATCTCCAATTAACTACTTAATGCAAATCCCAAAATTAATATATCCATAACTGTCAAATTCTTCACCTACATCATCTCTCATTTTACAAAAATTCCATTTTTTCCTAATGAATATTTACCGTGTTCATCATTTTGCTCAAATGTTTCCTCAAAGTGGTGCCTACCTTAATCGTATTACTAAAAGTTTTTCTAAGCACTTCATTTTTCTGCCCTGCTTTGTTTTCCTCCTTAGAACCACCTGATGCACTGTATATTTTACTAATACACAGTTTGTTTCTCTTACCTGCTGGAATATAAATTATATAAGACCAGCGATTTTTTACATCATGTTTACTTTCCAATGCCGTACCAAGATCAGTACCTGACACTGAAACAAAGGTAGATTATTCAATTTTTTTAAATGTGTTCTGTGGATTACTAGAACTGCAAAACTCACTTCAATAAGTCTACGACAGTTAAAAAATACATTCATGACACCTTATCTTCTTGAGGAATTACAGTGATTACTAGTCTTTAAAAGTAAGAAGACATAAACTTCAGTTTGAAAACAGGACTCATCATCCCACAGTTAGAGTTGGACTTCTTTGTGTGTTCAGGGACTACAGAGAGGTCAGGGGTGTTGGCCTCAGCCTCTTGGACAAGGGAAGCGGGCACCTTATGAGCTCAGGACCCCTGTCCCTAGCCTGGATGATGGCAGAGTCTGGCTCAGCCAGGTCCCTGGCCTGCAGAAAGCCAGTGGCGCCAGGTGAACATTCCCAGCTCAGTGACTGCCTGGAGCAGGTGTGGGCATCCAGACCCAGTGGATGTGGGCTTGGGAGCCTAGCCGCAGAGGATGAGCAGGACAGGGGCAGTCAGACAGCCCTTAGAAGGCCTCCGCCCCTGAGCTACAGGAAGAGATCCCCTCATCCAGCTCCTCCCCAGGGGCCCACTCTGGATCAACAGGAAAATGTAGCCCCTGATGTGGTTGTGCATAACTGGACAGATGGGAGACACGCAGCTGAAGGCCATGTTGATAACCGCCTGCTGGTATCCCAGTTTGACATCCCAGTACCACATATTGCTGAAACGCCAGGTCACCACATCACCAACGGTCAAGTCGATGTGAACTGTTGATTGTTGACGAGTCCCAGGATCTTTTCTGCTCTTGAGCCTGACCATGAGGTAGTAGATGCCAAAGTCAGGCAAGGATTGCCAGGCCTGATGGAGGCACAGCTGGGCCTGGTCGGCAAGAGCCAGGCCACATTCTGGGGGCTTCCAGGATCCGTGGGATGAGCTGCTTGTCCTTGAACTTTTGTGGAAGTGCAGGGTTGGGCGTGTGGAGGGAGTACCAAGACCACAGAGGCTGAGGCCCCTGACAACCGCACCACTGCCCTGGTGGTGGTTGCCGAACCCGGTGCCTGTCTGCTGGAAGGCCTGCATCTCGCTGGCGGCTGTTCTCTGCAAGGTGCAGCCCCTCCTGGGGAGCCAGTGGCAGCCGCTGCAGCATGCAACCGGCTGCTCCTGCCCCGCAGGTGGGGGTCGCTTGCCTCGGGTGATTTGGATGCAGAACTTGAAGCCACAGACGCTAACACCAGAAATGCCCTCACAGCCCTTGAGGTTGAGCTGCCGAGGGTGTGGGGTGGGTGTCCACTGGGGCGTGGCCTGGCTCTCATGGCAGGATTGCATGTCTTGCTTGAACAGCTCCCAGTGCTGGCCTCAGCCCTTCGAGGTCAGCTTCTGGGGCTGGGAGATTTGGGGACACTCCTTGACTTCTGTGACAGTGGCCAGGCTTCCAGCCCGTCTATGGGTACCTAGCCCTCCAGCTTCTCCTCCAGGCTGCTGAGGGCTGCGTCCAGGCCATCCAGCCGGGTATCCACAGCTGGCTTGCCCATCTCCCCTCTCTGAGACAGCCTGTTTCCATAGGACTGCAGGGATGAGACACCATCAACCCCTCCTAGATGCAGCCCACCCCTCCAGCAGCAGATCTCACTGAGCAGCTCGCACAGCGGGATCCAAGCCGCAGAAATCTTGGGGCTGAAAGCACGGCCAGAGGCGCCTGGCCCTGGCGTCCCGTTAAATGAGGCACGGCAGGTACCAGAGCCCGCTGTGCAGCAGCGATTCTTCCAACGGGCGTTGGGCACTGGCGGGCGAGGGAGTGTCGGGTGGCGTCGGTCACTGGCTCGGCAGGTGGTCGCAGGCCTTGGTTGGCCACTGTCCCAGAAGTGAGCCAGCCTCCCCGGAAGAGCGCTGGAGCGAAGCTCCCCGCTAGGACCACCTTGGTCAGGTTGCACACCTCCTCGTCTGACTCCTTCTAGTCTCAGGAGCTGGAGTGGGGCTGGAGGCAAGTGAGCCCCACCTGCGGGGCAGGAGCAGCTGAGTGCATGCTGCAGGGGCTGCCACTGGCTTCCCAGGAGGGGCTGAACAGTGCAGGGAACAGCCATCAGCGAGGTGCAGGCCACCCTTGGCCTTTCAGGAGACCGGCGCGGGACTCGGGCAACCACCCCCAGGGCCTTGGCGCCTCCGTCAGGGGCCTCAGCTTCTGTGGCCTTGGTGCTCAGGAACTGGAGTGAGGCCAGCTCAGGGACGCCTGGCACTGTGGAGGCTGTAGGTGGCGGCTGCGGTCCAGAAGCACTGACGAAAGCGCCTTGACAGATCAAGTCAAAATGTTACTGAGGGCCGGGCGCGGTGGCTCATGCCTGTAATCCCAGCACTTTGGGAGGGCGAGGCGGGCGGATCACGAGGTCAGGAGATCGAGACCATCCTGGCTAACACGGTGAAACCCCGTCTCCACTAAAAATACCAAAAAAATTAGCTGGGCGCCATGGCGGGCGCCTGTAGTCCCAGCTACTCGGGAGGCTGAGTCAGGAGGATGGCGTGAACCCGGGAGGCAGAGCTTGCAGTGAGCCGAGATTATGCCACTGAAGTCCGGCCTGGGCGAAAGAGCAAGACTCCGTCTCAAAAAAAAAAAGGTGTTATTGAGAAGGCCAGTTCATTCTCTAGGATGCCAGTGGCAAACAAACATGAGGACGACCAGGGAGATGAGGATTTTGAGTGCTTACTTTATAAAGTGTCTATAATATCTGCAGCAGAAGAACTTAATGGCAAGTTGGTCAGAAGATAAGCCTGGAAATCTTAAATGTCCTATACTCATTTTTAATTATACTGTATGTTACATACTCTTTGGGGCAAGAATGTTGGAGATTATGTGAAGTGGAATAAGGGCTTTCCCTCTCTGTTTGCTTCTGACCACTTCTTTGTTACCATTATCACAATTGGTACAGTTAGCTGGGTGTTGTGCTAAACACATTAAAGACATGTTATTGAATACCCATTTTAACCATATGGGATAGGTTTTATTAACAGGGTGTGAATATGGTTCAAACAATTTACCCAGAGTATGTAATGGATTAGCCAATACTAGTCTGTTTTCCTCCCAAGCCCTCTTTATTATTATATATTCTTCCCATGAGAGACCAGAAGATGCCTAAAGAAAGGAATCGAGGGAGCAGAAGACGTTTTGTGAGGAGGAGATATTTGAATGGTACTTGAGTATAAGTTGCTACACGGTTGTGTGCTATGACATCTATCCACAAATAACCCAGTTTACCCCATAAAACCTTCAACCAACTTTCATATCTCAATTTTCCTTTGAAGTATTCCTCTGAGTGTTAAAGAGAAGTACGAAAATTTGCTTCACAGTAAACTGCAGAGATAAACAGAGATGGCTATGAAAATACTACAACTATTATTAAGGAAGATGGCTATTTGCCTTTTAGTATAAATTGAGTCAATGAGATGCATAAATATTATTTCCAATATCAGTGAATATTTGCCTAAGACATAATTTATTATTATTATTTCCATTTTTAATTTGTAGATACCATTGTACATATCATGTACAATATGATATTTTAAAGTATATATATTGTGGAATGATTCAACCTAGCTAATGAACATATGCATTGCCTTACATACCATTTTTGTGGTGAGAATACAACAATTTTAAATATTTGTCCAATTCACATTTGGAACATACAATTAAAATAAGTTTAAAATGCCTATAATTCACAGTGCAGTCATAAAAATTAAACCGATGAAACACACTAAAGTCATTTAAATGTATCCTTACTTATTGTTCTTGATCATATAGTAAAACATCATCAAAATATAGTCTCTATTGTTTTAGAATTTGATTTTTTAGATCTGGTCATAATTATGCTGTATAGATAAAACTCTGTGGTCTAAATGGATTTGAAGTCAGAAACTTGCACTGCCAAAACAACACTGTGTGTTATCAGCTCTGCCTCAATTTGCAAATCACATAAGCTTTCTGAACTCCATTTTATTCATTTGGGAAATGAGATCAATACACTAAATATTTCAGTTAATGCAAAGTAGAATACAAAAAGAACCACACTCTAGTTCCATTCCACGTGAGCACTTCATCTATTTCCCTCCAGAAATCACCTGTACACCATAGGAAAGTAAATTCATACCCACCTAGTTAACAGTGTGAGAATGTAAGTTTAAAGCATGTTTGACTAAGGAAACTTAATCATAATAAAATGGTTTAATTTCCCTGAGCATGAAATATTCTCCACAAGAAATGGCATGCTATGTTTAATTGGTTCTGGGAATGATTATCCTATATTAGTCACTTTCATATTGGTGTCCCCTAGAGTGGAAAATAAATACGTCAGTGATTGCACTTCTGCATGTCCATCTTCTGCCAAGACATTTTGCTGATGTGCAGTGTCTGCAACTTCCCATTTCTTAGCTAAGTTCAAGCTTTGTTAGTTTAGTGCTTAGGAAAGCCTCATGTTCTTACAGAAATTCTTTTGCTCTCATTACTTTTTGTGATGTTATGGACAATAATTTGCCTTGGGAGCATGACAATTGATTCCAACAGTTGCCAATGTGGGGGAGGGGGGTGTCAAAAGGTGGGCTTTTTCAATGTCAATTTTAACCCAGCAGCAATTTCTGCAGTTGCAAATAATTCTATTTTCTTTCTGGTCACTTAAGTTCTGTCAAATTAAATTGGTGTTCAAAACTCATAGCACAGTTTTGCTTTTCTATTACTACATCTGCAATTTGATTAGTGTGATATATTTTCATATATGAGTGAATATCACTTAAAGGTGATGAACATTTATAGGTAACTTTTTCAGCCATAGAGGTTAGTAATTTTAACGTGTAAACCATCTGAATTCATACTGCAACCATATTTTTGTAACATAAGGAAATGTAGATTAAATAAGTTTTACTAGTATTTTAAATGTAATAAAATTATTTTCGGCTGGCTGCAGTGGCTCACGCCTGTAATCCCAACACTTTGAGATGCCAAGGTGGGTGGATCACCTGAGGTCACTAATTCAAAACCAGCCTGGCCAACATGGCAAAATGCCGTCTCTACTAAAAATACAAAATTAGCCATGCATGGTGGCGCATGCCTGTAATCCCAGCTACCCGGGAGGCTGAGGCAGGAGAATAGCTTGAACCCAGGAGGCAGAGGTTGCAGTGAGCTGAGATCGTGCCATTGCACTCCAGCCTGTTCAACAAGAATGAAACTCCTTTATGAAAGTATTTTCTTAAAATATTAAAATATAATTTAATGTATCATTAACACCATATGCCCATTAAAATGTTGTGTTAAATAACTATAATATTACTGAGAATAACTTATGTTTCAGACATTTCACTTACATCATTTAAATCAGACTTCCTAATAACCCACGTATAAACCTTGGTATGAAGTAACTGATCCTGAGAGATGTAAATTATCTTCCCAAATTCATGCATTTATTAAGTTTATCATCTGAGTTTTCTGACACTATATGTAACATTTTTTTCTCCATACCACGTTGGTTCCTTGCATTCCAAAGCTCTTGAAGAACACTGAAAGAAGTCAATGGCCTTCATCTGCATTTCAACCAACAATGCTACAATCACCCTTGTTCACAGTCCTGTCTTCATACAAAAAGAAATGTTTCCATTAGTTTCCAGCATCATCTCACATAGTTATCATTTTGGTTTAGAACACTAATCCACTCTCAGAATTTCTTAAAAATACATTAAGTTGCTAACAATAGTCAGCACATTGCACAATAGATCTCTTGAATTTTACTCCTTCTCTCTGACTATAGTTGTGTATCCTTTGACCAACATCTACCAAACTCCATTCCCAACCACACTAGCTGCTGGCAAAAAAACATTTTACTCTCTACTTCTTAACTTTTTTAGATTCCGCATACAAATGAGACTATGTGATAATTGTCTTTCTGGCCTAGCTCATAATATTCTGCAGGTTCATCCACGTTTTCACAAATGACAGAATTTCCTTCTTTTCTGTGGCTGAATGTATTTCATTGTATGTATATGCCACATTTTCTCTATCCATTCCCCCGTCGATGGACACAAGTTGATTCCATATCATGACTGCTGTGAATAATACTGCAATAAACATGGGAGTGCAGATATCTGTTCCATATACTGATTTTATATCCTTTGGATAGGTAGATACCCAGCAGTGGGATCACTGGATCATATAGTAGTTCAATTTTAAAATTTCTGGAGAACCATAATACTTAGCGGCCTAAAACTTAATATTTAATACATAGCGGCTGTACTAATTTATTAGGTTAGTGCAAAAGTAATTGAAGTTTTTGCCATTGAATGTAATGGCAAAACTGCAATTACTTTTACACGAAGTGAATATATTCCCACCAATAGTGTACAAGGGTTCCCTGGTCTCCACACCGTGATCAACACGTTTAATTCTTGTATTTTTGATAATAACCATTATAATAGGTGTGAGATGACAGCAGAGTGGAGCTGTAGTTTGCATTTCCATAATAATTGTGATGTTGAACATTTTTTGCATGTGCCTACTTGGCCATTTGTATGTCTTCTTTTGAGAAATGTCTGCTCAGATCTTTTGCTTATATTTTAATCAGTTCATTTGCCTTCTTGCTATTGAGTTGTTTGAATTTCTTATATATTTTGGATGTTAATTACCACAAAATTCATAACAATATAAGGTAATACATATGCTAATTAGCTAGATTTAGTCACCTCACAACGTAAATATACCTCAAAATATCATGTTGTACAAAATAAATACATAAAATTTTATCCTTCAATTAAGAAATTAAAATAAAATGAAATTTTCAGCATGATAGACATTCAAATATATGAATCATGTCACCCCAACCTCTCTTTATCATTTTCAGTAGTTACGGGTGAAATCTGAGTCAGGGCTGATGTTCCTAGTTCCCTACTATTATATTCTTAATACACTGCAGTTTCTCAATCACCCTTATTAAAGCAGTTACCAAAATTTAAAAATTAATTTTGAATGTACTATGATCATCTCTGAAAATTATAATTTGAAGAAGTGCTTCTATGAATGGGATAAAATACTTCATTATTTTTTTCAGCATTCCACATTTTTGACTCATTGACTCAGCTAAACCACATAAATCTTCACTTTTTTCTATTTTATATATCATAATGCCTATCTTTCAGCTGTGAAAAATTATCAACTATGTTTGTTTATTAACTTTGGGAATATGAAATTTAGATTGTGATCTTCTAGAAATAAAATTTAGAAGCTTTTTTTCTAACCAAAGCATTCAGACTTGAGCAAATGACAAATGCAGAATATTTTATGTGTTGACAAATATATACATATAATATCAATGTTTTTGTGTTTCAAGTTTTTAAGCAATATTTGCTACCTGATAAACTTATTTTTTATTTACTAATAAGAAATAATTTGGAGTGCAGAAATCAAGATACTGTCCTTGCATGACATTAAGATTAATAGATAAATGTTATCACACATACAGGCACATACACCACCACCAGAACTTTACCTAAATGATTGTTTTCCAACTTATGCAATTGTGGCTATTCATAAACATCTTGTTTATTATTGATCTTGTCTATAAACTATCTTTACTAATTAGGAAACATTTTTTTCTCTTTTCTTTTTTTTTTTTTCAGAGAAAAGGTCTGGCTCTGCCACCCAAGCTGGAGGACAGTGGCACCAGCTCCACTCACTGTAACCTTTGCCTCCCAAGTTCAAGTGATTCTTGTCCCTCAGCCTCCCAAGTAGCTGGGACTACAGGCATGCACCAGCACACGTGGCTAATTTTTGTATTTTTAGTAGAGATAGGGTTTTGTTATATTACTCAGGCTGGTCTTGAACTCCTGGGCTCAAGTGATCAACTATTCCTGGTCTCCCAAAGTGCTGGGATTACAGGCATGAGCCACTGTGCCTGGCCTCTGTTTTCTTTATTGCTTTATTTATCTGGTTTTGAGTTGGGAGATGATATTAAACAAGAGTTATAATTTTCCAAAAATTGAAATAAAAATAATTTTAGGCTAGAGGAAAATGAAAACAATGGCAACATTAGGATCTATTAGCTTATTTGAATTTTGTAATGAATAAAGATTTGATATAATGGGAAATTTCGTATGCTCAATATGTAAGTACATTCTCAATTCTTGAAGGAAATAATAAAACAGTATCAACTTAGAAAGATATTAAAAAAATGCTAAGTTGTCACACAAAAAAAAGAAATTCAGAAAAAAGGAAATTCCAAAGCAGAAGTCCTGGTATGTTACTATTCCAGACAAATCTCATATGAGAAAGCACTCAAGATAATTGAAATGTTAATTTAATAATTAATTAATAAAAATAATACAGTCCTGGATGTCTTTCCTTTTTTGTGCTTTCTTTAATTTCTTTCCAGCTATATATAAATGTGTCTTGGTAGAAATTTAAGTGCCTGGGAATGAATAGTACTGTCCCCCAGGATAATAAGTTATTAGCAAATTAATACCTTGCTTCTGTTAGTTGTCAACATGTTGCAAGTAAACATTGTTGATAGGCACTGTGGATCTACAAAGGGTAAGATATCATCCTTTCATAAAAGGATAGCTATTAAACCTGACTGTAGGTAA